>NC_134315.1:7304444-7608796 GCF_964195595.1 Calonectris borealis | reverse complement strand
TACAGTACATACCTTATAGCGATCAGCAAGCAATACAGTGAATGGAAATGGTCTCTGAAAAATGCATTCAATCAGGGAAATTGCCCCACCTGTAGCTCATTAACAGGATTAAGTCCTGATACAAAGCGACAGTCAGTGTTATTTGTTTAGGCAAAAAGCTCGTTCTCTTTGTAGTTTTTGGCATATCCAGCTGGCTTTAACAATATGGATCTGAGACAGCTAGTGTAGCTTTAATGTTAAATTAGCCAGGGTTAAAAGCTTGCCAAGGCCAGGCAGAAACAAAGTGTTCCTTTTTGCAAAGTTGGCACATGGGGCCAGTTTCATTTCAGTAGCACCCATGTGGCAGGTACTCCATCTCCCGCATCCACAGCAGCATTGTTCCAGGTATTAGATGTCATTTTGTCACCAGAGCTGCACGCTATTGCAGTGCGAAGGAGAGCAAACCATATAAACACCCCATCGCTTGCTGGGAGACGGTCCTCTGCGCTTGCTGGCCCTCGGAGTGGCTGAGCAAAAGGGGAAAACCCAAAGATCAGCCCTTTGTTTAGAGGAGACTCACGCTGCAGAAATCTGAGGTCTGAAGAGATAAAGGCTCAAGTCCTCAGCTGGTAAAAATTAGTGCCGCTACTGTGAACTTCTGGAGCTGCTGCAGTTTAGTTTATTGTAAGACAGCTGGAGTGTGGTCTGCAGCGTGTAACTGATTCATCGCTGCGTCGTTCCAGCTCCGCGCAGAGGAACCGGCGCTGGAGAGGCGGCTCATGCTCCAGTGCTTGCTAAATATGGCTGGTGGTCTGGATTTAGCTTCGGAAAATAAATATCAGAGGCTATTACAGCAGTTGTTACATTGCTATTTTAAAATCAAGCGGATCGTAGTTTATCTCCCTTTTTGTATTTGGAGGCTAATTGGAGGTCTGTATTTATGGATGTAGACAGCAGAGGTTGTGTCGGTGTGTTAAGGGGAATTATTTGTGTATTCCTGTTCAGCAGCATAACATCCAAAGTGCAGAAATGTGTTTGGTATTAGTAATGCGTACTTTCCTTTCTAAATACAACTACTGCACGGTGTTCCCTTGCCACCACGCTGCCCAAGGCCAGCATAAACCTCTTCTTGCACTGACAAAATAATATGGAACTAAAACATAAAAAAAAAACATTTCTCATTCTCCATAATTATTTGCTCTGCATGTTTTTCGGAGCTTAATCTAATGCCTAGGCCTGGTGGGTTGGGAAAAAATTTTCTTTGGAGGTTACCCTAAACCTGCTCATTTGCACCTTTTTTGCCGCAGCAGCTAGTGTAGGAGTTGTGAGTCGGAGCTGGAGCAGACACAGCAGCCGCCGTGCTTCTCTCCAGCAGTGCTGCAGTGCTTATGCCTTTGGGGTCATCCAGCCCAGCGATGCTTAAGGTAACCTGGGTTTGAGAACTGTGATTTATTGCGTTTAAGAGAAATCAGCATTAAACCTGTTGCGGTTTAACCTGGCAGGCAGCCAAATACCACGCAGCCGCTCGCTCACTCCCCTCCCCGCAGTGGAATGGGGAGAGAATCAGAAGGGTAAGAGTGAGAAAAACTCGTGGGTTGAGATGAAGCCAGTTTAATAGAACAGAAAAGGGAAAATAATAATGATAATGATAGAATATACAAAATGAGTGATGCACAATGCAATTGCTCACCACCCGCACTGACCGATAACCAAGTAGCGATCGCTACTTTCTGGAACACGCTTACCATTCATATACTGAGCATGACGTCACATGGTATGGAATACCCCGTTGGCCAGCTGGGCTGGCTGTCCTGGCTGTGATCCCTCCCAACGTTTGGTTTGTTTTGTTTTTTTGTTTTTGTGTTTTTTTTTTCCCCCCTAAGCTGAATGTCCTTGACTAGCAGGGTACTTAGCAACAACTGAAAACATCAGTGTGTTATCAACATTCTTCTCATACTAAATCCAAAACACAGCACTAGGAAGAAATTTAACTCTATCCCAGCTGAAACCAGGGCAAAACCCTATAACATTCTGCAATGTCAGAACATGATATAATAACTTAAATAAAATGTGAAGTAAACATGGTGATTACAAATCTATAAACCGCTGTGAACTTTGGCATCAAGGTGGCAGAAAATGCTGGAAATGTTTGTCCGTGTCACAGCTTAGTGAAAACCTGACAATTAAGAATCAGGTGTGCAAGATAAAAGGAGTAGTGTTGGAAAAAGAGGAGACTGATACATTCAAAAAGTTTGATCATAAAGCAGAATATAGTACTTGCCAGAGAGGAGGCTGAAGTGAACATGTGAATCAAGCTGTACCAAATCTTTACAAAACAGACTTGTTTATGTCTGTTGTTCTAGCACTGAAAGTAAATGGGTAATATAGCTGTATAAGGCACCAGAGTCTGTCATCACTTATAGCCAGAACAAGGCCACGGATAATGGACTATAATGCAATCTAAGTAGCACTGCCATGAAACCAGAGTAATTTCATTTAGATCAGAGTATTCTGTTTGTGTGGTATAGACTTATGAATGTAATAATTCTTAGTCATGACAGATTAGCTTGCCAATGGACTACAGCACTCTGGGCTTTTACAGAAATGCCATCCGCAGTTATACATTTTGTTTTAGTCTGTGCCCTGTGATATGTATTAGATTTGTGATATATATGAGCCACTAAAGACCGAATTTAAATCCCTAAATCCAGTATAGTCTCAGAGATCATAATGGAAGCTGCCCAAAACAAGAAAAAAAGTTGTACCATTAACTCAGAAGATAGAGGTGATCTTAAGTAGTTTTTTGATCAAGAAAAAAATGAAAGTAAGTCATGAACAAGTCAGTCATGAAAGGCCCAAGGAACCAGGAAGAATTATCCGTATTGCAGGAGAATGTCTGTAGTCAGACAACGAAACTAACATCTTTCTTGTAGTAAACTATGTTTAAAAGTGCTGGAGAATAGTGATTCCACACACATTTATTCTTATGTGTGGGAAGAAAGTAGGAAACCAGGAAAATTTCCTTCTCCATCCACTAGAAATGTCCTATTCCAGATCCTACAGGTGTTAAAAAGCTTACAGTTTCTCTTCCTTTGCTTTGATTATCTCTATTTTGTGTTAGCACTTGTTAAACAACACATAGACATTGTCTGTCCATCTCCTTTTGCGTGTGTACAGTCTCACACCATTGAAAATGAAATAAATAATTCCTCTTTCTAGGCTTAAATATTCCAGCAGGAAGGATGGCTGTTGCCAACCAAGGAAGATAATGCTATCTGTTCCTCACAAGCTCACATCATCCCTGAAAACCTTCACCGTTTTTTCAGGCCGATCATCACTCTTTAAATGAACTTTTCTCTTTAAGTCGTCTCCTCATTTGGAAGGTGCTGCTCAGAAATAGTGTTGTGAATGGGATCACATTGTTGTTTAAAATATCTAGACCAACCTTCACAAGCATGACATAGGCTGGCCCAGGTGTTTGCCTTGCATGGTCTTCAAGATGTTTTGAAGCATGTTAAACTTCCTTAGACTGCAGGACAAGTGTGCTTGAAGGCACCTCCACAATCCTGGTGCTGACCAGAGCGGGGTTCTTGGTGAATCTTGCTTTGGCTTCCTTTCAATCCGTGTGCCAGGGTCTTCTTCCCAGAGGCTAGAAAATGAGGACAAACTGGAGGAGGGTGGAATAAGGAGGTGGGGAGGGCAGGTTTATACCTACAGTACTCCCTACATGGGAGCTGAGACGTGACTAGAGCCCATACTCAGAATTAGAGCCCAAGAATTGCTCCAGGTTCCTGCAGTTCACACTCAACCCTGGTTACTCCATTCTTAACGTGTAGACAGAGACATCATGAAATGTAAGCTGACATTTCTCAGCAGTGTCTTTCTTTGGAGTGTCAAATCAATTCATGGTTTTAAGTTTTGCACTGAAGTATAAGGAAGCCACTAATGCCCATAGTCATGTTTTATCATTGCAATTGTCCAAAGGTTTTATAACTGTGGAAAATATATGGAAAAGAAAATCTTGAGGGACCTAGGGCTTGCAGAGGAAAGAAGCCAGTTGGATTTATTTAGCTACTGCATGTTGGATTATTGAATAGAAACTTGATAGTAGAAAATAGTAACATCTTTTTAACTTATTTTTATTCCACGTATTTTAACTCCACAGAAATTCAGGATACAGTCACTGTGACCCACAAGTGTAGTTAGCTCTCAGCTTGTAATGCATATGTGAAAAAAAACATTTGTCTGCTTCACTTGCATTCATGGCATACGGAACTGAACTGTTCCTGGTTTCTTTTCTGGCCAAAAAAGCATTGGGTCAAACTGATATCTGGTGTAACAGTGCTGAGTTCAGTTACTTCAGCAATGAATAAGACCCATAGTTTATTTTTAGGCCAAATAATGATACCAGTAAAACAATACTGATGACTGTAAGTTTGGCTCACATTAATAGATTAAATGTGGGTAGATGCAAACAGATGGCATCGGTTGCTTTGTCACTTCCTGGCAGAGCTGGCCTCATTAAAACAGCAATTTTGCTGAAGCTTTTATGCCTGTGATTAAAGTTGCCAAAACTTTTAAATAGGCAGAGTTTCAAAGTGATAGTTGGGATGGTTTCCAAATGTATCTGGCGTAGTGCAGCACTCCATATTAGACTTGTAAAGCTGCATGTTTTTGAGAATAAAGGAGATCTTTCATTTACCCAGTAGGCACTTTTATCATTTCATATGTCATCTGTTGTATTTGTAAGAATGTTTGTTTCCCTCCAAAGAAAACAGTCGGTGGGATGTAATGAAGAATTATTTAGTAAACAGTATGCTAGATGGCTGAAATATCACCGACGCTTCCTCTCTGAGCTTTGTCAGAAACAGAACAGGGTAAAAAAGTTCTCACCAATGAAAATTCACAAATGAATGCGGACGAGAGGCAGAGAGGAATATTTGGAAGCTTGAGTGCAACTTCTGCTGCTGCGCAGTAACGCAGAGTGCTGACAATGACCAGCTTTTATTCAAACTGCAATTTGCTGCTTTTGCAGTGAGAGGCGGGAAGAGCTAATATTGTTCTCTGGTTGAATACATTGAATACAATCTGGTTGAATGCAAAAGCATTAGTATTTATTGCCCAAAGGAAGGGTGGTTTCAGTACTGCACTGGCACTCCCGCAAGATGCCTTAACCACAGAGCTCCAGTGCAACCATTTAACCTTTCTGTCCCCTGGTTTTTTTTCACTGCCAGCGTGGTTTTACTTTTTTTATGGAGGAGGCAGAGGATATAAAATTGTCTGGAGATTAATTGCTGCAGGATGCTAAGAAAATAAAACTACCTGCTAGTGGCTGTAAAATGGGTAGATATAAGGGTAGAGGAGAATAAAAGTGGTCTGACATTTGTGAGTGTAGGCTGAACCTGGAAGATATTATATCAGCAGAAAATATTTTGTCTACGTGTAATTTTGAGCAAGTTAAAAATGGAGGGGTTGCTTTTTGCTGATAATTAGCAGATTAAGGGTTGGATCTGATGATGGGAGGTACTGAATGAAAACTCAGATGAATCTGTTGAGTGGAAAACTTATTTGACATTTGGAGAAATGAACCCAACCTTTTATAGGTCTCAAATATATAGCAAGCATTTTAATTCCCTAGGTTCCAAGAATATTACAAACAGGCCACATAGAAACCCCTGAAGTTTGATATACAGTATCTGGCTTTAGGAAGGAGATTATGCTTGCACATGTGCTGAGTCTATTGTAGTTAATGACATATGAGAAACACAGTTTTAATGGGTTCATAGATTATTTATTACAGGAGCAAAACATCATAAATTTGATAACCAGATCCTACTAATTTGCCAAAATATGTAAGAAACACATTGATGTAATTGTATTTGTACTGTATTCGCTTGTGGGGAATAGTTTAATTTATATTTATGGGAAATTTCCATTCAAAGGCAAATCATACAACAGTATCTGCTTCTGTGCATACGTACAAGATCTTACACAGATGTGCAAAATTCTACTACAAAATACTAGTATCTCCAGGAAAAAAGGACTATTTTACAATCACAGATTACAAACTACTTATATATTGGCAAATCTCTGAAGGAAGATTTTTAAACACGGTTGTGTTTCTGCAAATTTATAGAAAAATATTGCCCCAGGAATAAAGGTAGAAACAAACAAAACATCTAATGAGAATCTATTCCACTGATTTATTAACTCTGGTCCTGGAGATGTGAAGATCGGTCTGTCAGGTGTAATTCTGTCCGCTCATCCTGTTTGAGCCATCTTCTAAGCAAGAAGTCAAGAGTAGCTCAGCATGAGGGAGCTTCTAAGTACTCTGTGAAACTTTCCTATCTTTTACAATAAAATCAGAGAGTGATTCTAACTGTAATATGAAAGGGACCAATAGTGTCAGTGAAAGGTAGTTTGTTACTGAAATGACACATTCCCACAGTGTTGTGTTTTTATAACGAATATGAAATCATTCATGAATGGCAAAACCATCTCCAGTTTTAAACTGAAAGCAAGAATCCCATTCAAATTAGTGTAATGGACTGTCAGTAATAGATGAGACTATTATTTTAGCTCTTTTCAGGAGGATCTGGCAGGAGAAAAGGGTGGAGGAACAAACTCAACCAAGCTGTGCAAAACCTCTTATTTCCATGCAGTGAGTGATTCTTACGGAAGTTGCAAATTATTTGATTTGGACGTGCAGTTTAAAGAATAACTATAGTGTCTTCAAGAAAGACCCCATGCTCTCCTCAGGAGGGATATTATTTCCTTTCACCCCCTCAAAGCAATTTAACTGGCTTACTGGTTGTGTGTTGCACAAAACGATGGCATGCAGGGTGTTTTCCCCAAGAGAGGAACACATTTTAATGTGACAATATATAATCACTCTTGTTACTCGTGAATTCCCAGCTCTTTTTCCATGACCGATTTTCATAAGCAGCTGCTATGGCTTCCCATTTCCATCACATGAGGAATTTGCAGTATTTTCTCTCTCATGAGAAAAAGGTGGGAACTCAACCAGATTCAGATGGTTCAGTGATCTCAGGTCTAGGTGCAATCAGCTGGGTCTTGGGCCTACATTTCAAAGCTGTTTGGCAGCTGACGCTGTCATGGTGTCCAACAGCCCACTAAATACCCACAGCAAGAATTATGCCGATGTGTTGTCCTCAACACAGGTTGCTTCCAGGTTTCAGGAAAGAGATGGAAGTGTTCGTTTTATTCATCAAAAGCCAAAAGCCTGACTTTAGCAGAGATACAGCTCTGAATGATGTGACCCCAACTAAGTGGCACCGCATGGGGCTGTGCATAGCCCTGATCTTGGATCCCAGGTTTGGTCTTGCATTGAGAAGGTGACAGGTTACAGGGTGCAGATGACCTGCTCATCTTTTCATTGAATTTTCTTGAAAGTTATATACTGGATAAAAACCACAAAGAATTGTCCAAAGAGTCATAGGAGATCATAGTTGAGATATGATTCCCTTACTATTTGGCTCAAAAAAAAATGAAAGTACTAGCCTTTAGGGAGTTGACCTGTCATCTCTGAGGGCTGCAGGGAAAGAAGGGCGAGGAACATGGTAGCATTTCTCAAAGGTCACGGGAAACAGTAAGTCCTGTCACAAAATTTGAAGACCTGAAAGACTTCTTTGAATATTAAGACTGAAATCCTGAACCTGAAGCTCTAGCAGAGTAGCTGGCTACTCTCCATGTACTTACATGTATGCACAAAGATATGAATATATATTTTCAGAATTCTGAATGCCAGTTTATGTCATGGGTCTTGAACAAATGTTAAGCCTATTCCATGTGAAAGTATGAATTGGGAGTTAGGAGAAAGAAGGATTTAGTTCTGCAAATAGCTACAAATAACTACAAATAACTACAAATAAAAAATAGACCAGAAAGGAGAGAAAGAGAAGCTGAAAGACCATTTTCAGTTCTCCTTCAGGCCCCTCGGTTCAGGAACCCTATGCTTCCTTTGGTCTTTGACAGCAAATGTTCCTTGATCTTTGTGGTGTTTTGTTAAGCTGCTATTTTAGACGTATAGTATTCCAGGAAAAAGAATGGTCCAATAACCAAACTTTCTTACATCCTCTCTCCTAGAAAATATGATGGTTCATTTGACACATGATTGTGGTTACCAGCAGCTATTATACACTGGTTTTATTGACTGCATTTTGAAATGATTGACTGAGTTCAGAGTAAGCCCCTGTCTTGTTCCTCCTTACAAACAAAGAAATTATAAGTCTGTGCAAGTAAATTCAGTATTTAAAACTCTTTCCTATCTGATTTTGTCCCTCAAAAGCCATATGTCAGCTTTTGCTTAATAGGAGGTTATATTGGTCTATCTCAGTAATGGTCTGCCCAAAGTACAGCGTGGGAGCAGAAGGGACAGCTGCCCGTCAGCAGCATTCAGAGCTGTTAAAAGACAGTCACGTAAGGGATGGGTTGTGTCTCCACCTTCCTTTGACCAGGCATAACCATGGCTTGCCAAACAAACACAAACAAAGCATTGTGGTCTGCCTGAAATAAAAACATTTGCTAATGGGGAAATAGAGCCCTTGGTGGAAAAATGAGACTCAGGAACAGCAGTCAACTGTATAAAAGCTTTAATCCATCACTCTTCTGGTGTGACAGGGTGCCAGGTCAAAGAGACAGGTGGGATATTTGTTGTTTGGAAATGCCATCCCCCCAGTGACTTGCTGTTTTCTGCTAAACAAGAAACAACCTCACTCCATCCAAAAACCAACCCTGTTTTGTAATCATATCGGTTAAAGACCTGCAGATTTTTTTTTGACACTGATGGGTCTTTGAAAAAAAGTGGGAATTAAACAAAATCCTGATCTTGGAGGGGTATAGTGGTGCAATTTCTCCTCATCTCAGCTTAAAAAGACGTGAGAGGTGAGCAGTGACCAAGGTAAGGAAGTCACAGCTGGTCTAAATTAGCTTCCACAACCAGTATAGTAAGTGCCAGGTACACTGGTCTAGCCCAGCCACTTTGCACTGCTGTTCCAGTGATCCTAAACCTTGTATTTTTAAGCTAGCGTAGGTGCTTTGCGTCACCGTAGCGTTATAAAGCCACTAGTGTACCCCAATGAATAGGAAATCCACCTCCTGAGCACCTAGACACTTACTTTATTCAGAGAAATCCCTGCCTCAAGCAATATTCCTCTTTATGAGGATTCCTTTCCAGGTGGATTGACTTTCATAGGAAGTGAAACATTTTTTCCAGGTTCACTTCCATTTATTTCTACGTAGGGGAGAGGGCATCCAAAGCAACTTTGCAATAATATGCGTATTAAGCCCTTGTTCATACAAAGGTCCTTATACATGCTGCGGGAAGTCTAAAGCGCTAAAAATGGATGCAATCCCTCTCTAAATTGCCAGAACACCACAAAGGGTCTCAGTGTAAATAAAAATCAGGGGATAGCTGCAAAGTTGTGTTTCAAGTTGTTCCTTCCCAAAAGAAGCCCTTGCTCCGCTGAAAGCACCAGAAGAGGGGAGCTTGGAAGAAAATCAAGAGGGCAAAGGAGGGAGAAGAAAAGAAACATTTTGTAGATCAATATCCCTGTCAAAGGCAAATATTCTCTCCTGTTTTGTCTGGCACAGACAGTTTTGGAGGGAATATTTTTAGAACATGTTACATGAATTTTTGATTACCTTATGAGATTTATTTTCTGCCAAAACAAAGGCATCATATTTCTCTAACCAGAATGTGGCACTTATTGTGAGGAGGGCCAAATCTTGCACATAATCATTGAGGTCATATGCAAATAAAAGGCACCATACTTTGTGTAAATTCCCATTTTAGCTATTCTTACAATATTTCTCCTTTATAATATTGAGACTATTTTATGAAAGGCTCTCTGGGACTAGTCCATTAAACCATAACCAGCCTATTTTCCTTCAGCTCCTGCTGAGGAACTGCCTTCAAGGAATATTTTGAGATTTAAAAAGTAAAAAAAAAAAAATAAATTTTTTAGCATTTTAGTTTGAACCCATTCTTTAAATGCAGTAATATGAGTATCATCTTGTTCATCTGCCGCTGTCATGGTCCATCGCAGCAGTGATGGTGTCTGCGGGGTGGGAGATGCAGGAGGAGGTCTCTGTGCTGGTTCTTCTCATCCTTCAAGTGACCAAACGCTACCATGTGCTGCAAAAAAGGGGATGCCACAGCCCTGCTAATCCCTCTGTACAGCCAGTGCTTTTCTGCACTCACCATTTTAACACTCCCCATTCCCTCTCCTTCCTCTCGTCTCCCCTGCCCCAGCCTTCATCGAATTTCCTTTTTTGACTTTTCTCTGGAAAAAACATTTGTCTGGCGTGTTGAAAGACTCGTGGGAAGTGTATTGTCTCATGTATTTGTGCATGAGGAGGCCAAGGCAGGGGCTGCTGCGTTACAACAATATTTCTTGTATGTAAGTATTGTAGAGAACGAGATACTGTAATTATGGTATGGCATGTAACGCTTACTAACAGTATATTCTGATTCCGCTGCTAAGCTAAAAGGCATTAATAATAGGTCTGTCACTAAAGACGTTCAGATTACTGTCCCTGCTAACTCCTTTCTGCAATCATACCTTACAAAGTTTCCTACTGCTCTTCTGAGTCGTCTTGTTTTGGCCACTTACTGACATCAAGCAAAAGAAGTACTTCAGTGAGGAAATTAAAAGCAGCTTTTTTGTGTAATTTCAAGCAAATGATTGCCTGTTTTAAAGTTGTACCCAAAATATATCCCTTTTTTTCCCTGTGCAATAATAGGGCTAAAGGAGAATGGTGGGAAGATTTTGCACACTTGGTCTTGTAGAGTGGATTTTCTGTCCCTTCTTTTCTGCACAAAATCTTGTAAATTTTTTTAGCTACCTGCCATTTCTGCTTCATCTTTTAGATGCTATTTCTACAATCCCCTCTTCAGAAATATCTTCCTACCTGTACCCCTCTGCTGCCTTGGCTCTTGCCAATTTGCAGACCCTCGTTTAAGCCGCACTCTTCCCCTGGAGCTGGACCTGATCCTTTGTCCCTCTCCGAATAACAGGGCTCAGCAAATTATTCTTCACGTCAGCCTGCACAGGCTGCCAGCTCTTCCAGTCATCACTGGCCTCTTGTTTCAACAGAACTGACAATAAAGAAGTTCTGGCTATTCCATTGTAACTGATAAAAATCTTTATTTCATGGGTAACAGTAGGAAAACAGCCAGGTAATGTCAAACACTTCCAGGAGAGTGAAAAGAAACCTTGTCTGAATGACTTGAATGAGAGATCCACTTTCTTCATGAGACAGATAAAACACACTGCGCCGGTGCCATCTGGAAGATGCTCAAAAGCACCTGCCCTGGTGCAAGGCCATCCGCTGCCTTCCTCCCTTGCTCCCACCCCTTCTCTGGGTACACTTGCACACATGGTGATCACGGAGCATGGCAGAAGTGATTTTATATAGGTAATTGGTACTGTCGTGCTCTGTGGGCACTTTGTGGCTTGTTTTTCTGACGTGATCTGAAGGCAAATACAACTGATCCCTCTTCTTGGAATACACCCTCTATCCCTATCATAGAGTAGAATAGAATAGAATAGAATAGAATAGAATAGAATAGAATAGAATAGAGTAGAATGTCTCAGTTGGAAGGGACCTACAACCATCATCTAGTCCAACTGCCTGACCAATTCGGGGCTGACCAAAAGTTAAAGCATGTTATTAAGGGCATTGTCCAAATGCCTCTTAAACACGGACAGGCTTGGGACATGCACTGTCATTTTCTGAGTCACACCCTCTTTCTGTTTTCCTTGCTTCCCAACCATAGACATTGTGGCAAAGAATTTAGGGCATCTGAGAATATCCTTATTACCTTCCTCTAAGTGCAGCCATTCTACTCAAGGGACAAGGAATTAAAGCACAAAGTTTTTTCCTTGTGTGCAGCAGCAGACAGCCATGTCCTACCGATGAGAGATTACAGACCCTTTCCACAATGGTAATAAATCCTTAGAGTCAACTGGATGAAGAGAGCACCTGAACATGACAGTAGCACATGGTGCTACTAAAGAGGTCTGAGAGCCTCATGACATGCAGGGCATGTCCAGTGTGTTTCCAGTCATCAGATCCCATATTTATGTCACTTACTTTGTAAATGCTAATGAAGAAAAAGGACCTTCTCACTCTGTGAGGTTCCCTTTCACTACCTCCCTACATTTGCATGCAGACACTGTCTGACTTCAGCTTGTAATAGATACCAAATTGTCTAAATGAACCTTCACTACAAAGCCACCCTCTTACTTCTGTTTCTCAAGCATCCCTTTCCTTTACTGACCACTGTCAGAACTGCTCTTTGATCAAAAAGAAAGAAGCAAGCAGTAATTTTACAGAAGTCAGACACAAGCACTGGCGTTGCAGCAGAATATTATTTACTAACCCAAGCAGTGCAAACTGGTTAAGTTTGAACCAGCAGTTAAATCCTTCAGGGGAGTTTAGTACAGAATTACATCCTCAATGTAGAATTTTTAGGCTTCCTGTAGAAAGGCTTTCACTCTCTATGACATTGTGCTGTTTTGCAGCGTAATTTCTACAGAATATTTTCTTTTCTAACACTGTTCAGTTCTAAAAGGCTTTACCATAAACATTAGGACTCCTAAGCAATTCCAAGACTGCTGCTGATCATTTTGAGGACATGTCAATGCTCTACCTCAAAGAAGACTGGAAGATCGTGGTTTGGATTCATCTGCGGCTGTTCCTGGGTTGTTTCTGAGCACCTGCACATAGCTTTTGTTTTCTGCGGGCCTGCACAACGTTACCACCAAAGAAAGATAGCTTTAAACATTAGACATGTACTTCAAGAAAGAAGACTCTATGTTTTTCCATTACCTTTCTGTGATGTCTCATTGCTGTTTCTTCCTTAAACAAGATGGCTCAAGGGGCTTGTTGAAAGATAGAATTTTCTTTTCCAAGCCCAGCTAAAGCCCAGTCCAGCCTGATAATAAATGCAAATGGTATTTGGGCTGGTGGCCCATTCAAAATGAGATGATTAGCCTCCATTCTGTCCTCAGTTACCAGGTGTTCACATGACATAGTTGTACTGCAGTGGTCTCAGCAGAGTTATTAAAAACAGACAATCCCCTCTTTCCTTAGCAATGATCTACAGGTCAATGCAGTGGCATGGGATTGGAGGGATGTGGGGACTGATAAAGTTTTCCGTCCAGTTGATTAGTTATATCTCTTCTTCTTTACATCTCCAGCTGCTGTATACAGAGGTGGATTCCTTGGCTTCAAACTAACTCAGGTTTTGGCTGAGCAACTTCCAGTTTTCAGAATTACAAGCCACTCCAGTATGTCTCTGGAGTATCAAACTCACACGAGGTGAAATAATTAAGCCTCCACATTTTACCAGCCCTTCCTGAGGAGCACTGGGAGGAAGAGACTCACAGGAAGGTACTAACTCCTCTCTTTCCTTCACAGGATCTGCATCCATCTCCATTTTCCATTGTCCACGATGACTTCTCCAGCCTCATACAGCTGGCACAGGCATTTTCAATAACTGGGACTAATAACTGAACAAATTCCCTGAATTTTCTTCCTTGTGGAAGGTTTGCTTCTAGGGCTAGATCCATTCTCCTAGTTGTGCTTAATCCACTTTCAGGTGGGCTCTAAAACACCTCTTTGACTGGGCATTGCAGGCCCCATACTCTGTGTTGTAATCTCTCTAGGTGCTTGGGATTTTGGGGTGGTTGAATAAGTGTATTTTTTTTTTTTTTTTACTTTGGCACATAAAATGGCACCTGAACTCCAAAGATTTCTTTTTTTTTATAAATTAATCCTTTACTCAGGAAAGTGTCTCTCCTTTTCTAAAGATGAAAAGGCTATTTGTCCCAGTCACAATCTCATTTTATTTCTGTTTTGGAACAGTTTTCTGTTTTAGAATTAGTGTGTCTGACATGTGTGCTATTTGCAATTCATTTATTATCCTATGAAAGTTATTCCTCCAGTTTATTATTATTGTTTCCCTCCCCGTTGCTCACAGACACCCCTTTGTAGAGTGCATGTAATACGTTTTGGCAAAACTTTGACTTTTTTTCAAAAGTTCATTCTGTTATTTAGCTTTTTCAAAGACACTCCAATGTTCTACTGCCATTTCAGCTGTATGAGGTGATGTTGATTAGCAGTGGTAGGTGTAATGTTCATGCTAGTCAGTTATTCAGCTCTTCCATTTCTGCATATTTGGTGAGTGACATGACCTTTCTATCTAGTTGCCTTGCAAAAGGTCTGTTGTTCTCAAAACTTCTTCCTTTGGGTAGGAAAACTGAATATTCCTTCCTGTGAGCTCTTCAGCAGATGCCATTTCACGGAAGTTCTCATTTAAAGCAGGAAAATTGGCTTTGTCACATCTCATTTTTGTGGTGTTACATCCATCTTTAGGTACTGATATAGTTCTCGAGATGTTAAGGAGCTCATGCTTTCTGCTTACATAAAACCAACATGGGATCTCTGAGGTGGGTCCGGTGTGCTGACTTGCTGGTACCTGTGATTCTACATGCACTGTGCACAGTTATGGCTTTTCAGGAGCATGAACTGTGATAAAACTTCCTCGTGAAGCAGAAGTTCAAGAATCCATTTACAAAGAAACTTCTGAAAAGACTTAGAAAAATCACCTTTCAAATATTTAGTATTTCCCAAAAGATCTGGGTGATTTTTTTTTTTAATGGAATAGTTTATTTATTAAAAAATGCAATCTAGTTGGCCCAATATAATTGAGATATTTCAGCTAAATTCACCAAAGAATTGGAATTGGTTAATATTTAGGGGACTATTTTCAACATGCAAGCATTCTGATGGAGCAATTAATTTAATCCCAAAGGTGAAGCTTACATTTGCTTAGGTGAATCTCAACCTAAAACTGCCTATTTTCCCCTCTGACTGCCTAGGAAACTTCAGCGAATAGCTCAGATGTAGATCACAGTGTAAATGTCTGCGGATACAGGGAATAAGTCCCCTGTATATAAGCCAGCCAATGGGAAAATTGGGCCCTTTTGTTCAAGAGGCTTTAACAGCACATAACAAGATCCCAGAAGCTTACACGTTTTGTTGAAAAAAGTCACGGGATGAGACAGATTGGGACAGACGAGGTTAAAAAAGTTATTCAAGGTCATTTAGCAGCAGGGCCGAAAGCAGAGCAAGGTCAGTGCCTCATTCTCCAAATCAAATTGCTTCCCCTAATTATTTATGAAGTTTCTTGGCATTGGGCAGGACTGAGAGAGGGGAAAGGCAGCCCACACTGCGAAGGAGTGAACACAGAGGAGACAGGATGAAGCGTCAAACAGGTGAATGACTTCATGGTGATCTTTTGGCCCATTACTAGTTTCTCTTCGTGGGCATTTTGAAAGGAATAACTTGTTAAATGGGACTTGAATGAGGTAGAGATGTAGACAGAGACATTGGCAGGATGCTTTAGATACAGAAGCAACAGAGAAGAGAGACACGAGAAAGTGAAGGGAGCAGCAAACTGAACCATGAAGAAAGGAGTGGAACAAGAGGATGGTGGTAAATTTGGAAGGGAATGGTACCAGCTGGAGTGTCTAAATACATATAACAAAGCAGGGAGAGAAAACAAAAAAAGCAATTGAGTTGTTTCCATGTTAACAATAGTTAAGATCCTGAAGATTAGAGAAACCTACAATTCTAAATGGTCCTTTGGATTGTCCTCCAAAGCTACAACCCCTGCAATTCCTGCAGGCTCAGAACTGACCTTGCCACCTACGCAAGGACATGAAGGCAATACTGTTCTTCGAAAACCCTTCAGCTTCAGACTGGCTAGTATCTCCGTATGGTCTGACTATGTCAGGCCTTCCTAAATGTTTGGATTGAGGAATTCATATATTTTACATATAATGCAGCATTGCAAGAATATTTTCTGCAGAATGGTTGGAAAAAATGCACCTGCAAAGGAGGGTTCTGTGCATTCCCGCTGTGAGGAACACTGTCAGGGAAGGAGAGTACAGACTGGGAACCTGTGAAGTGATTTTGAAACTGAAATGTAGGAATCCAAAATAATATCCAATAGAATTTACTGGAGAATTCTGGATTTACACCCAGAAGCAATTACACACATACAAAATGATTAATTCTTCCTCCCTCTCCATGAGGCTGGCACTAGGCTTTGTTGTGTGACTTCTGAGCACCTTCACATTACATCCAGCAACACAGGACTGGCCCAGGTTTAGCACTAGCGAAGTTCACTATAGAGAAGCAAGTAACTTAAATATGAGCTCAGAAGAAAATCCTGTTAAAAACATATTCAAAGGTGTTAAACAGGAAAAGAAAGAAAAGCTCTTTACATTAATGAAATGTTCTTTTCAGATGATTTCATAGGCATCAAAATATTTTTCTAATCTCTTCCTGGCTGCACTTTAGCAGTGGAAACTTATTTCTCTGTGCCTGGCATTCTTTTTTGTTAGTTGTACTTACAATTACAGGGAGAAAAATGTGTCTTTGTATGTATTCCCCAAGAATACGTACTATCTGCCTGCACGTAAAGAGTGATCCAGTTTTAAACAGAATAAAATAGAATATTTCAGTTGGAAGGGACGTACAACGATCATCTAGTCCAACTGCCTGACCACTTCAGGGCTGACCAAAAGTTAAAACATGTTATTAAGGGCATTGTCCAAATGCCTCTTAAACACTGACAGGCTTGGGGCATCGACCACCTTTCTGGGAAGCCTGTTTCAGTGTTTGACCACCCTCTCAGTAAAGAAATGCTTCCTAATGTCCAGTCTAAACCTTCCCTGGTGCAGCTTTGAACCATTCCCATGTGTCCTATCACTGGATACCAGGGAGAGGAGCTCAGCACCTCCCTCTCCACGTCCCCTCCTCAGGAAGCTGTAGAGAGCAATGAGGTCGCCCCTCAGCCTCCTCTTCTCCAAACGAGACAAACCCAAAGTCCTTAGCCGCTCCTTATAGGACGTGCCTTCCAGCCCTTCCACCAGCTTTGTTGTCCTCCTCTGGATGCATTCGAGTACCTGAACACCCTTCTTAAACTGTGGGGCTCAAACCTGCATACAGTACTCGAGGTGAGGTTGCACTAATGCTAAACACAGCAGGATAATCACCTCTTTTGACCGGCTGTTTGACCTGCAAGGAGATGCAAGACAGGCGAGAGGCAGCCTGTCCTTTCTGCTCTAGGCTTGGTTATGTAGGTGAGCAGAAGGGAAGAGGAGCAGGTCTAACAGTACAGGGCTTGTCTCCCCTTCCCCTCAAGCTTTGCCCTTGTTCTGCAGAGCAATAGCTATGATTGGGCCTTCCCCCCTGTTCAAGCTATGAGATGGCTGGAAATTCTGGAGAAGCACATTAAAGTTCTCAAAATCTATGCAGACAAAATTTCTGGGTGGAAAAAGCATTAGTGTATGGGAATACAGATGTTTGGTGGGCCTGTGGCTTCTTGCAACACAGGGAATCATTCCTCACTAGTGCGCAAACCAACGTCTGTTTAACAACTTCTGTCCCTGACGTAATTTCTGAGCCTAGCATCCAAAACAGGTTAGCTGCTGTACACGCACATTGGGGTGCTCAGTTCTTGTCCCTGAGGAGGTACAACTTGAACGGGAAAGAGAGGGAGGCAGGACTCAGATTAAACATAGTGGGGGTTAGATAGTAGCAGGTGAAAAAACTCTGCAAGAACGTGATATTAACAGTAAGGGATTGGCTGGCTGAAGGTGCTCCCAGTGCTGATACCTTGCTCGGATTTCAGTTGTCACTCTGCTTTACCCTGCATGAGCTGAAAGCGTAGATGAGAAGGGAGAAAGCAGTGCAGACCAAAATTTTGGCTAAGGGATGAATAACTCCAAACTTTGAATCAACTCTGAGCCATGAATGCTGTCTTAATCCAAGGCTTTTTGAGAAAACAAAAGGAGGTCTTGGGAGATAATGTTGGAAGAGATTTCAAAGAAGTGTTTTACCCTAGCCCATTCCTCTAAGGCAGGATCAGTTATTCTCATGGACACTTAAATCATTCCTGCCTCAGCTGTTTATGAGACCCTCCAGTGGCGGAGGTTTCACAGATTCTTGGTCAAGATTCTCTAGCACAAAATTAATCACATCAGAAGAAAGTCTCCCCTGATAGCCAACCTGAAGTTCTCTTAGTGCTGTTGAAACCAATTACTCCTTGTCCTATCATCAGTGGACATGAAGAACTGTTTGTGCTTTTTTTCCTCTGCAGCTACTTTGCAAGTCTGTACTGCTTCGTTTCAGTCTTCTTGTGTGACGACTAAACAAACCCCATTTCTGCACTCTTTCCTCAGCAGTCTTGTTTGCTACTGCTCTGACTGTGCTTTTTGTTCTTCTCTGGACACCCACAATTGGTCCAGTTGGTAAAGTTGATTTAGGGAAGAGGAGAAAGCGGATGATATCTTGATATACACTTAGGACCATAATGGATTAAATATTAGGAAAAGAAAGTATATTAAAGATATCAATATGAAAAAACCCCTTCCTGACCACCTCTTCTCCTGCCCAGACATGCTGTGTACATCCATGCAGCTCAGTTGATCCTTCTCCTTTTACTTCAGCAGCTGTGAGGTTTGTCAGCCCTTTTGTGGCAATTACTTTAATTCCCTGAAATCAAAGCACCTGCCAGAGAAGTGGCTTGTTTTACAAAATCAAGGCCTATTGAAACATTTTAAGGAAAACAGTTGTTTCATTCTGTAAAGATACAAATCTTCTCTTGAGTCAAGAAGAGAAGATAAAGGGGGAAGTTTGACATTTGACTTCAGTCTGGAATGCAGGTAAAGGCTTGAAATATAAACCCTAAGATGAACAGATTTGATTAAGATATCATTTTAAACTACTATCCTTCTTTTCCTTATTTATTTGTAACTGTGAAAGAGAGACAAATAGCCTTATCTTTTCCATTGGACAACAAAAATGCAAGCTGGCAGCTTTCGCTGAGAAAGTCTGAGTGACTTTGATGGCTACCATGAAAGTGTGTTGGTCTGTTTGATCTTTTGTTGACTAACTGCAGGTTTGGGGATGTTACAATACATGTTTACAGAATGTAGGCTAGCTGCAAAGCCTCACCTCAGGTGAAAAGACACAGCTGGTTTTAAAAGCAAGCTAGGTCAGGATAAAAAGAAAAAGAAGTTACACAACAAGTTATGAAGTTTCAAAGGTAACACATGGGTTATACGGCCAGCATACAAAAAGACAAAAAGACTGTACACCATCAGAAAAGAGTGCAAATAGACTGGGATTTGGTGGGATCCCTTGTAGTTTGAAGCCAACTGAGTGTTCAGTAGAGAGCCAAAAAGCATTCCCTTTGAGGGTTATTTGTTAAAGAGAAACGCTAATTCAAATATCATCACCTAAGTCCTAGGCTAATCCTTCTCCTCAGGAAAATTTGCTTTTACAGTCCCTTTCTCATTGCATTGTCCCAGACCCAGCCTGCTCCCACCAGCTAGATTTTTTAATGCTGATGCTGGGACTGAAACCATTAGTGCCCTGGGAAGTAACCAGTATCTGTCACCTGGATGCATGCAGTTAAAGTGTTTGGCCACCCTGTGCCACCACTGTGTTCAGCTATGAACAACAACGCAGTAACATGGATGGCGGGCTAGATTCACAGAAAAGTCATGTGGCATTATAGCAGATGACCATTAGGTTCTTTTGCTGCTTCAGGGAGGTCAGACTCCTGGCCTAACTGATGTACCTGTAGGCACATAAGAACTGGATGCACAGGAGCCAGAAATATAATCGAAGTAAAACCTCTAACAGAAGGAAGTGCTAAGGACAGAGACAGACCTTAAGCCTTGCTCGCAATAGCCTCTGTAATACTGTCCCTCTGTAAAGGGACAAAACTCTTAATTGAGCAGCTAGAAGGCGGTTTCTACAACAGCAATCAACTTGGCAGAAAAGGATTGGCTGGGTATCTTCAAGGGGTTGCTGCTGAGGTCCTTACGTCCACACATGATGTGGTTTAGGGGGGTTATTTCCATTTATATGTAGTCTGGTCTTCTGCACAGGAAGGCCCAGCAGGCATGTGAATTGAATCAATGTCCAGAAGATGTAGTTTGGGACCCTCACGTCCCTGTAGGAGAACATCTGGGGTGTGCTACAACAGAGGTTTTTGGCCTGTCTCCCACAAAAGGAATCTGGTGCACTAAGACCGCTCCATAAACTGAGTAAACTCCGTGAACTCTGTGGTAAAGGGAGTGATGGAGATTTGCTTCAGAACTGCACAACTGCTCCAAACCAAAATACTAATGAAACATAGCTAAAGTTTGCAGAAAGAGAGAGGGGCCAATCCACTTCTCTTCAAAGCACAGGATGTCCCTTGAAACCACAGTGGTGAGGGCTCTTGCCAAGGACTATGAGTTCAAGCTGCCCCCCTGCGTGAGGTGAACCATCTTGATATCACACTGCTTGACAGTAAGTGCCGTTATCTCCATGCTTTGGTCCATGGCTGGAAGCCGTGGAAGTCTGTTCAAGCTATTATTCTTCATATCAACTACAATGCGTGGTTGTTACGTCTTGGGCAGCTGGTGCCAGGGAAGAGCACCTAATGGGCCACTGGGTCTGCTTGATGGCTTTCAATTAACCACATGCTTTTGAAGGTGCGACCTTTTCCATTGACTCCAGGACGCCTTTGGATTTGGGCCTGACTTGCTGAAATAACTGAGAGAAAATACTCTGATTTTTGCAGTGTTGATTTTAAACCACAACTGCTGATAATATAGATTTTTATCATGATTAGTAAAATCTTGTTTTTCAGTGTCTTTGTGCTATATTGAGTATTTTGTGGATACAAACTGTCTGTTGGTCTATTCATAAAAATAACTATTAAATTTTACTGTGTTCTTTGGAGGAAAAGTGAGATTTAAGAGAGCCTGTATAGTTTGTCCATGATTCATCCTGAAAACTTGTTATGCAAGTGGTGACAAACTATGCTGGTAAACAGAGAGAGACAAGGAACAATTTTCCAGTTGTGAAGAACGTTATTTTCAAATTTACTGTATGAAGATGAATGCAGTGCTCTTAGCTCAATGGAGATGGCTCCCTTCCAGCTGAAACATTCATTAAACTCCATACAGACA
This sequence comes from Calonectris borealis, assembly GCF_964195595.1. Classification (NCBI taxonomy): domain Eukaryota; kingdom Metazoa; phylum Chordata; class Aves; order Procellariiformes; family Procellariidae; genus Calonectris; species Calonectris borealis. The sequence goes on along the minus strand of NC_134315.1, from coordinate 7,587,749 downwards.
CTGTCTTGTTTGTTTTTTGGGAAAACCACCTAGGAGCTCGTCAGAATGAGAACCTCATAGGTCATTCTAAAATTTCATCTTGATCTGTGGGCTAATACAGGTTACCCCTTTTCAGGATGCTCTGCCTAAATTCAAGTATTTTATTCTTTTTGTTCAACCTCCAAGGAAGCAGCCCGGTAGCAAAAGCTCCCGACCAAGTTTGTTACAGAAGTGCCTCTAATTCAGCTTTGGGGGCAGCTGTTGTAGAGAAATGTGCTATTAGTGGGGATGTGCACACAGTTCTGTATTTCTGACATTCCCAAGACAGTAAAGGGCGTATTCGGGTGGGATGGGGGGACAGGTGAGACGGTCGAATCTGCAATGACTTTTTAATGAGCACTGTTTTTTGTTTCCCTGGTGGGTTGAGTTTAAATGTTGCTCAGAAAATTTTTTGGCAAGATAGTTGTTATCTTGTTGAGTAAACACTTGGAGGAGTAGTTAAATCAATGGCGATACATTTGAAATCACTGTGAGAGGTCTCAGCGGTCCCAGCAGACACGCTGAAGAGCAAGCACAAAGTGAACACTCAGCAAAAACCCTGAGAAGTATTTAGTTAAGCTAATTACGTGATATAGATATTTTACAATTGAAGAATGAGCAGTAATGCCCAGAAATCATTAAATAATGAGGGAACAGGCGAAAGAGCTTTGTTAAATACAGAAAATTCCTTAACTTTATCAGAATTCATTTAATATAAATGCCTCAACAGAGTCGTAACTGTCTGCAAGACAATTCAGAGTGCCTTGGCTCTGCTTTCCCATTGCTACGCCTGGCTTAAAGTGGAAAATACACCTTACTGTGAGCAAGGATTTCTCTGAATAATCACATTGGTGTGAATTCGCTCCCATCTATAACTAGTTTTCACGGTGAAAATACAATTTCTTTTCATGAAGCAAAGTCTTGTTGCCTCAGGGATAAAGACAGTTTTCAGATTACATTTCATAATTCAGTCTGCAGTAGACTGGGTTTGACCGTGAGGACCCTCGCGGGGACCATTTTTGTCTCCGTAGGCTGTGGTCTCTCTCCTCTGGGCAGCAACTATTTATTCAGCTTGCAAAATAAGTGAGGAAGGAAGAGATGGGACCAGTGCCCCTGAACTGAAAATGCCCAACGAATGGATTGTGAACAGGGGAACTAATTTCTGCCTACTGCTCTCGCTGGATTTCCAGCTGGCTGCCTCGCTCGAAATGTAATACAGTCTTAGCAATTGCAAAAAATGCCTCAGAAAACACCATTTAAATTAGGCTCAGTTATGGCTTTGAAAATAAAACATATCTTATGCTAATTCAGCTGCAGTCTCCTGTTCCCTTGCAAAGCGCAGAGCACACAAGGGCTCTGATACCAGTTTTTCTTACAGTAGATGTACCCCCAAACACTCCCACTGATACCAGTAGATTTACTGTAACGAGCATCTGTGTTAATGGCCTGAACCAAAGCCTGTTTGAATCAATGAGGAAACTCTCCTGACTTCAGTGAGCTCTGGTATAAGGCCTGAGAGAGACATCATGGGAGTTCTTGAGCCTTTTAGGTGTTATTTACAGTGGTCTGCTGCTAGGGGAGCGCTAAATCATGGAGTTATTTGTCTGCTGGGGAATTTAAATGGCAATCTGCTATGCCGCTGCCACAGCTACAATACCTTTTCTGTTGCAATGATTCATGACAGGTCAAGGGAGCATATGTAATGGAAATGTGCTTTATTGCGTTCTATCACTTGTCAAGTCTTATAAACATAACATTTTTATTTTGTGGTATTCTCACTTTATTTTGACTGATGTCTATATGCAGAACTGGTGAAAGTGTATCTTTATATACAAAAATCTCACCAGATGTCCTCCTCATCTTAAAATTGAGTATATTTTTCATTTGAAGGCTGATCCTGCTTACCTCTGGGAATTTTGCTGACGAAAGAAATGCAGCACAAGCCTTGTCCAGGTCCCAGTGGCCAGACTGCTAGGGAATGGGAAGGGGGCAATCAGCCTTGCGAAATGGTTTGTGTAACTACAAAAAGGGACAGGTTTAGGCTCCAAGAGCAGAAATCTTCCATCTGTGGGATGTTTCCACACCATTCCTGCTGTACTACCGCTCCTCCAGCCTTTTTCAGAACTCTCCAGTGTTTTCCAAAGCATTTTTCCCAAGTCCTAGCCCCAGGACATTGTTTCCTGACCCTGTTCTTGCAGTTGCATTTCCACGTGGACAAAGTTACCACAAGCTGTTCTTCAGGCAGGGTTTGCTCAGCCCTTTTGTCATCTGCCTAATCCAGACAGGGACCATGTTGCAGTACTGTTCCCTGGACTGAAAGCTGGTGTGAAGAACATCATTGTCCGGGAACCCGGTGGGTAAGGGAAGCGAGACAATGCATCTTGTCTGCCAGAGACGGGCTGGCAGGCAGGATCTCTGCATGCTCTGCGGGACACCGCTGTGAACATCACCAGCTTCACATTTTTCTCAGTAAGTAGCAACCTAGTGCAAACTGCACTGCAGTATCGTGATTTAAAGGAGTCTCAGAGTGATGCACAGGCCTGCAAATGTATTGGAAAGACATTTGTTCAGCCCAGTGGCCATTTACCTGTTGCTTGTATTTCAACCTCCGTTTATCCATGCATTTGAGTGCATCTTCAGAGACGGGGCAGAGCAGCCCAGCCAGCTGCTGCCTTGCTCCCGAACGACTGTAGTGCTGTGGCACGTAGTACCAGACCTGGCGAGCCACGGGTTGAGTTTTATCTGATTCTGTCTTCGTCAACAGACACAAGGGCTTCCAGGGTTCAGTAAAAGACTGTGATTTTTGTGGCTGTCTCTTCTGAGATTCCCATATGGCAACACGAGCTATAGCATGGTTTATATATTAGCAGCTACAAAGCGTGCTGTACGTTGGAGTCTGACTCAAGCACAAAGTACCACATGATAACTGTCATCAGACACCTTCAGCACAGACTCTGGGTTCAACCTAATGCAAGACCTTGATCTGGAGTCACCCCACCAAGCCAGAACCCTTTAGGAACTCAAGCAACTGGGCAAAAAAATCAGCCATTTTCTTAAAAAAGAAAGAAACAGCTTATTGTCAAACTCCGGGCCATGTGTAAAAGTTCAGACATAATTTCTTTCCTTCCTGGTTTGCTTTCACCTGCCTCACATCATCCACTCTTCCCCAGCTTTATGAAGAACATGTGTCAGATATACTGAAAGTGGGGAAAAAAACCAGCCAGACTTGCCCCTTGTTAGCAGCCTTTTGGCTGTCAAACTCAGCCAGAGGATTGTCAGCTCCCTCTCGTGGGTAGAGGAGCACTAAACGGTACAGGCTGGTGTTTCCGAGGCAGCTGCATGTCCCTTGTCAGACCTGATTTATTGTGCGATGGTTCATCTTTGTGCATGGCAGCGTCCACAAAGCGTGAGAAGATCTATGTGAGCATGCACGTCTGTGCTGGCTTGCACGTACATGTGCACAAATATATCCACCATGGGCAAAGCAAGCAAAGCTCAGACCTCGGCTTGTTTGCAGAAAATCTGGTCTGTTCCACCCTTCTGGTTTTGGGCAGATCATTTGTTTTAGTTTGCTTGCTTGTAAAACTCCTCTCAAGGACGGACAGTGGAGTAGCAGTGCCCTGACAGCTGTAGCCTTCATGGGTGCTGCCAGCTTTGCTGGTTTGCCCCAGCCCTTGGGGTGCCCTAAGGGGCACGTGTGGTCTACCCCAGGCTGTGGGTAAAACCCAGCATCAGAGCAGGAGCACGTGAGGATGCTCGGCCGGCAGTGTCACCCCGACAGCTCTGACAGTGGCACCCAACGCACCCTCGGCAAAGGGTCTGCTCAGCATTAAGCATCAGCCAGGGTGACAGCAACGGTGAGGTGCCCGCTAGCACTCAGCCATACCTCTTAGCAAGCAAGTGGGAGCGCTGTCTGGTATTACTGTGGCTTCCAAATGTACTATGGGTTTACCAAGAAGGCTCAGTTTGGCTCCCTGTGGCTCAGAAATACCTGTGCATGCCCTTTGGCTCACCTAAAGCTGGATGAAGCTTTGTGGACGCAGCTCGTTTCTTCAGTGTGCAAATGGGGATTGCTCACAGAAGATATTCCTGGGACACTCCCCCTTCTCCTGGTGGTGTTATATCCAAACTCTTTTGACACTAATGATTATGCTTGGAAGCGATGTTTTATCTCTGAGCATTTATAAAGTGCTGCTAAAAGGATAGTGGTCAGGAGGCTGTCTGGTTTGGGACCTTCTGCTGGTGGTTGTAGGTGAAGGTGTGGTCTCCAAAGCCCCAGCTGGTCCTCCAAATTAGCTGATTATATGAGATAAACTTTGTGCTTTATTTGGAGCTGATAAAGCATACAGAAATCTAGATCACAATATACAAAATATTTTTCCAGGATGATTTTTCCACACAAACATTTATCCCCTCTTAGATGATCTGAATGGGAACATCTGTCAATATGCACAATTCCCACAGCTTCGCAGAACCCAAGAGCACTTTTCATGTTGGGATGCATAGAGCTAAGCAGTGAGTTCAGGGATGAGGAGGATGGAAGAATGCCTTAGATCCCCTACTGCCACATATTAGAGAAAATTCAAGATATTACAGCTCAGAATCATTGAATCATAGACTCCAAAAAGTTATAACTCCTAAAATATTGATAGTCCTAAAATAAAGATTTGTAGACTGAACTTTTACCGTAGGTGCTCTGATTTTAATTCCTTCTCAAATAAGGTGGTCAATTTGGGGATAAGATCTAACAAGGTGCAGTGACCCTCTTGAGCAAATGCTCTTAACTCCTAACAACATGGGGAGAAATTAGGAGACACAGCAGCGTGCCTGAGGTACAAAAGATTTTCCAGGAGAAGGTCCGGGTAAAGAAGAGGGAAAATATCTCTTGGGAATCACTGTCAAATATAATGGGATTTCAGGGTCCATAGCCTTTCATCATTATAATGTGAATTTATGCCCAAAGCCTGTGCTTGTATATGGTGCCGCTCTTAAGCGAGGTAAGGAACGTGGTGCAAATGCTAATGACATATTTCTACTGAAGCAAAACTTAGACCTAATGTTTCCCTGACAGGTGATCAAAACATCTCAGCAACTATCAAACTCCGTTTCCTACTGTCAGAAGTAATGGTGTTATCTAGACTGGGAGCTATTAACACTATGTTATTGCACTGCCATTCACAGAGCCCAAGGGAGGATGTTTTTTTTTCTTAAATTGCAATCCGTCAGGCGTGAATGAAGATCTTTATCGGCTGAAAGATAACAGCTGATGTCTTCCCTCCTGCTCTCAGACAGGGAAAGTAATATCCTACATAATGGAACAAGGGAGCCACAGTAGCTCCAGCAAGAATGAAGAGAGAAGGGAGTAGATTGTGTTTCAGGTGTAAGTGTTGAACTATTATGTTTCAAGGAGTAATGATGTCCTACCCTGTAGGACAGAGTAGAAAGAGGCTTTTTATTCTGCCCTTAGGGGCATGACAGGGCTGTAATCGCATTCCCATTGTGTGGGGGGACCAGGGGATGCAGAAGCCACAATCTGTTTTCCTACTTCAACTTATTTACCAGAAGGGGAAAAGTTAACACTCTGATAGTCAAGACAAGCCTTTTTGAATGTGCTATTTGTTTTGGCTGGTAAAAGTACCCTCAGTTAACTAAAATGGCAGAGTTATTAAAGAGCCACAGGAATGGGGGGGGGTAGGGCATGTCTTATTTCAATCAAGGCTGGTCTTTGAATAACCAGTTCCTTTAGTTCTTATGGAGTGGTCTTTAATAATTTGTGTTTCTGGAGTGGGTGAAAATCATGCTTTTAAGTTTCTGGGGATTCGCTGGAAGAGCTGCGATCAATGGTACTGGTACCATTTGGCTCCCCATATCCCCAGCCCAGAAGACAGTCCTACAGCCTGCTGCTGAATTTATCATTGGCTTAGCAGTCATGGGAAGCTGAAGGAACAGTAAATTTGGACCACCAGAAATCAACGCCAAGGGCTCTGCTTTGATCATGGCTCAGATAGATGCACTTGGGGTGGCTTCGGACTAGCTCAAGTCCTAGCAACGTCACCACAGCAGGCTGGAGGTCTGAGGGAGCTCACAGTCTTGCTACTCTGCTTCCTAAGTGGGCTTTGGTGTCTTTCCTGAGCTGTGTGCTGCTATTGCTACATGGCTAAAGAAGACAAGTCAGCAACAATACAGCGGACACAGACAACTGGTGTCAGAAAAGGCTCACATGGTTCACACTGGTGAAAGAGAGAAGTGTGAATAGCCTGGTTTATCAGAAAGGACAGTAGTATTTTGATGACAGTTTTCTGCCTTTCCACTCCAAATCTTGCCAGATGCCCAAAATATAATGAATATCACTGCCGAAGCATTGCTTGCATGTTCACACTCCAAGATCAAGTTGAATCTGTGCAACTACTAAAGGATTTTTTTAGATATTTCTTTCTTTACTTGTGGTATCACTAGTGAATTCTTCCACTGAATAGATATCAAAGAGAAGGTTGTGGTTTTCCTCACAAAGGAAGTGATATAATAAAGAGAATTTGTTCTGCTCTTCCCTATAATACGATGAAAGGCTGAAGTCAGGTTAGCACATTACTTCAAAATAGAAAGCTTTCTTTTTGCTCTCTGAAACACTTTACAATTACCTTTTGCTGTAATTTACCTGTAAAATTACCTTTACCTGTAACTTGAGATCCTTATTCACCCACCTACTCACTTACTAAAATGAGGCACAGTTAAATACCTTTCTGAATAGGAACACAAAAATACGTTTCTCTAAAAATGAGAGTGTGAACAAGTCCAAGGTCATCACACAGGGATGGGAACAATCGTACCCTGCTTTGTAGGTTTTGGCCTTTCATCCATCTTTAACAAAGAAAAACTGCTTTGAATGCTAAATATGACCTTGAGTAGACGTAGGAGAAATGTACAGCCAGAGGGATTTCCTTCAAGGAGATGTGGAAAACCCTGGTACATTATGCACGTTTCTGTTAGTGTTACTCCAGGGGGTCCTTTTGCATCACAGTATCTTAAGATTATCCAGAGAAAATGGGTTGCATCCAGGATGGTCTCTGCAAGACGGATGCTCTCAGACTATCACCTGATGGTGCCTTCAGCCTGTTTGCACATAAATAAATGAGCCAAGACTGCAAGGTTGATGACAGAGGGTGCCGTGTGGTTCGGTTGTCTCTATTTTTCATGCCTGGTGTATTGTTCTCGCATACGCTATAGTCTAAATGGAGTGTAGAAAAAAAAATCTATTTACATTTAAAAATCCATCACCTTGACACTTTGGCAGATGGTTTTGGAGGCCACCTTTTATACCGTGCTTCTTAAAACTTGTCAGATGCCGCTTCTTCTGTTTCAACCCCTCCCACCCCCCTTTTCATCCCCCCATTCACTATCATTAACATTGTAGCTAAATTGCCAGACATATAAATGCTATTTTCCATTAAGGTTGCCATGTTACCAAATAAGTGCACGTTTGAAGGAGGAACATGAATTTAATTCCTGAATACCAGTGAGACAGATGTTTCTGTTACGAGGAATTAGCACTCGGGGCTTCCTTTCTCTTACTCAAAACAAATAGTGGTGTTGCTAGCACTCTTCTGTAATTAGTATCTGCTTGCTCTGTACATTCTTTCTTTTAAAAGTTTTACACATTAAGGATTGTGTCATTTTTCTGTTTTGGAGCATTGTTTAATAGAGCAAAAAAGTTCGCTTGCCAATAACTGCTTGTAATTTCTTAAATAAATAAATTAAATTAATTTCTTAAGTAAATTCTGTGCTCTTCAAAAAGGGGCAAAAAGTATTCTGAATCCAAAATGTTAGCTGGAAGAGTCTACAGAGCTATTCATCTGGCAGATGGAGGCATCTGCTCCAGGGCAGCTGAATCACTTGCCACGCTCCTTTGACTGTGCCGATGGCACTTCTGCCTGGCCTATAAAGGAAGCTTGTGCTTTTAATTCACACATAGACGTCTACGTTACACACCTAAATTAGTTGTCTTAACCCATGAGCTGAATCCCCCGTTGGTGGAATTATTTGGCTACTTCAGTGAACGGGACTTTTGCAGAGCAGTAGGGTGCTGAGACAACCGCGCAGGAGTAGTGGAGGTGGCAAGGGACGTCCTGGAGACTTGCACCCTTCTGGGGTGGCAGCTGGAGACCAGCATCTTGAGTGACACAAATGTCGATGTTTTGGCAGTGGAATGGTGTGCCAGGTGTCTACTGTCAGTGGGAAAAATTACCCTCTGGAGATGCCTGTCTCCGCTGCGTATGGCTAGAGTCTAGATGGCCAGCTTAGATTAGGCTTCCAGCTTTTAGCTGGTGAAATGAATCTCACTTTATGAAAAATTGGAGTGCTAATGGCTTAAATGTGTAATTTATATTTGCATTGTAGAGCTACTTAGCAGCCCAGCCAAGATAGCTCCATTCTACTGGGGCCCCCACAAATAAAAAATGAGCGTTTTCTTTATCTAAACAAAAGTTCATATTTTTATATGCATATGCACACTCAAGAGAATCCAGGAACCACTGTAGTCTTCATCCTAGAGATTCAGAACTGGAACAGAGAGGAGTGAAGTGATTTGCCTAGAGTGACATAGAAAACTTAGGACAGGAGAAAGAACTTCATCCAGCTTTCCTGCCCTTGGTTCCATATCTTAATCACAAAAATGTTTTTTCTTTTCTTAAAATAACAGAATTCTTTAAGCAAAATCTATATATAAAACTTGTCTGAGTAAATGCCTGTTCTCTACAAACCATATTCAACTACCCATGTTAGGCTTCTAAAAATAGATGGGTAATAAGAGAGCCTTTCCTTTAATGGCCTTATATGTAACACGGAAAATGCAAAATTGTGCATAAGTTACACATTTTTGAGCCTTGATTTCAATCGAATGGTTGAGATTTAATGAAGAAGAGTCTGACCACAGACGTATGTGCAGTGCCGTGACAATCCATGATAGACAGAAGTAAGCAGTAACTCACCTCAAAGAACACGCCCTGAAAATCTTCTGTGACGAAAGCAAGTACATGGCTTTATTCTGGCAGGATGCTGTGCGCAGAGCAACCCCAGCTTTTTGAACAATATGTGCAAGGGTCACCTTGAAAAAGTGTTGGGTTAATATCTGTTTATTACAGCAGATCAGCAGGCCCTGTTGCTTGAGGTGCTTATGAATTTTATGGTGCTTTTCATTTGAATTCATTTGAATTTCTTGTGATGTTCCGAGGCATCACAACACCCATCACCTTAATCCTACGGGCTCTTCTCTGCTAGAGTCTGAGTAAGAAGGTTAAAGGCTTGTGAGGTCATGTAGCTTTCTATCAAAGGGCACAGACTTCCCATGATACTTTAATGGATTTTTAGTACTTCGCTCACAAGGTGGTATATAGGTACAGAAACATACGTTGGGAAGACATCTGTGATAATGGAAACTGCCTGGCTAAGACTGGAATTTTTTTCCAACTCTGGAATTGATTGTAACATACCTTAACCCTAATGTTTTGTGAACTCTGGTGTGAAACCTGATGTTCACAAAAGCCAATGGCAGAAGACCATCGACTTTGGTCAGGCTGATTTTTTTGCCCCAGGACTCTCAAGGGAATAATTTCCCCGGTACTATTTATGGTTCTGTCAATGATGTGATATCTGTGTTGTATGTACATGTGTGGGCAGCCCAAAGCTACCCTGTCCTTTCTTAGTGCCAAAATGCATTGCAAACACATTCTTGTTGAGTTGCTTGTTATCACCTCTTTGTTTCTCTTCCCTCGATTGCTTTCCTGCTTTCTCCTCTCTACTGCTATAATTTTAAAAATCGCAGAGAATTGCCTCATTTCTCTAAAAAGGCAAGCATGGTGAGGAAACTTTGCTTTAAGAAGATATAATGTTCTCTAGTGTAAAAGGCCCTATGTGCCCTATTTTTAAAATACTGGCACGGATTGCTAAAGGGATCTTTCAATATATCCTGGCATGCAGTGGATGCTTAACACTCATTTCCTCTCGTGAATCTAAGTATCAAACCCAGATGATGAAAGTTTAATCCTTTGGCACAGGTACTGCACATTGCATCTTTCAACACAATGGAGCCCATTTTCTATGGAGAAGAGGCGGTGAAAAATGCCTTGCACAGGACTTTAGCGCAGGTTCTTGGGTGGAAAACAGGAGAGGTTAGAAAAGGTGCAATTTCTGCAAATTAAGTTCCATCTCCAAGATACACATCTAGCAGGCCAAGGCATTGCTTAGCGAAAGAAGTAGAGTGCCTTAAAGCCATCTGCACAATTTCTTAAAACTTCACTTCCCTGATGGATAACAGATGGAGGAGGAAATTTATAAGTAAAAGATTAGAGCAACTCTGCTTATAAACAGGAGTACTAATCACTCTGCCTTTGCCCTGGAGACCAGATTTAATCTCAGGGTTTAACTTAATGCAACTGTCTTGTTTCTGCTGCCAACTGAGAACATTCAAATACTCCCATGGTAAGAGCTACTTTGGGATGATACAAAGCTAAACATTGCTTGGCAATTGATGACCCAGCATTTAATCAGTGATTACACTCAACATAACGTGGTGAAATAATGGACTGGGTAATTTGTGCATTCAACATTTGTTGTCTCCCAGTGTTTAAATTTATCTGCTCAACAGTTCTCCACTGCATTTGCACGTGAACTCAGTAGCACGTGCACTTTGTACCCTCACCTGATGGTTTTATTCAGCACCCTCTGAAACAAAAAGTGAGATGGTGCCTCCGAACATGTTGGGAATAAGGCATGGGGCAGTAGGTTTGCTGCAGGAGAGGTCTTCAGTATCTTCTCACCTTTTGGAAGAAACCTCTGTGTGCTGTGTAGGGGGTAGTATGTGGAAACCAGGGGTCTGTGATCTCATGTGATGTCTCTGACAATAGTCTTTGCCGAGAGCTGCAGTGGAACAAGAGCAGCTCATGTCCCGGCACACAGCAGGGTGTATAAGGCTCAGCCAGGCTTTGCCTCCTACTCACCTAGTTTCCAGTCCTCTCAGCATAAGCTATTAGGTAGCAGATTTTCCACTCTGTTTTCTATTTCTATACCCCAGTTTTTGTGCTGTATTCTGGAGTGTTGGGTAAAAGAAGAGAGACAGCACAATTAGACCTATGATGAGTATTGATTTTTCAATTTGCTGCTTGAAGTGGAAGTTAAAAAGGAAAATTGTCCCAGTCTGACCTGAAATGAAAACGTATTAATTTTCTCAGGGAAAAGAAACTAACCACTGTGCCTGCTGTACCCCTGCTAAAACAAAGTACCTCCAGGCTAAACAGAAGAATTCTATCCAGAATGGCAATTTTTGTTTTGCTCCTTCTTTCTGGTAGCTTTTTAGATGTTAGGCAGTTACACACTTAAACTCAACTTCACAGCACAACAAACATTGAAATAGTCCATCTTGAAAAAAACATAGTTGTCATATTTTCTCCTGGACTCTCTCTTGCCATGTGTTGGAGAGCTGACCTGAGTTTACTACTTTATTGCAAGAGAGGTTTTACAGCACAAGTGCAGAGAGAGGTGTCTACCCTTTGAAAAATGCTGAAGTCTTGCCCTTCTTTTAGTATTTTCTGATAGCTCATTTGGATGGCTCCCTGCTCAGCTCGTCAGCTTCTGTGAACTAATTTTTCTTTTATGCGATATTGGAAATCCTAGGCACCTAGGCACAGGGTGCCTAAAAATTAGAAGCTGCAACACAGGTTGACAACATCTGAGTCTGTTGATAAGCCCTGATTAATCAAACACTTGTTACAATTTAACTAAACTTTACATATTTTGTGATGAATAAGCATGAGGTTCACCTTTTGCCGATTAGGAGAATAAATAGGGTTGAGGACATTGTATTATAGCTGGGGTAATCGGTGAGACACATTTAAGAGACCTGAACCTTTCTTTGCTCCCTAGAAATAGTATTGCTGCTCAACTGATCAAAAGAAAGGGAATTTGTGCAATCTCTGGTCATTCTGTGTATGAATAATAACATCCTCCCTTTTTGCATTTTTCATTTGGTTTATTGGAGAAACAAGGGCTTAGGGATCATCCCGGACTGTGTGAGAATGTGGCCATTTAAATCTTTTCAAGGTCATTTGACCGGAACCAAAAGGAATAGAAACAAAATTCTCTGTGTCATGAAAATAGATGCCCCTGTACAGGATGCGACAGAGGGACAGGCTGCAATGTGAACATGCCCTTTTTCATTTTAGACAACAGGGTTTACACGTTATGGCAAAAAACTCACCAAGAAGTGTCAACAAAACCTTGCATCCTATTTGACTCTTGAAAATCCAACTCCAAGACATAATCTCTTGGGAAAGCAGATACCAGTAGTTGTGTTGCTCATGGAATGCGTTATTTTAAATAATATTTGGAACAAATTAATATTTTGGGCCTGTTTCCTGAAGATTGGCAACACTTGACCGATGGAGAATGGTTCATTGCTTTTGCTATCCACTGGTGCTGACGAACCTTTAAACTATCTGTTTGCTTGTTTGCTTGCTTTTTAAAGGGCACTTTCAGAATATTCTGGGATGTCTCTGAAAGTAAAAAGCAAGGGAAAACAGATTAAATCTCCATGTTACAAAGCCATGGTACAATCTATGTTGGAGGTCTGCAGGGATTAAAGGAGATGTGTTCCCCTTGTAAGCAGGAAGCTAATGAGCCCTTGAGATCTTTCTGGAAAAATGATACAATTTTAGTAAGCTAATTTATTGATAGTAAGTGCATATCTCACTGCTAAGGATCTCAAACGTCTCTTTATCAGGTAAGTTTTCACATCCAGTGAAGGGAACCTTTGAGGTTTTTCTTTTTTGGAAGAATGGAAATGTGTATAAATATCTGACTAAAATATTTCCTTTCTAGACTTGAAAAAAAAAAGGAAAAAACTCCCAGCAAAACCCAAGTATGTCTTTGATAATCATGTTTATACGGAGTCTGAACACTAGTAGTTTTGTAAGAGAGATTTTCTTTTTCTGGACTTCTTCTGGCTTGCACATTTTCTCCTTTTATGAAGTGTGTTTCTTTTAGACATCCTGGCCTCATAAAAGTGGCTTATTTAGAACAGACCTGGCCATCTGGGGCTGCTTTGCTATAGGCTAAGCTTAACTTATTAAGTATTGTTGTCCAAAGACAAACAAAGAGGCTACTAATGCGTTTTTGGCCTATTCTGCGTATTTCCTATTCTGTGAGCAATAAAAAAAAAAAAAAAAGAAGGAAGGAAATAAAAATCGAATGAGTTGTCTGGAATTTGCCTGCTTTAGGATGAGCTAAATTGAGTCTGTGGAGGTGTTCAGCTTCGTTTGCCTGCTGAGGAGGAAGAGGGAAAGGGGGAGGAAGCGTATTTTCAAGTGTCTCCTGAAAACTCACCCAAAAATGTCTTGCCTGTGAGTACAGAAAGGGTGAGATACCACATCTGCTGTGGCATGTTTGACTTAAGAAATACTTCCCAGCATCTGGAGCAGTAATGGCTGTTTAAAAGACAGTGTTGAAACTGGGATGTCAGTCGTCTTCTCAGCAACAAAACAAATTCCCTTTAATGCTGCAACATTCGGACGGCATGGAAAAGTGATTGCTACTGGAGCTTAAACAGCACTTACCTGGGTATTAGTGTAATTCCTGGGGAGCTGGGTGTTTTTAATGAGAAGTAATTTCTCACCGCTTCAGGTTGCTTTCAATCACCTTGTCCTCTCTGCAAGATCAATCCCAGAGATTTAAACCCCAAATATCCAAGGGAGCACCAATGTAATTTTACCTAGAGAGATCCTGGGCAGTCACAACAGACCCCGCTGGCAAAGCCACAAACAGAGCTGGGGACCGATCACATCAGTTCAGCTCTTTCTCCTCTTCTTTGGAGGACAGTAGTTGTATCCATCTTTCTCAATGTGCAGGCACTATTTCAGACATTATTATCATCTAGAAACACAGTTATTTCTAGGTAGGAAGAAATAAAACAGGAGGTATCCTGCAGTCCAATGTCTAATCCCTGGAGAGAGGGAGCACCCAGGGCTCTAGAAGTGAGTGCTAGAGATCATAGAATCATAGAATCATTTAGGTTGGAAAAGACCTTTAAGATCATCCAGTCCAACCATTAACCTAGCACTGCCAAGTCCCACTAAACCATGTCCCCAAGTGCCACATCTACACATCTTTTAAATACCTCCAGGGATGGTGACACAACCACTTCCCTGGGCAGCCTCTTCCAATGCTTGACAACCCTTTTGGTGAAGTAATTTTTCCTAATATCCAATCTAAACCTCCCCTGGCACAGCTTGAGGCCATTTCCGCTTGTCCTATTGCTTGTTACTTGGGAGAAGAGAGCGACCCCCACCTTACTCTCAGGTAGTTGTAGAGCGCGATGAGGTCTCCCCTCAGCCTCCTCTTCTCCAGGCTAAACAACCCCAGTTCCCTCAGCTGCTCCTCATCAGACTTGTGCTCCAGACCCTTCACCAGCTTCGTTGCCCTCCTCTGGACACGCTCCAGCACCTCCATGTCCTTCTTGTGGTGAGGGGCCCAGAACTGAACACAGGATTCGAGGTGCAGCCTCACCAGTGCCCAGTACAGGGGCACGATCACCTCCCTGCTCCTGCTGGCCACACTATTTCTAATACAGGCCAGGATGCCGTTGGCCTTCTTGGCCACCTGGGCACACTGCCGGCTCATGTTCAGCCGGCTGTCAACCAGCACCCCCAGGTCCTTTTCCTCCGGGCAGCTTTCCAGCCACTCTTCCCCAAGCCTGTAGCGTTGCCTGGGGTTGCTGTGACCCAAGTGCAGGACCTGGCACTTGGCCTTGTTGAACCTCATACAATTGGCCTCGGCCCATCGACCCAGCCTGTCCAGGGCCCTCTGCAGAGCCTTCCTACCCTCGAGCAGATCAACACTCCCACCCAACTTGGTGTCGTCTGCAAACTTACTGAGGGAGCACTCGATCCCCTCGTCCAGATCGTTGATGAAGATATTAAACAGAACTGGCCCCAATACTGAGCCCTGGGGAACACCGCTCGTGACCGGCCGCCAACTGGATTTAACTCCATTCACCACAACTCTTTGGGCCCAGCCATCCAGCCAGTTTTTTACTCAGTGAAGAGTACGCCCGTCCAAGCTACGAGCAGCCAGTTTCTCCAGGAGAATGCTGTGGGAAATGGTGTCAAAGGCTTTACTAAAGTTTAGGTAGACAACATCCACAGCCTCTCCCTCATCCACTAAGCGGGTCACCTTGTCACAGAAGGAGATCGGATTAGTCAAGCAAGGGACCTGCCTTTCATAAACCCATGCTGACTGGGCCTGATCACCTGGTTGTCCTTTACATGCCACGTGATGGCGCTCAGGATGATCTGTTCCATAACCTTCCCTGGCACTGAGGCCAGACTGACAGGCCTGTAGTTCCCCGGATCCTCCTACTGGCCCTTGTTGTAGGTGGGCATCACATTTGCTAACCCCAGTCAACCGGGACCTCCCCGGTTAGCCTGGGTTGCTGCTAAAGGATTGAGAGTGGCTCGGTGAGCACTTCTGCCAGCTCCCTCAGTAGCCTTGGGTGGATCCTATCCATCCCCTTAGACTTGTGTCTGTCTAAGTGGTGTAGCAGGTCGCTAACCATTTCCCTTGGATTATGGAGACTTCATTCTTGTCTTCCAGCTCAGGGGGCTGGGTACCTGGAGGACAACTGGTCTTACTATTAAAGACTGAGGCAAAGAAGGCATTAAGTACCTCAGCCTTTTCCTCATCCTTTGTCACTATGTTTACCCCCACATCCAATAAAGGATGGAGATTCTCCTTAGCCCTCCTTTGGTTGCTAATGTATTCATAGAAATATTTTTTTCTTTTGACGTCTCACTGCACACAGATAAAGTAAACTGCTTATTGCAAGAGTTTTTTCCTCTCCTGAAACAGCCAGAAGTTGCTTAGATTGGACCAGGGAGCTTTTAGAGCTTTTTTTGATATTTTTATTAAGAAAATGGCCCAAGTATATCTTTTTCAGAATACCATCCAACTTGTTCATCTCTTTACTTTATAACACACTTCTGGCCTTTGAGGTGCTAAAAGCAATTATGATTCACATTAGTGACATGGGGGACATTGCAGAAGTGTAAAATGGTATGTATTTATAAGGCTATCTGCGTTCAGACACTCCATCTGCGTTCTGACACTCAGGTGTCAGAATCCAGTTTGGATCTGGTCTGAAATATATTTTTCCCTGAATCTTGTCAGGATCTCAGACATAAAATTCCTTATTTTCTACTGGGACCTCCGTGTTTCTTGCTGCTCTCCCACATTCCCTGGGAGCATTTCCCAGCTGTTCAGAAACAAGGTACCACCTCCTGCTAAACTGACCTTGGTAAAAAATATCTTTTGAGAAAAATTAATTGCTTAGCCCTGATGAAACCCTCTGATCTGAACCTTCATTGCCTTTAGGATGTGGCAGGATTCTGGAAGGAAAGTATCTGCTGCTGGTGTGTGGTTGCAGCTTAACATGCTATGCCTGAAATGAAACGCTGAGGGAAGATTTCTTGTCTGATTGTGGAGGAAGAGTTTTTGAAAAAGCTAAAGACAACACCGAGATTAGGCTGCTGTTGTTTCAGCTCAGTGGCAGACGTTAAAGCTTTGGCTGAAAGCCCATCGACAGGACCAGATGTTTTAGTCTTTCACTTCCTTTGCAATGGGAAATAATGAAAACTGAGCCTTGTAAATGAAACGGGACTTTGCTGATTTAATTCATTTGTCGTGTCATTGTGATTCATATCATCAGAGAATCTCTGTCAGGGGTTCAGACCAGCAAAACAGGAGCTTGTAAGAGGAGGAGCTGCTAATGGGGTTTCACAGGTGCCCTCCCATCTTGTTTTCACTTCTCAGATGTCATCTTTAGTAGCTCCCACCCTGAGAAACCTATGGGAATCTATCAATTTTCCAAAGGCAGGTGCTTTCTGGGAATTCATTTGCTGTGATGTGTGAGATACAACCCTTTCGTTTTTATAAACCCATCTATAAGAGCTCATGGAGGACTTGAATTCGAAGCACAATGCTCAGAGAAACTGATGGCCTTCCCATCAGCTCTGCCCTGGGTGTGATGTGGAGCATCACTGTGCTACCTGGGGACCTGGGTCACGCTTTACATGTTTTAGCTCTGATTTATCCTGCCTGACTTACCAGAGCATCCTCTATGCACAGTGCAGAGAGAGATGCCTCCGGCTGTGATTCAGATGTTTTGGTGGGGAAATCCTCTTTTGGAAGCGTCCGTCTCTGTGTTGGCTGTGTAAGGAGCGTGGGCAGCTCTGAGTGTCTCCACAAAGTGGGATGAACTCAGGGCCAACTGTTCTCAACAAAATAGGAGCACTCTTTTTTTTTTTTCCTGCTTTTCCCTGCACCTGAATCTAAACAGCTTGTTTTCTCTGGCAGGCTGTGCTCTAGCACACTGGCTATTTTTATAAGGTGACTAACAGACCTCTAAGTATGAGAAGCTATGCGCAGTAGGTTTAAGCATCTTTCTTTTCAAATACAGCCAAAGAAAGGAGGTACCAAAGGTGGTTGAAAACAGAGTCGGCATTGCATTTTCCCTCAGAGCAGTGTTTGCTGAGCATGACTTATTGAGCTTTGTTGAAATTAAAGCTAGAAGGAGCCATCGTGATGACCTGGTTTGATATCTCTGCATTCATTTTGCCCAGAGGCTTCTGCACTGGAACGTTTCCCTGCCAGGAGCATCAGCAATGCTGCTTCCAGACCCGCAGTCCCACCAGCCTGAGGCTGTCTGCGATCACCAGTGCTGACGCTCTCCACAAACCCAGAAATTCGGCACAAAAACCTTGTGCATCCTGGAGCAACAACAGCAAAAGCAATAGAGTTAAGGTCATTGTGAATAACTGAAAGGTAACATGAAAGAAACAGATGATAGAGGAAGAGAGAAAAATATCTTATTAAAACTTCATACTTAGCAGCAGTCAAAGAAATTTCCTTTAAAAAAATCAACATTGGAAACAAGATGAAATATATATTGTTTTCCCACTAAGAAAGAGTAGTTATAATTTTTTTTCCCTTTGGTTGTTTTAACGACCCATATGTAGTTTTACATCTATTTCATTGTGTGTTAAAAAGAGTTTTAAATATAACATATTGCTTAGAAAGCCAGACTTTTACATATTGTACTATCGTAACAGAATAAAAAATTGCAGCGCTTCATTCCTATTAAACATAGTTGGAAACATGTATCTACTTAATGGAGTCAAATAATATCCTAAAAATATGCCTCAGAATATCCAAAATGCTAAAATCTTGAAATAGAATCAATAAAACATAACAGATTTGAAAGAGGGAAAATGCTGTAAATGAAAACCAGAGAAGAAAGTCTACAATAACAGTATATGACCATCCACAAAGCCAAGCTCTGGCAAATGTTAACCAGTTCAATATAACAGGCTGCCATTTGTGATCCTAAGCTCGGTAGCTTAGATGAGTTATTGGAAGGTATGCTCCGACTAGGGTCTGTTTTATGGTAGATATGAAGAATGGGATTTTTAGCAATCCTTTAGCTCTTTTCCCATAAACCTTCAGCTGGCTTCAGTAGCTGCAGAGTTCAGTGGAAACTGAGGCTTTTGAAAATCCCACCCAAAGTGTTCTGTGTCTGCAATATTTGGTCACAATTGGTATTTTGAAGGTGAGGATGCTGAAAACAAGCATGGTCACAGAGGCTTTGGAGTTGTCCTATTCTGCATATAGCAGGGAGGCAGGTTCACACTGAATATAGCACATAGTCCTTAGGGTAAAAGGAGGATGGGATGCAAATCCTTCCATTAACTGTGTTTACAGAATTATATAAACATGTGTGATGATTATATTCCTCTTTACATTTGCTTGCTTTCCTAAACACTTACGCCTCTCTGGAATATGCTTGTGAGACATCCTGAGCCTCTATGGAGTCCCGTTAGGTCCAATGAGAAATAACATGGTTGAAGGGGGGTTTTCTCCTGGATGTCAACACAAAGGCCCTTAGATGGAAGCAATTTGGGTGTGGAAAGGCTATCACGTTGTGTCCTGCACTGTAGGCACTATCATAATAAAACTTAATTAATAATAAATAACAGCATGGAGTTTGGTAATCAACATTGCCAATTTCCCAGGGCATTTTGAGAAAGGACGGTAGGGAGCATAAATTGATCAGCCTTGCGGTTACATATTTTAAGGCAAGAAGGAGCCATATTTGTTTCTCGACTGCACTTTGTCATGACAGAACCATCGTATTTCACTGAGTAACATCTACATGCAGCCAAGTGCCTTGTTTGCATGAAGCTGGCAGCATCTGGGGGACGCTTCAGGAGATGGGAACCCACCATTTCCTTTGGCAATTTTTTTCCTCAGACTCACCCACTCTGTTAGATAATTGTGCCATACTTCTTGTTGGGATGTCTTTGCCTTTAATTTTCAATCTTTCTGTGATATATTAAAACGCCTTTTGATATCTGACATATACTGTCTTTAAAGAAAAAGTGTAGTCTTTTGGACATTGAAATCATATCCCCCTGCCTTTTTGAGGACTTCAGAAGGGTAAGTGCCTGACATTTCTCTGTAAGGCACATTTTCCAACCTCTCCAACCATCAAGACCTGTGTGTAGCTCTATGCTCTGAATTTTTGTGAATGTGGTACTGAAAA
The DNA here is from genome assembly GCF_964195595.1 of Calonectris borealis. NCBI lineage: Eukaryota > Metazoa > Chordata > Aves > Procellariiformes > Procellariidae > Calonectris > Calonectris borealis. Next base: position 7,568,092 of record NC_134315.1, on the reverse strand, counting down.
CAAGTGCCCAAAACTTGGTTTTACACCTTGTACAATAATGTGTTTCTGTACACCCAGACCTGTTCATGCATATGTAGAAAAATAGCAAGCTGAACCACAATATGTGTTAAGGACATAAAGACCAAAGGAACATCTTTGTACCTATAACAGATTGCACATTAACTCTCTATCCTTAAAAGACAATTTTTTCTTCCATCTAAATCTAGTAGAGCTGGATAAAAAGGCATCAGGCACTGTTCATTGTTACAGAAATAAAAAAAAATGAAGTTTGTCACATTCTTTTCCCCCAACAGTTTAGGTACTTTTATGACTTGCATCTTTCCATTCTTCTTCTCCCCAAGCAATTTACTTAAATGACGTTTTGGCAGCTTGTGGTATAATCAAATGTTTTATTCGAATGGCTGACAAACAGTTGGGAGAAAATGTACCATTGTTAAATATTTTATATGCTAATGTTTTCCTGAAAAGCTTGGCACCTGCCTGCTGGAGTCCTCTGTGATTCCCAGGAGATGTCCACAAAAACAGGAGTCAGACTGCTGATTAAGCAACATTTAAATAACAGAAATAAAATCCTCACATTTTCTCATTGCATTTCAAAGAAATAAAGAAGGCCATAAAACTGTCCTCATCACAGTAAGCTAACCCCATGTGTGGGAACATGATGCTGCTTCTTACGCACAATACGAGTTAGAACATTATTGAAAATTGCAAAGCCATTTACATCCTGGCTGGCAAACAAAATGCTGCATTTTTCTTCTTAATGTAATCTAAAACATTCCAAAACACAGACAAATACAATGGAAGCACTGACAAGCCTTTACTCACAGTGTCACTGAGGCATCATCGATGATTTAACTGCAACTACAGGCGATTAAATATGCCGCTTCTAATAATTTCTCATGGTGTAATATATGGCACATAGGGACGTATTGGCATGTGTAAAATCTTATCCCTGCTAAGTGCATGTCAAGATGGAAGTGATTTCTTCTATACACCACTATAAGAGACATGATTCTTCTTGGTAAACAGAGGAGCAGCAAGATTGAGTGGGGCATGTGACTTTACCTCCATTAAAAGCTTGAATTAGACAGATCCCGGAATACTGTGTCTGTTTGTAGTATCCACATTTTAGTAAAGTTATTATGAGATGGGAGAGAGGTCAGGGGAAAAAAAAAGATTTTATTGCAGCAAAATTTTTTCACAGCCAAAGAAAATAATTTGTAATGAGGGATTTATGAAGCAAGTTCTTAGGTTATCAGAAGAAGACTGAAAATAAAGGTCAAGAGATGAATTAATTTCAGTCTGTACGTTCTTTCACACAGAGAAAAGTACTGACACCAATGGTCCCTCCACTCTTACGGACACAGGCACAAGTTGAAGCCAGACATATTTTTATGGAAGAACAATTAAACTTTGGGAAAATTTCCCATGAGAAATGACTGGATTCTCCACATCCTGCCATTCTTGGGAAGTGTCTTATGCCGGTGCCTGCTGGAAGACCTGCAGTGAGCAAACACAAATCACTGGACTCACCTGTGGAACAAGGAAACAAGCGTCCGTGTCACATGGACACACTGACACAACCGCTGTTCTGCTCTCAAAACCCACAAATGAAAAGCGAACATAAAACTTACTGCCTCTGCGTAGATGCAACAGTTTCAAGTCATGATGGTGACTCCAATGTGGTGGCCAAACCAAATGTAGCTTTATGTTCATGCTCTTTTGGGGGGAGCTGCAGATGTCTCTCAACCATTGCAAAGGAATCTAATGTTTTAATATGGCCACCGAATAAATCTCAAGAGAATTTTTTTGAAGCACAAGACTTAAACAAGCACCCCACTCCTTTGTGCATTTATGGATTAACTTCAACATAGGGCAAAGCCTGCTAACTTTCATTTGTCAGCTCTTTACTGAACAAGAGCAACCCCCACACCAAGGAATATATCTTAGTTCTCGACCTAAGGGCTTCTGCAGTGGCTGAGGCAATGGAAGAGAGAAATCCACAATGACCTGTTTATTCAGTAGAAGAACAGTGATTTCTTTCTGTCAGCAACAGAAAATCTTTGTAAGTATACATGTATACAAGGCTTCCAACCAAGCAGCTTGAGTGCCAATATTTAGAGATGGGACACAGGGCTGCCTTTTACAAGTCTGTTAAAACACCGATGCAGCTCCTAAAGAAGGCTGTTATTTTGGCTATGAGATCTAACCAGAAAAAATTGGCTGGGCAATGAATGGGATACTCATCTGATTTCTGCATATGAATAGGGAGAAACCATAGCTCAGAAGGAAAATACCCATGGAAGTGTCTGCACTTTGCAAGTGCCTATTCTAATTAAATATTCATAGCACTTTGAAAAGTGTTGGACCAGTGTCATACAAGCAGTTTTCCATATGTCTTCCTGGGACGTTTCTAGACTTCGCAATTTCAAGCAAGCAAAGAATGCTGAAAATTAGATCCTTATTCACTTTCCCCTCTGCTGGAAAAAAAAAAAATAAACTGAAGTGGACTTTTAAATGACAAATGAGGTCTTGTCAAGGAGACTGTAATATCTTTTTTTCCATGTTCCAGTCTGTGATCAAGGGAAGCTTCCTGGCTTTGGAGTAATGTATGGCTTGTAACATAGGCACACCAGCAAGAGACTGCAATATGCAGCTGCTAAATAGGATTTTCGAGTTAAACAGACAAGACAAGCTGGGAGGAGGGGAGTGCTACCTTTGTGTTTTATGGGTGGGAACTGAGGCAGAGAGATGGTTTGTCCCAGGTGATAGCAAAAGGCTGTGACCAATCTGGGGTGCAAATACAAACCAGAGCCAGGTGCCTGCAGTGTGGGCCAGATAGGCTTGTAGCAGGCTCTGTCTTCAGCCTGAACATGTTATCCAGGTTTGCTGTGCAGTGCAGAGCCTGAGGGACACTTCTCCAGAGGGGGAGTCACTCCCCTCCCTCATCCCACCCCACCACCAGAGATGGGCAGCTCATCCAGCACCTCGTGCGCAAGTGATGAAGACAAAGCCCACCCAGCGCCTTCTCTTGGGATTACATTTAGCACTTGCTGGTTCCCAAATCACTGGGAGAGGAGGCAGGAGAAACTTTACATGGATCCAAAGCTAGGACTGACTGTGCCTTGTGCAGCTGTGCTGGTATGACACTGAGAAATGGTTGGGAGAAGCTGTGCTATCATCACCGTGGAGAGATGTCCCAGAGCAGTGCTAGCTTGGAGGTGTTGCCCTATGGTCTAGACACAGCCTGCATTTGCTCTGACATGGTGCAGATGAGGGAAAACACCTAGTTAAATTGGACTAAAACCTCAGACATCCTTAAAAGTCCTGTCATTGTATTTTGAAATTCTTATGTGGAACTGGGACCTATGCTTTTGATGTTTGCAACCAAATGTTGTGCACAGCAGTTTTATTCGGGCACATCAATTCTGAAGTTGAGGCGAACAGTTGCACAAATATATTCTTATTACAAATCTGATATGCACTGCAGGCCACAGCAAAAAATATGCTGTTTGAGAGACCACTTTTTGAAAACACGGGCACGTGTGTATAACTTGGCTGAAAGATGACTAAGGCATTGATACAATAGCCACTATAAATATTTGAAAGGTGTCAACATCAAGGTCTAGCTTTTACCCACAGATGCCAGCACAATGTTTCCATTGATTAGCTGTTCTGTAATATAAGCCTGTGTATGGAAAATGTATGTTGAAAAGAGTCATATATAGATCATGCCAGGATTTCACTTCCCCTGTTTTGTTGTATCAGTCTGAGCTAACTAAACCCACTGGAAGTTTGCAGATGTTTTTCTTACGAGGTAAAATCAGGAGCTTATTGTAAGAAATAAAAAAAAATTGAAAAATTGTGGACTGACTGAGGCTCAGAACAGGATCATTATTTGGGTCCATCATTTCCTGGATAATATTCTCTTTTGATTAACAGGTCAGCAAGCAGCTTTAACTACCATAACACTCATTCCGGGTGTTAATACTCCTTATATGTGGCTGCTGAACTGGAGGTTATTCTCTGTCTAGTGAGCTACTTGCATTGTGTAAGTGTGCTCAAACCTCTTCTCTTAAGAACACTTACGAATTTCAAATCTTTGTTATTATTCATGCACTTAAGCTTGGTTTGATGCTGTGCGTCTTTGTAACACCCATATGTACAAAAAGTCACCTGTCATATTTATGGCAGAAGTGGGAGCACAGATCAGTTCTTCTGAGCCTGCAGTCTTATGTTCCAACTCAGTAAAGCAGTTAACACATGCTGCCTCGTTTTATGATGGAAAAGGGTCCTGTTAGTCCCATTAACATTGTGAAGCTAATTCTGCGTTTGAAGTTAGCCATGTGCCATATCTAATACCATATCTAATGGAAATAGGTCTTCAACTGCGTTGTTAATTATTTTCAGCCTGGGATGCTCACACATATCCTCACCATTAATAAAAAACTTTTTCCATGGAAAATGCTTTCCACATGCACGTAATTAACACCCTTTTTATTACAACAAAATTGATCAGAGAAACTTTGAAGGAACAAAATGAGGCTGAAATAGATTCCAAAATTAGTACATTTCACAAAGGATGGTCAATTGGTTGCCTATCAGAAGAAAATCATTAAAATGTTACAAAAGAATTAAAACTTTCCGTTTGGACATTTAGAAATGGAGCCCATTATCCTTTTATTTTGAAACACAATTTATATTTCAATTTTTTTGTGTTTGCATACTAGTAGCCTTTAAAAGTTGAAATTAAATGATGTTTTTTAAAAAATGAAATATTCCAGTGAACTAAAAAGATCATATTTGAGATAATTTCTCCTTCATGTAGAATCTTGAAATATTTTGGGTTTTGCTCTGATTTGGGCAGAAGCATTTCTGGAATTTCCAAGCTCCTTCACAAAGTGGAATTCTGGAGCTTCCGTTTCCATGCAGCTTTATTACAAAATTACTTAGTAAAGCCCAGAGAGAGGAACCAATGCATTTTTCAGTTCAGTTTCCATTTGAATTGAGCCACGACTGAAGCAGTTCCAGGACAAATTGAACAAAATTTCAGAATAATGGTTTTGGTCCAAGCAAAAAAAAAAGAAAAAAAAAGAATTAGAGATTCAAACCAGTTTTTTGTTTAAGTCCCCTCCTTAAAAAAAAAACACAAAAAACTTACTAATAATTTTAGTGCGATCAGCCAACAGTGATCTCCATCTAGTGTTATGAAACTGTAGGCTAGGCTGAACTAAGCCCATGCAGCCTGTTTAATCTATTCAGCACTGAAATTACGTCCTTAAAATGAAAATAGTAAAGAACTGGTTGCTTTAGGTTGTTTTTTTTGTTTCTTTGTTTTATTTTATCTTACGGCAGTTAATACACCCACAGATTTGTACCCAACAGAAACAGCGTCCAGATTTTACACGCACAGGAAATATTCCATAAAAGCATTTAATTAGATTACAAATAGTCCAAGGGTTGTTAATATTTACCCTGTAGATGATAGGCTTCCTTTGTTTGCAAGACTTTGATGTGAAGATCATTTTGACCCCATTGAGAATAATGGTAGTGATATTTTGTTAATGGTGTTGGCACAGGGACAGAATACGGGTGCCCTGTTATTGAGCCGTGTCTCGCTGGTGAGTGGCAGGGTGACATGCAGTGGGTGACTGGGTCTGATTTGTCCTGGAGAGCTCAAGCTCTGCACGAAGGGATGAGGAACCTGTGGGCAGCCGCAGGCACATGCAAAACGAGAGCTGCACAGCTGCAGACTGCAAACCTGCTCAGATCAGGCTAGCAGGCTTTAATTTAACAGGCTCTTTGGAGGAACGTTTTTTGTCTGTTAACAAGGAAACCCTCAGCTGGCCTCCAGGTGACACCACGCTGTACCACACCGGAGAAAACCCCAGGTAGGTCCCCAGTGATCTCTGTATTTTGAGATGCAGGAGACAAACTGGTTTTGGCATTTTTATGTGTGCTGTGTGTTCTTGTAGGTTGTTTTATTACCCTTGGAAGGACCTCACCTTCCCATAAAAAGCAGAGCTCCCTGGACTTTTGCACGTGTTGTAGGAGAGTGAGCGCATCACTATCAGGTATTTCTGCAGCCTCTGTGCCCAGCAAGGGTTTCCTCCCAAAACTGAAAGCTGTCACACCAGTGGGGACTGTGGTTCTGGTCCCACCATACCACCATGCCTGGGGGACTGTCCTACCCGCACGTCTCGGCTGCCACACTCCTGGGACTGTTTATTCAGTGGGACCTAAGGTACTGTTATAGGTGCTGTAGGTAGTCTGAGAGGTGTGAAGAGATGGTACCACGTTCTGTGTTCATATTTAGTCCAAATGAAGTAGAAGACCTTTCCTAATCATTAGAGCAATGAGAATAACCTTCTAGTTAGATAAAAGGCTAAAACAGTTTGCAAATGAGACACAAGTGATAGCAGAGGACGCTATGCATGACTTAGGCCTGTGTCAGGAGATGAGTGGACAAATTCCCTTGCACATTTGTGCAAGAGGAGGATAACCAGATGGATATCTCTGTTAGGGCTGGCTGTAGGGGCAGAAATCTGATGAGTGGTGTCAGGGTAGTAATGCTGAGATGATGCCACTTCTAATCATGGCTGAGTGCAAACCCAAGTGTGGAATTAGCATTCACTTTTTTTTTTAAGCAGGTGAATGCAGTAATTCCAGATTTCTTTCGAGATCTTCAAGCTTCCTTTCTAAATCTCTGCATACTACAGCAGGTACCTGAAAATGATGCCACTCACCATACAGTACATCTAGCATTCACTCCGTCTGAATCTGCCCGAAGCTCAGCCGTTAGGCAACCCAGATCTTAGAAACAGAAACACTTTCAGAGAGGAATATTAGCCTCTTGCCAAGATTAAATGTGCACTTAAAATGCTGTTTTCAGATCGTATTTTGTTCTGGGGTTAAACTCCATAACTAAAAGTGATGTATTCTCCTAATAAGCACAAACACTGGGCAAACTTGTTCTGAGGAGCGATAAACCCTGGCGATAAATACCGTTCCTGGGGAGAAACCGAGAGCTTGCTGTACTCCAAAGGAGCAGCAATAGCAGGGACACTGGAAAATGTAGTAGGAGAAAATACTTATGCTGCCTTGGGGGAGAGGGGAAGGTGGCCTCTTAAATCCCTTCCTACTCTTTATTTCTGAGACTCATCCAGACCTGCCTGTGATGGGCTGTTGCATCGCCGCATTGTTAGTTTAACTTCTTTGTATCCTGAACAGCCAGTGGGTTGGTAAAAGAAGCTCTTTGTGCCTTTGGTGGGAGAGAATGGCACGAGGGTTGTTCTTGGAAGAGGCCCAGGGAAAGTGTGGGGTGAGGAGGGAGAAGGGAGGGAAAAAATCCCCAGAAAAGGGGAAAAAAAAAAAAAGAAAAAAGGTGTCTGTTTCACAAACCCTGACCTTCAGCAGAACTGCCATTTCCTGAGACTGCACAAAATGTACCGACCATCGGCATTCACAGGCCTGGCAAAGAGGGATGGAGCCGAACATTGACACAGCCACAGAGCTGGCTTCCCTGGGTCCCAGGGAAAAGCTGATGGGCAGCCAGGTCAATGACTACCTGATCCTGTCTTTACCATGAAGAGCAGTGCAAGCCAGGCAGTAATGCTTGGCTTGGCTTGAAGTGGAAGGAGAAGCCGCGTGCAATAACCATTGCCTTTCACACCAGAGTCTGAAAAGGCAGCATTTCCAGCAGCCGTGTTGTCTTTGAAACACGTTGTAAACAGGCTAGCGTGTTGCTAAATAAAACTTACCCTATCTAATTACTACATCTGGTGAGGTGAGCCCTTGGAGAGCTGTTTGGACCATCCTTCTCTGGTAAGCTTTTTGTTTTCTGGTGCTTCATGGGTAAATGTGCTGCTGAGAGAAGGTCAGATTGCTTGGAGTATAGAGAAGATCTGGGGTTATTCCAAGAGGAACAGCCAAGTCAGATGGGGACCATCTTTCTGGTAACGGAGTCCAAGCGGGGAATAGTCAGGGAGGAGCCTTATCAGTTCAGAATAACTTGGTTCTCTCTGCTTCAGGGAACAATGTATTTATTTGGGTCAGCAACAACACTGCTAGCACTGGGAAGGAAAGGTGGGAGGGAATGGCTACATGCCATCTTCCAACAGCCTTTCTTTAGTGCCAACAATGGACAATAATGGATTTTTATCCCCAACAGTTTTCCTGGAAAACTTCAAGGGATGTGTTTCATATTAGATAGAAGTGAGTCTTGAAACCTTATAGAAATTGAAAGCTTCATGGCTGAGAGTGAACTGGGGATATAATTACGGAACAAACATTACCCCCAGAAAGACAATGGAGCCGGCAGCCGTTGCATCTTAAGGGCAGCTAGGTCTTTCTTTCCTCCTGCAGAAACTGGGCACAATAATGTGCTAGAACAAGAAACTGAGTGGAATATCATCAGAAAGATCTTTTCTTTCTTCCTCTGACTGTTCCACAGAAATGTGTTGCTTTCCTACATGAAAACGGGACAGTGTTTTGAGGGAGGGACACAGGCCTCATCTTTCCTAGGGGCTGGAGGCACTGGATAGTAAGGTCCCTCCAGAACGTGATGTGTCTGTATTCCAGCTCCAGCTCTGACTCAGAAAAAAACAAATTCCTGATTACTTGCAAGACAAAGCAAATAGAGAATAGTTCAGATGTCTTCCATGTTCTGTATTTTTTCTTTTAGTGTGAATCCTACATTTTTCTATGGCTCAAAATAATGGTGAACATCTGCTTGGCTAAGATATCTGGGACACTGCAGGAGAGAGGGAAACATCTTGAGAGGTGTCATAATCTACATCAATCATGTATGTAGTGTTGCTATGTTGTACTTTCGTAGTTTATGCCAAACTTCTCACCAAAACCCTCCAGAAATTGAATGGATACACCCAAAAGGTGGGAACCTTTCCCAGCTTCTGGGTCTTAGGCTGCACTTACCACATCCTCACTATGCATTAGAAAGAGGCATGGGTGCACATGTGCCTGACTGTCTGCTCTGATTTCCAGATGAGGGTAATATGGATAACTAGGCAACTCAGAATGGCAAAATGCTGTGGAGGTCACCCTTCCTGCAGCTGAGACACAGCCAAAGTCAGCACAGAGATTAGCAAATCGCCATTGGCACAGATGTGCTAATTGTTATGAGCACCAAAAAATGAATACATCTGTAAATGAAGATGGGAATTTGCTTGATCCTTCCTCTATTCCTCTCCTCAAGTAAGGGATAGTTCTCTCCTCAAATAAAGCCTTAATAAGCTGTTTCTTGAGTGGAAAGATTGTATCTGTATGGATCCTTTGCCTTGTGATTCCAGGACATCTGGACAAAGGAAGCTTGATGAGAGCTAAACTTATTTTGCTGTTTATTTTCCAAGTGTGTTGAATTGTTAGTACTGTGTTAGCAGTGTGTTGGGTCAATCAGTTTTGTTGTCTTGGCCTTAGTTTGTCTGAACAGTTCTGCAGCTGCTAATAAGTCATGTCTCCAGTGAATGGTTTGGCCAAAGCTATTAGTGGGTTGACATACGTCTGGGAGAATGACTAAGGAGGGTGGACAATGGTCTACAGATCAGGGCACTCAGATGGGATAGGGAAGATCTGGGGTCAAGACCTTACTTTCTTCTTGGCCATATAACTCTTGCCTGACAGACTTTATTGCAGCACAGGTTCAATAGGACAGATAGAGCATGACCTCTTTTTTCCTATCAGCCAAACCGTTCTGTATCTTGACAGCTCCTGCCAAGAGGAAGATGTTGATTGGAGTTAATAAGTTTGGTGAGAAAACTAAATTTCATAAAATAAAGCATACACTCTGCCATGGGCTGGGTGCTGAGTTTTTTCTTAGAGATGTTCAGTTTAGTGCTTACCTGGGGTTGTGCATGTGGCTTTGACTCCTAAATCAGCAGAGATCATCCAGGCCCTCACCACGTAGGGAGAGGTAGGAGTTCAAACATGTGTGCGTATTTAACACCTCCTATTAGCTCTAGGCAGTTCCCTGCTCTGCATGTTGGTCTTCTGGGGTCCTAACCCCAAAGAGACCAATGATTTTACTGTGAATTGATCTGTGATGCCCCACTGTTAATTAATAGGGTTTCCATTATCCAAGTTTGAGTTTCAGCACCCCTTTAGTCTGCCTGAGCTGTGCAAGGTCATGTCACTCTGCCTGGTCTCCTCAGGTACTCGTGCAGATGCTCTGAGCTGTGCTTTTGTCACTGCAATGTGTGCCACCTTTGCCCAAGCATTGCATTTTGGCTGATATTTATGCCAGCTAAACCAGACCGAAAATATACAGCTCAGTATCCTGGTTTAGGTCCCCCGACACTCCTGTGCCATTGCACACTAAGGAGAACCAGTGCTGTGCCAGGCTACAGCCAGGGGCTGGCCACAGCAGATCAGTCCTCATGCCTGACTGCAGTTTCAGGCTGCTCCCACCAGTGAGCCCTGCTGCCTCAACGGCCAAATCATAAATCACATTTCGGTGCGGCTTTCATCTCCAAAACACATCATAAACATTAATCTTAACATCCCTGTTAAGTACCAGTAGGTTCAATGGTCAAAATTTAATAACTTGCAGACATTCTATTATCCAAGACAGCAGTTTCCCACTGTGCAGAGCCGAAAATAACCCGGCACGTAGATGATGATATTTATTGCATCAGTGTTACTTTATGAGACAGACCCTGGCCAATGTGTCAGGACGTGCATCACTTTGGTGGCAGCATTCAGAATTCTGTCCCATGTCCAGAGCATTAAAACCAGGTGCTCAAGTATGTGAAAGCTGAATTGGTGAGAAAATAATAATAAAAAAAGACATTTTAAAAAACTGTACAGGTAGACTAGATTTTGCTCTTGATTTAAGTAGCAAAAATCCATTAATTTCATGTAGAAAGGCTGTTGTTCATGACTAAAGGAAAGCCGTACCACCAGAAGTCAATCTGGGTAAGTGTAGCTGAATGCCGGCGCTCAGGCTGGTCGTCCTGTGAGGCTGAAGGCAAATCAGGTCGTTGTGCAGCATCATGTGCAGCAATACTCTTTGGTGAGGGAGAGACCAGAAACTTCTCTGAAGCTAAAATAGACTTTGATGCAACATGTAGAAACCCATCCTGAACAAAAGTCCACAAAAAAGGGGTTTCGGCACTCGCTGGATTGCAAAATGTTAGCCAGCTGGATTTTGCTCACATCAGGCTAGCTAGCTGCTTTGAAAACCACTACTTCTTTGATCCCAGTCCTAGCAATACTGTCGGACCTCTGCTGTACAATGAGCTCGAGGTCAGTAAAATATTTTTCAGTTGTGGTGGAAGCATTTAAGTTGGAATTTGTTAAATCAGGGGCACAATTCCACAGGTAGAAATTGAACTCTACGTGTGACATTTCTCTTCTTATTACACTTTAAAGTATTAAATCGTGCAGGTTTTTGCTTCCATTAAAAACAAGTTGCCAGATTTAGCATTTTGTTACTTTGAAGTCCTTCTTTTATTCTCCCCCAAAGGGCTTTAACTTTCAGACATGGTTATCCTTAAAAATATATTTTAAATGTTGGTTTTGAAACCTTACAAAGGATATGGCATTGGAGAAATTCAGGATGGAATGACTTTCTCAAGGGCAACAGTCAGGGAACAGCAAAATATCTCCATTTTTTCTTCCACCCCCACATTTCCCTTCATTTTCCAGTATATTTAATTGACTGTCAGCTCTTTCTACCTCCTGTATAGAGTTTAATGCTGAACTTTTAGATAAGCTTTTCTTAGGATTAGTTTCTACTGAAACTGGTTCCAGAGGATTTGCCTGTTCCCAGCAGCAATCTGAGTTAGCTCCTTTGCAAACATAACCATAATTAATATGTTAGAGCAATGTTCCGAAAATATTGAAAAGCAAGCCAAACTCGTATGGATCAAAGTGTGATTTGTAATGGATAAGAGCAGTGAAGTCTCACTGTGAGACCACAGAAATGTGAAAGGCACTTTGCTACACCTGGGTGCTCATTGATAGCTGTAGGGAGAGGGATAGGCTTTGGAGAAAGTCTCCTCAGAGCAGCCAGCTGATTTGGTTTTGTATCTTTACTTCAGATGGAGAGCTGCAGCATTCCCCACTGTGGGAAATGCTCAGAAGAAGAACCAAAGAGTACCTAAGGGGATGTTTACAGACCTTCCACCTACTTGGTCAACCACAAGAGAGGCCACAGATGCCTCACTTGCACTGGCCCTGGAGTCCATGTGAAGGGCATCTACCATTGCAAGGACACCCACATAGCAGTCTGACATCTCTAATGCTACTCTCCTTCTCCCCCCCAACCATACAGTGCCTTCAAATCTTATTCCAGCTCCTTTTACGTGTCAAGAGGACACAAGAGCAGGACTGATCATCACCTTGCTTCCATTACCCTCCATCTTCAGCGAAGAGAATAATCCGTCACTCTGATTCTCTCGTAGGTTATCCTGGCTTAGCCCCAACCTTCTTGCTTCTGCTGGAAATGTGAGTATGACTGTCGTGGAAATGGCCAACAAAAAAGCAACTGGAATATATGTGTTTGTGAGCCAAGGCATGTCCTTCTATACAGCCTGGAAAGTCTCAAGCACCATCGATGACGTGACCATAAAGCCAGTGAGAGGAGACAGGAACTGCCATGCACCTCTGGGGTGTTTCACAATGATCACCTCCAAGCAGAGCCCTCCCTTGCAGAGACCTCAGTGCCCGCACCCACTGGAAGAAGACCTGGTAGGAAACTTAACTGGAAAATTCTTACTACCACCTTTCTTTCCATTTCCTTTTTCCTGACAGCCCTTAAATCTTCAGGGGAAGTAGGAAACTTTCTTTAGAATGATCTACTCAGTGACAGCTGAAGCCCTCTGTCTCTTTGCAGTTACCACTATCTTTTTTCTGTGCAGTATTTATGAAAAAATAATACAAATGGTTTCTGATTACACCAACACAGGAGAAGAAACATTACATGGATGTAATTTCTTTTTCTTTTAAGATGAAATAAGTTTCTAGGGGTATATAATTTTACATTATTTTAAATTCCCCCCAGGTAACATTTAGAGGGGAATGACTTTGCCTGTTGCCAGTTCTCAGTCGTGAGATGTCTTCACAGACTTACAGTGTATTAACATATTTTTGTCTTTTCAAAAATAAAATTTTCCATCAGCTGAAACTAACCCCCAATTCAGAGAGCACGGTCTTTGCTGCTCAGACTTGCCAAATCAAGTTTCTTTTGCAAACTCAAAAGTCATGTGTAATCTCCTTCTATATCCAATTTTCCTTTCTCTTGTGATCCCCCTCAGTAAAGCTCTAACAGATAAGCCTTTCAGTCTTCGCATTCTTTGACATGCACAAGGTGGCACATGTAGAATTGTCCCTTTTCTCTAGGCAGTCCTTCAAATTCTGGACAGTTCAGTGACTTTGTGTGAAGTTTAAGTCAAAAGTAAATATGCCAGGAAATATGCCTCACCTGATGGGCTAATGATTTTTGGGAGTGGAATGGTCTTTCTCATGGAGTTTTCTCTTGCTTGATCTCTTCTTTTGAGATGTCACAGATTCCAGAGGCCCCACTTGAATATGAGGCTTTGAGTTTTGCAAACGCACTGTGATACTAAATATGGCAAGAGCTGCTAAAAGAAGAGTCAGCTTAAAACTGTGCAGAAGTAATTTAGCCAAGAAGGTTAACATTATTCAGATTGTGCTTTGTGCAAAGGCCAATATTTTTCTTTTACTTGGATTTCTGCAGTGCATCTCTTCTGTATTATAGTTGTTTATATGTGCAGGAAGAGGAGAGGTTTGCTGAGCTGCCAGTTTCCTCGCATCTTTGTCTAGTCTGCTGAGAAACATCCTGGTGTGTCCTTGGTCTTTTTTAATTGATCCACCACAATTGTGTAATGCTTAGAATGAGATTTTCATGCTTAATTAAGGGTTTGAGCTACTGAGTGATGTAGAAAATGAGGAGAGTAAGAGAACTGAATAACATGAGGTATACAAGAGTCTGAACAAGAGGCAGAAGGTGGAATGCATGTGTTTGAGAGGCGGGAGTGCAAACAGAGAATTTGAGGAAGAGTACAAAATGTCAGAGTTTTGCACTTGGAAGAGAAGCTAAAGAAACCACATGGGAAGCAGTAAGGGGAGGAAGGGTCCAGAGTTAGGGGAAGGTTAGATGTGGATGGACATGTGCCTGAAGAGTTGGGAAGAGTTGTCCTCTATGAGTACCAGAAGCAGACAGAGCCTTGGGAAAGCCAAGGGCTGTTGCACCAAACCAAAGGAGAAGGCCTCCTGTTATGTACTAGGCACAATCCGTACTCATTAAGGGACAATGTTGTGCCATCCCATCAAAGGAGAACTGCAGGAGATGTGCTGCTCCTGCTCTGAGGATGTCTCCTGCATGTCTCTGAGGACCAGTATGGTGAGCAAAGGGGTCCCACTGCCACCAACCTGCTGATTCACAAGAAAACAGGGCTATAATTCTACTTTCCCCAGGTCTATTTTGGGTGCCCTGCCTTGCAAGGGGACAGAGAGAGGGGTTTGTCCTGGGAGACTAATAGCCTCTTGGTAGTCTTCCCTTCTGTCCATGATTCAGTCAATAACTATGCTTACTTAAATGGCTTGGTAGGTAGACGGAGGAGGTTTTTTTTCTGAAAACCACCCGCTAATCTGTGTATCCTGGATGCTAAGAACAAAAAATACCCACTAGTATTTTTCACTGCCCCATAAAAAATGTAAAATTGCCCTTTAAGAGAGAAAGAACTGGAGCGAGAGCACACATGAACGATTTTCTTCAACAAAACTGACCTTTGCAGGCTGCCAAAGGTAGTAAGGGGATCTTCCAAAAAAAGTCAAATGAGTCTCTCTGACAGGAAAAGTAAATGCTATTATTGTTATGAAGAATTGCACCGGGATCCATCTGCAACTGTTTAGAGAAATGACAGTGAGTCAGTGTCAAGGAAACCAGTTTGAATGAGATTAGGATTTTGTAGAGTCCCACACTGGTCCTTATCATTCAGGGTATTATCATAAGTCAAGGAAATTACAGGTTCTTTTATATTCTTCTTATAAAGACTCTGAGATTATGATTGTGTTGGTTGGATGATTATCTAAGGAACAACAGTCAAGATTCCTTTTCCTCTCTAAGACTCAATCAGTACAGAAATACTCCTGGCAACTTTATAGGATGGTTGTGAAAAAAAAAATAATAAAAAAGTCAGTCCTAACATAATTTAATTGTGTCTATTCTAGGTAGAGTCTCAGTGTGCTTTAATATACACTCAGAATAGCTGACTTACAATATAAGTCACCCCAAGCCTTTAACCATGTAACTCTCCCACTGGCTGGACATATGAAAATGGCAATGCCGATACTTTCCATTGCCGTGTACTCAACTAGCATTATCCACCATCCAGAGTGAATAACATTTTCAACTGTTGACAACAGTCGCCATCAGATAACATGAACTGGCTAACAAGGAATTCCAAACCCTCCTGATTCACAACCACCATCTCAGAGAGCATGAGGAAATGCTTCTGATAAATAACCATCCTTAAATGCCTTGCAGATAAATACTTTCTGGCACCTTGACACAAGACAGTTGATAAATGACTGAGTGAAAAGACAGTGGGTACATTCAGATAATGTTTCCATTTTTTAACATGGTAGTTTTGCACTTTTTCAGAAGAGAAAGCAGGGACTTCCTAACCTTTAGCTTACAAATGAAAAATACAGGTACAGCAAAGTGGTGGATTTAACCTCCGAGTAAGTATGTCCTGAGAGTGTGCCGCATTAAACTGTTCCTGACAGAATTTAATAGGAATTTTGGACATTGTACATTAATAAATAAGTACTACCTTTGTTATTTTAAGTGCAGTGGTTTTCCTTAGTTGAGAAAGCCTGGCTTTCTCACTTGATTTATATGATGCTATGTTAAAAAAAGGTAGTAATGATACGTGTGTTATTCATGTACTTGGAAGTCTCAAAGGATTTTAAATATATCTTGACACGTATGCTCATAAATTCTGTCTAAGGTAGACATTTTGGCAAACTGGATATGGAATTAATGTTCTTGAGACTTCCAAACACCATTGATCAAAAATACTTTCAAAATTCTCCAGAACTCCAAACCGATTTCTTTTGAACCTGCCTGTGTGGTCAGTACACCATCTATCAAATTGTCTTCAGCTTAGAGACGCAGTTCATGGGCCCAGGCTGCGTTTCAGTGCAAATTCTTCCCATCGTGAAGGCTTGATTTCATCAGTTTGAGATGGAGCAGTTGAGCGTGAGTCTCTAATGAAGCAATATAAAGAGTGAAACAAGAGTAAATACAGAGCTCAGCG
This sequence comes from Calonectris borealis, assembly GCF_964195595.1. Taxonomy (NCBI): domain Eukaryota; kingdom Metazoa; phylum Chordata; class Aves; order Procellariiformes; family Procellariidae; genus Calonectris; species Calonectris borealis. The sequence continues at coordinate 7,551,791 of NC_134315.1, read as the reverse complement.
TTCCAAATGTGCGTGTGTTTATGAGCTTCTCAGTGATGATCTTTTTACACTCAATCTAATGTGTGAAATGCAAAGGCTTTTGAAAACAACGTGTTTACTTTAAGCAGTGAGCCACACAGTTTCTGTGGGGTGGATTTGGAAGGATGCTCTTGGGAAGATTTGGAGAGGCAGAATCAAACACAGCAGCGGCCTGAGGGCAGGATTCTGGTTTTACTTCCCTCTCTGTGTATGGGCTTAACTCCTCTGGACCTTTTTCTACAAATCTCCTATAACTTTTAATACTATAGACAGTTTTGGGCATCAAGAGTAATTTTTTCCTTACTGCCTGTACCGTGCTGACAGCTGTTGTAGCCTTCAGGTAAGAGTGTAATCCCAGTCACTGCATTCTGGTCTATACAGCTAACCCAAGTGGGGGCCATGAAGGTTATGTTCCTTAGGAACTGCAACCCAATATATCTTTGGCAGAAAGCATTATTCTGGATGCAGCAGTAACAAAACTGGAGTCTGTTCCCTTGCTTGCTGTTCCAAGTCCTTTCCAGGCCAGTCCCCCTCCCAAAATGTGTCCTTGATGTCTCTCCAGGTGTGCTGCAAGAACTTTCTTACCTACTGCCTTTTTGATGCCTTCTGCAGCTGGGTATTTCCAGATTTTGGAGACCAGAGTGTTACTGGTCCTGGCTGCTCACCTCCGTACCACAGCATGTTTCCACTACAATTTAGAGAATATAGAGATTTAGTTTTTTATAATGGGGTTTACTTCTTTTTTTTTCCCTACAGGATCATTCTAGCTTCCACTGATCTGACCAAATCTCATTCAAATGTTCTTCTTGCCTTATTACCTTTTCAGCATGTGGAAAGGATCTTTCTGTGTGTCTCTGATGGGTCTCTGTTGTTCCTGCAAAATCTGCTCTGTTTGGTTCCTGGAGATAATTTCTTTCTAGTACAACTGTTTCAGTCTCTGATACGATACTCCGTGTTTCTTGTGGCAGAAACCTGAAATAGTCCCGTGACATCTTTTTGGGTGACCCCACAGCATTCAGAGCTGTCTTCCAAACTTTATTTAGCCTGTTCTTCCTCATAGCTCTGCCCACACCAAGCAAAATACCTCTTCTAAAAGTTCCCTGTTTGAATGTGTGAGAAACCTTTTATAAACTGAAAATATCTTCTTCAGCAGAAATGAGCATTTTTTCAGTTTTGCCATGTCAAAGGCTTGTGCAAGATCCACACTTCTGTGTTTCTTTTCAGGAACCACATATGAGAATTTATGAAGGACCTGAGTTTATGCAGCACTGTGGAAAGTGCCGTGATATATTTTACTGTCTTTTTGGAGTGTTTTTTCTATTCAAAGGAATGGAATATGCTGTTCCCAGTCTTTTTGGGGAGATTTGATGCACGTAACCAGATGAACTGCTATTGAACCTTACTACTACACGATCAGATTGCTGGTGCAGAGGCAAGTGTGGGATTTCTAGATTCATGGAATCTAATAAACCAGACAAACCACTTTGTTTTCAAAGTTTAAAAGGCTCAGGGGGCATCTCCAGTATTAGTGTACCTGTGTTTCCATATTTCTTTCAGGGCACACGCATGCTAGTGCTTACAGTGCGAGGACAGTGTTAATATCTGAACAGAAAGGACTGGGAGTAGCATTTGATTTACTGCAGAGAAGTAAATTTCCCAAGGAGAGCTTGTTACTTTACCTGGCAGTGCCAAAGTCTGTATCACATTTTTCTCCACGACTTGTATGTAAAGTCAAAACACCATGTAAGCCAAAAACTCCACAGAGAACTGTGTGTCGAAAAATGTTTGCAGAGCTGATTCTTCCAGAGAGCCTCCGTTTTCTTTCTGCAAGAGATTTCTCCCTCCCACTGGGTTTCATAGCAAATATGTTTTTAAACTAACTCACGTTTCTTTGCGCTCACTTTCCTATTGACAGCCCGCTTGCTTTACCATCAGAGAACAGTAGTGAAAATAGCAAGTTCTGCTCAAAGACTTTAAAATGCTCCGTGGTATTATCTGAGTTTAAAAAAATAGCCTGACAGAGGCAGGCTTAGCCATCCAAAACCTGCTCCACAGGCCTCCAAGATGGGACAGACTTTTTCTCCAGGGTGAAAGGCTGTCACTTTAAAGAGCTAGAGGTCTTGTTCGGGTGTATTTTCCCCTCGTTTGGGGCATTTTCCATTTTTAAGACCAACACAATACAACAGACAGGGTGTCCCCCATTCCTAAACATGACCAGGAATCCTGCCCCCTCCCTAGGGCAAGGTTTCTGTGCTTCAGGCTGAATTGACCCCTGCTGCTTGTTCAAGTCAGCTCCTTCCTGAAGTTTCGTTTCCCTCTGTCCAGCTCCCTGGGTAGAAGAGAAGCTTCCACTGAAGACACATGATGCTCTGTCTGGCCAGCCAGAGATATATAACAGTCTTGGCCATGAAACAAAGAAATTTCATAACAATAACTTCTATCTGATCCGTTTCCTGAATTTTGTGGTTTTGCCAATTTTTCTCCTCTCTCCTTCTCTCTCTCTTTAAAAAAATAAAAAAAATTGAGTTTCATTGTTTCCCTGTTAGCTCAGAAAAGCCATAAGCCAAGTTAGAGTCCCTTTGCTTTAGACATGCCAGGGACGGAGCAGTCTGTCCGGGCTCATGGACACCATCTTTCAGCTTCCTTGCTACAGCAAGCCCTTCTCCTGCTGAGGGCCTGTTGACTGGAAAGTTGGAGCACCTCAGCAATTTATTCCATGTCCTGAGGTATCCTGGGCCTTTCTCCTCTGATTTAAGAGGCAAGTTTGAGTTCAGACAAGCATCCCTATGTTAGTCTGTTATGCCTTGCAAGTCTTTGTCTGAATCCAAGCCCACATAAGCTGAGATTGCACAAGTCTCCTTGGACTTTCTCCCTGTTACTTAAAGTTTTCTTCTCTCTGCTTTCCATCCAGCTGTAACCTGTTATCTGTCTAGCTCAGACTGGTGGTGGATTTCAAGCAGATTTAGATGAACAGTACAGTAGGTGCATTGTGTACGATTTTCGAAGTGGGATGCTCAGGGTGAGGATTCTGTTTGGACTGGCACGTAAAACGCCCAACCAGTCTTTTGGGATGTGAGATTGCCTTCACAAAAGTCTGACCCTGACCTGACACATCCCTTCTCTCCTATTTGGTGTTCCCAAATAGAAGCTAGAGTAGAAAGAACCACCAATGCCCTCTCTGTGAAAGTCCTTCAGATGATCAGAGTCCACATTTGATTTATTTAGCAAGCTGGGGTTTTTTTGTTTCTTTTTCTTTTCAGCTCCTTAAGCCCTTGTTTCAGCTGAAATGTATTAGTAAATTCCAGTTGAAAAATGTCTCCCTTTTTTATGAGAAGCTTTGTGATCCATCATACCCCATTCCTCAGCACAAGAAAGACATGGACCTGTTGGAGCGGGTCCAGAGGAGGGCCATGAAAATGATCAGGGGTGTGGAACGCCTCTCCTGTGAAGAAAGGCTGAGAGATTTGGGCTTGTTCAGCCTGGAGAAGAGAAGGCTCCAGGGAGACCTTATTGCGGCCTTTCAGTACTTAAAGGGGGCTTCTAAGATGGGGACAGACTTTTTTAGCAGGGCCTGTTGTGGCAGGACAAGGGGGAATGGTTTTAAACTAAAAGAGGGTAGATTCAGACTAGATAGAAGGAAGAAATTTTTTACGCTGAGGGTGGTGAAACACTGGCACAGGTTGCCCAGAGAGGGCAATGCCCCATCTCTGGAAACATTCAAGGTCAGGCTGGACAGGGGTCTCAGCAACCTGATCTAGCTGAAGATGTCCTGCTCATTGCAGGGGGGTTGGACTAGATGACCTTTAACGTCCCTTCCAACCCAAACTATTCCATGATTTTATGATTCTATGTTGATCCATTACTGAGTGCAACTTGAAATTCCCTAAAAAACTGAGTGCCAGAACCCATGACAGTAGAGCAGAGGCAGAAGAATCACCTTATAGGGGTTTTGTTAACACTTTTGCCCTAAACTTCTAATATTGGCCATTGTTAAAGAAAGGATGCTGTGCTACATGAATCTTTAGTTTGTCTTAGTGCAGTTTTCTAAAGTTCGTTCTTATGTGCTAGTCAAAATTGTGTTTACTTTAGCAGGGTTTTTCAGTCTGCTCAGACACACTTCATGCTGCCCCCGAAGACTTGGTCATATTTCTATCTTTTCTGGGAAGCTATGGAATTTTGACTCGGTTCCTTTTTAGAGGGCTCCAACAATTGTTAAGATCTTGTTTTAATTATTTCCTGGCCATTGTTGAGTTTTGTGAGTACCTCCATTATTTGTTCCAGTTTGATGGCAGATATCAGCTCAAACTTTCTCTCCCGGGAAACTTGATTCCTCTGCTGATATTCGCCTGCCCCATAGCCAATATTTTCGGTGTGCAAGACCGTTTTCACTAAAAGGAGAAAGCAGTGACAGGTATTTTTTGAATGCAATCACGTTTGCTTATGGAGAATGTTCACAGAGACCTGCAGCAATGACCTAGGAGTCAGAGTCCTTGCTCATAACGCCACGTTTCTTCTCAAGTAATTCTACCCCTTTTTAGTGTTTTTATTTTATAGATGCTCTTTGTGGTGTTTTCTACCTGGCACTGATTGCTTCTGTCACTTGTGCAGACACATACAGGTCTACCAAGCCATGAGCACTGTTTACAGTGTGTATTCAGTTCCCAACTAAACCACCCAAGGCAGCTTAACTGATAGATCAGCCGTGCCGTGTAATTAGTGATATGAACAGTAACTTCTGTTGTTAAACAAAAGAGCATTTTTTTTCTGCTCTCTCATTTATCCTGAATAAAAGGCTGCTACCAGGTCCATCAGCTTCAGAGAGTGTTGAAAATGTCCATATACCAAAGACACTATCCTTTGAAGCATTGACTCTTCCAGCAGAATAATGAGAGAGATTTGGGCTCCATCCCAAGCCTTCATCCAGACCAATTGGGTGGCTGATAATGTCTCCATATCCTTATTTTCCCATTCTGAGGTACTCAGACAGCAGTAATAAATTATTAGTTAGTCATAAAGATATAGATATTAGTGTCTATGAAGCCTACTTGGGTCCTTCTCTGGAATCAATCTAGAAATGCAAAACTGAGTTAATTAGTCAGAATTACAGGCAGGCTTTGTAGCTTACAAGCAGATACACGTCATTTTTTTTTTTTTTCATTTTCTTTGAACTGGAGGAGACACTCTGCAGACTTCAGAGGTGGCCTCTTCTTTCTGAGCCTTCAAGTCTTTCCCTGTTGAGCTTGTGGGAAATCAGTTCTACAATGTTGCTTCATCTGGAAGAAGTATACCAGAAAGTCAGATTTGAGGAAGTGGCCTTTGCATGTCTTTCCTCCTCCGTGTTTAAAAGTTTTGCTCTGTGCTAGATATGTAGGATAATTATGTAGCTATCAAAGAGGAAGGAGTTAAAACAATTTAGCTAGGCAACAGGTGAACAACAATGTCATTAAATGCACAACTGGAGGAGTTTAGAAATTTGGAGTAACACCTTTACTTTAGTGAAAATGTGAGTGTATGTTTGTGAGGTAGAGAAACCGGGGGGTGTTCCCTGAGTGGTGTTTTCTCATGTGCCAACAGGAATAAAAAGAAACTAATATATGGCTATTTTTCTAATGGCAAGGGGAATTCTATTAAAGTTTCCGCCCCTGTGGAAAGGGTTTGACCTGAGGGTTTGAACAGCTGAAGGCTGATCCTTTGCACCCAGAGATTTTGCAGAAAAGATGTGGTGTAACTTCCCACCAGGTCAGTGCTCGCTCTGCTCGTGCAGCCAAGTCCTTGCTGCTAACCCCTTCATCTGTTGGCACCAGCACACACTCCCCTCCGTGCTCTGTCTCAGGGGTCAGCATGACCTGGGCTGTGGCTGCAACAGCAACTCCTGGCTATCCCTGCCCCTTGGCCCCAAATGGCCCTTTGTCACTAGAGCTGATATTTTTTCTGCTTTAACCTGGCAGGTCCTTCTCTTGATGAATCTCTTCTCTTGACCCTTGTTCTCTGCTCGCTTGGTCTGAGCAGACATTTTTTTGTGCAGCTAATGAATGATGGAGCATGGTGTTTTGCCTCCAGCTCGCTGATAGCTCTGTTTCCACCCTTAATGCCCTGCTTGAGGCTCTAAACTTCCCCTCTAACCCCTCTCCTCTCTCCTGTGAATGTTTTAGATCTCCTTCCATTTATTTTTTTCCAGATTTTTGCTTTATGTCTTTTCCCCTTTCTAGGATGTTCTTTTCCACTGAACTGTAAACCCTTTCCTTGCCTTTAGAATTCTTTTTTGATCCTTCCAGTCCACAAGCACTCGCTCACCCATCTGTTCTGGGGATGGCTCTGAAACATCTTTCTTTCTCCTCCAGAATTATCTTCTGAAGGAAACTGGCTCTGAACTGATACTGATCTTTTCCCAAGGGGCCAGGACACATGTTTGAATTTCAGTCCTTTTCCTTCTTTTTCTTTCAGTGACGTTTCTTGTGGTAACATCTCCCAAAACACAGACAAGTTTTTCTAAACTGTCTTCCCTAATTGTTTTCAGATATAAATTATGCGTCTTAAAATTCACAAGCCATTAGTAATTGAAGGAACTTTTGGCATGTAAAAAATGGTGTTTAAATGCTGAGAGGAATCTGGCAGAACATTACTGCCCTACCTTTCCAAATGTTGCAAGATATTCTTGGCTTATTGCATATTATATAACAGAGCCTTTAAACACGGATTATCTTTAGAAAGAAAGTCAGTGATTATTGTCAAACCGCAGTGATGAATTAGCTGAAGCTGATGAGATGCGTTTGCAAAAGGAACTGACCAAGAGAAGTGAGAAGTAGCCAGCCTGTTTTGGGAATAACAATGTTCTTAAAGATAAGTAAATAATACATGTGATCCCACATTTATTGTTCTCTTGGAATGATTTCTCTGACATCAGAATAAACAGAAAGTTTGTTTACATTATGGCTGGCTGCTTTTCATAGGGCTAACTAAGGACTTCTGCCTGTCAGTTTAGCAAAGAAATTGTCCAAAACTGGGGCCATGACAAGATAAAATATCTTTGGTTTTCTGTTGGAAGTCCTGCCATACAAGCAATTTCTGACCGATGGAGTCAGTGCAACTCATGTTTTTTCTAGGACTCTTACTGGCATCGGGAGAAGATCAATATTGGGAGCAAAGTTAAAGGAGCAGACGTTTTATGCCTTGGTTTGCTGATGCGTTTTAAATAGATGCTGCTTCTGAGTGCTAAGATTTTAGTCTTCAAAAAAAATAAAAGAATATGTCTTGCATGAACAATATCATGCTCCTTGTAGGGATATTTGTGCACCCTATTTTGACTTGAAAAAATTCTTTTAAAATTGGCAGTATTTTACCCAATTTCTTACCTGACTTATCATTAGAGGCTTATGATTTCTGGGAAGAGTAAATAACCCGTTTCTTCTGAGGGTTATTTAATAATTTAATATTTAATTATTTAATCTGTTGTGAATATGTAATGTACAGGTTAAATATGAGTCCAACCAAAACTCCCATTCCTGCTGGTGAGATTTCGCCCTTTTTGTAACTAGCAGCTTGCCAAAGAATGTGGAGGATTCTCCACTGCATATAGTCTTTAAATCAGACTGAATGTCTTTCCGAGAAAGATGCCCTGAGTTAACCGCAACTTATTGGAACTGATTTAGGAATTGCTGGGCAACCTCCTCTGGGCTACGCTCTACAGATGTCAGAGTAGGTGACTGCAAAGTTTCCATATGATCTTAAAATCTACAAATACATGGCTGATCTTTGACATACCAGGGTCTTAAAAAAGTTTTTCTTTTTTCATCAGGGAGGTTTTAAGATCCTTGATGTGCTAATGATCAGAGTCGTCTGACTAGATGATAAATCTCAGATGAAAGAATTGATGGTGAGTTAAGACTTCTTTCTCACCTCTGCCTGGGAGCAATGGCACATCTTAGTAACTTCCTTAATAAACAGTCTGTGTGTTCATGCGATTGGGCATGGCTCAGTAGGAAGCTGTTTTCCTATTTTATGAAAGCTCTCTTGATTTTTCAAAATGTCCTCATGCTTCGCGGAGCTGAAATCGTACCAGCCTTTCACCTCCTTCTAGCTTAAAGCCCAGGGTTTAGGACTCTGGGATTGTAATGCCATGTCCTTGTTCTGGGTCAGATGGAGATGGAGACTGATCCAAATATTTCTGAAAGAGTGGGGCTGGGGACTGTTCCCCAGCAAAAGTCCCTCTCCTTCTCATTTTGAATAGCAGCTCTATCCTGGACCCTGAAACTTTCCCTGGGGAAACTGGCCAGCGTTCTCTAGTGAAAATGTCACTTCTGACAATTTGATATTTCTTGGCAAACACTTTCCTCCCCAAATAGTAAAATATTTTGTCAGGAAATTCATGACCAAATCTACTAGCAATGATCGTGAAAAAAGCTACAGTCAGCTAGAGAGAGAGATCACTTAAAGCTATGATGCTTTAAGAATCTCAAAAGCTTTGTGGACCACCAGAGATAATAAATCATAGCAACTGTGAAGGCCAAGATGAACACACTATCAAATAGAATACAAATTGTGTCTTCTCTTTTAAGTTCCTAGAAGTTTTTTAATGAATAGGTTTACACACTTTTAAATCAGAATTTTCTGTCAATGCTAGTGTATACATAGGAGAAAAAAAAGAACAAAACTTTTTCTTCTCAAAATCAGATTTATTAAGTGTAAACAAATGTCCTTCCCACTCTGTCTGAAGCCGGCAGTGCTAAATTTTAACTTTGCAGAAAGTATTTAACATAATGTGTGTAAATATTATGTTAAAGGTTTCATGTCCTGTTTTGAACAGTGGCAAAAATTTCCTTTCAGCCTTTAGGTTTTCCACTAATTTCTTTCATATTAAATCAGAGGAGGCTAAAAAAAAAATGCTGATCACATCTTTACTGAGCTTTATTGTAATGCAGTTTAAGTGGATGCAGACGGCTGGTTTTTCTTTTTCTTTATTTCTTCATTTTTTCCCTCCACGTCTGAAATATTATACAGGAGACTGAAGTTCTTGTGGCATTAACATGAGAGTCTCAAAATGGGCCAAAAAATAAATATTGTAAAAATATGTCATCCAAATCAAATACTGTGTGAATAAGGGAAACTGGAGAGGTTACAATTGTGGTTCAAGGTTTTACATGCAAGGTACCTCAAAAGTTAGCTAAATACATTTCAGATGGATGTAAAATGCAGAGGAAATATGTTAAGTATCTTCCCTCAGTGAGATGTCGAGCTTGGCTCAAATAACAACCTTGGAGGTCAAGTTCCCATGTGGTTACCTATAGGGCAATGGAAACAGGCTCGGATCCCCCTCTCCCTTCGACAACAGCATCCACCCTGTAAAAAGGCAGAGGATCTGCGATGGCCTGACAGCGCACCGTGGACACCTTTGCGTTCACCTGCAGTCAAAACCCTGAGGGTGCCTAAGAGCTATATTGCAGCATATGGAGCCTTTAGGTTTCCTTACACTGGGCAAAAGCTTTGGCTACTGACTGCTTATGGTGCTTAACTGTATAATTGTCTTAATTATGCTAAATTGCACTGTGTAGTCCCTTAACAATTATGTGGGTTAGCAACAGTATTAAATGACAAAAATGCCATTAATGTAATCATAACATTGTCTAGCAGAAGCATGAAAGTCAGTAAATACCAGGGTCTGCACAGGTTTCCTGGGAGGAGCCGCTCTCACCATTGCACACTCTGGCAGCTGCATGCGACTTCAGCACAAGGGGTGATCATAATATCACTGATTATGTAAAAAAGTCTTTGCGTATGGGACAACTCTACCAAAATGCTTATTTCTAAATATTCAGCAAATAGTGAATGTTTGGGCAACCAGTTTTCACCCAGTGGTTTACACATCAAAGAGCTGATGTTGGCTATCAGAACTTGACTCAAGGGTTTTCAGTTGGTTTTTAATATTACTAAAATCTTACCATTACTTTCACAGAGCTGGTTGAATTCAATCGTCCAGGACTGTTTTCATGAACAGATTGTTTTTAGGGTGCAGTTCTGGTCAGCCGTTTGACCATATTGCTTTGCCTGGGAGCCAGGGACACAGAGCCTTGAAACAAGAGTCTCAGTAGTAAAAACCGAGGAAGAACTTGCACAGAAATTCTGGGGGCTAAAATCTCAAAATTTTTGCAAGTGTCTAGTTCATGACTCTACTAAGATTTTCCTATTGCCTCAGGTACTGCAGACCGGTTTTCTTCCTCCCCTATCCGAGGTAACAGAGCTGTCTGTGGCAGCCTCCCCGGAGAGATGAGCTCTCGCTCTCAGGAAAGGTGCAATTCCTCCTCCTTTTCCAGAAAGGTCAACCTGCTACAGTAACTCCAGGTGGTAAAGAGATAGCTTCCTTCCCTGTTGCACTATTCGCAATATTATTTATTTTAATATGTATCAAGCATATTTCATAATTTAAATATTTTAAATTTACTGTTTTAACAGATAATAATACATACTGCATTTGTTCAGCAAGCTGTGAATTACAAATGTGGCTCTTCTGCCACCCACTACTTTCCATAGGACTGAAGCCCTGCGTTGTTTCAACCCCTGTGACTGGCAACAAGAGAGTAAAGACTGTAGCTCAGATGAACAACCAGACATGGTTGAGTATGAGCTTCAGGGAGCCCTAGAAAGTTACAGAACTGAGTGCCAGCTTTTGTGCTGCACTGTGTGAAGGCCAAAAAAAGGCTGTACATGGATTATTTAAATATTTGACTAGCTTCACTGTGAAATAGCAACAGGAATGAACAGAAACCAGCTTGTTCTGATTGAGTTTTCATGTTAAGGTTCTTTAAGGGGTTGTGTCGGATCCTCTGCAGCTAGCAAGCTTATTAGATGTCTATTTTTAAAAAGATGGTTATAGGTTATGGGTATGGAATCGCATGGCCACATCAATGAGTCCCATCTTAAATATTAGTGAAGTATTTATGCTTGTTGTCCTAAAGTGCTGCTAAAATCCAGAACAAGGCCCTTAAGGTAAGCTTTTTCATTGTCTCTCTCTGCCAGTGAAACCATTTGTAGAAGCTAGGATTAATTTGTATTATCTCAAAGTAATAACAAATTGTGGAGAAATATTTTTTCACTTAACCATCTATGGAAAAATCAGTGCATTCCTCTTTTCATATTCTGGGGTAACCTATAAATTAGTTCCTTAAGTATTTATAAGGATAGCTCAGTGTGTGGGATTTGCTAATAAGCCCTCCTGAATTCTAGTTTGGGTTTCCTCTGGTGAAGTGAGCATGCATATCCCCAAGTAAGCCATCTGGACAGACCCCGTTCAGTCTGAAGAATTTAACAGTCCTGTAAGGTTTAAGCATTCCTAGAAAATTTTGGATTCCCTTACAAATTGTTATTTACATTTTTTAATAGTGTGAGTGTAGCCAAGATTGACTCTATCTGGAAGAGGTCTCCCATTTATCAACTGAATACCTATTCTTTGAGTAGTGAAGAGGGCAAACCTTAGAAAAGCAAAGAAAAGGAGGAAAGAAGAGGTATTTTCTTAAGATGGCATGCCTTCTTGCATTTGAAGTCATATCTTATAGAATATATGGCCAAAGTTCAACATGATGTGGTTTGAGCTTGGCTTCCTTTGGTAAATAAAAGCGTATATTCCATGGATGGACCTTCCTTTAATTTCAAATTCAGACCCAAACTCCCTCCAGAGTTTGGGGAATTGTGCTCCCAGGGTTATGACCAATAAGCTGAAAAAGGAGGGAGCTGTATGCAAAGCTCCAGGATCTGAGATTTTGGGTTGAGGACATCTCTACCATTTAAAAAATCCTTCCATATACAATCCCCCCACAATAGACTTACTGATAACCTACAAAGACTTACAAAATTTATTGAAAAATGAATGCTCTCTTTGTATCTGGGTGTTAGCTTTTTAAAAAAAATCTCAGTCTGTCCTCCTGAACTCACACTCAGTAGTGCTTCTGAAAGCACTCAAAACTTTGCAGTTAAAGAATTGCTTTATCAGCCAAAATGATCTATAAAAAAACTTGAGGAATTTTCTGGTGAATAAAATATTGTACTGCAAATATTTGCTCTGCTTTAACCTGGCCTTATTCCTGCTCTGAATCTATTGACAATTTGAGGGGAAAGACACGTTAACGTTTTGAGCTCTGTCTCAGTATTCCTGATCTAGTTTCTTTACAGAATATGTTACAGCAGCAATTCCCTAAGAAACATCATTTGATACTTTGGTACAAGTGGAACAGTGTGTCAACTCTATTTCTTTGCAAAATACCTTTGCTGTGGACACAGATGTCAGCCAGTGCAGCTCATTTAAAGCCAGAAAACTTTCTCTGGTCCCAGCATTACTCAGCTCCCACATTTAACGTGCCCATCAGTTGCACACTTGACAACTACCCTTGTCCAAAAAGAAATAATAAAAAAAATTAACTTACTGGTTGAAAAAGTGATTTACATTAAAGAACAAATTCTCACAGTGCATTATAAGTATAGCTGGGGAGGAAGTATGGATTAGGAGCTTTGCCGAGGTCCCAAACATATCTGTCCTAGGCAGCTCCATGCCTCATTTCAACTGCAGTTTTACCTATTTGTGTTCCACATTTTGGGTATCTGCTGCGGGCTACGGTTGCCTCTGGGCTCGTGGCAGCTTCAGAAGGATAGTGGTCAGCCTCAACACCTGCGGCAGTCAGTAGTGAGGTGCACTTTGCTTTCTTCCTCTGGAAGACAGAACCTCCAGCCCGAGAGAGAGGAGAGCTTTACAACCTGAGCTCTCTCTTGCCCTACCACTCTCAAAACTCAATTTTAATGGGCTCATAGATTAATTTATTCATTTGCAAGAGACATTGCCTTGAGAGAATGGGCTGGATTCATATCTTACACCCATGTAAATCTGGAGTAATGGCTCTTGTCTTGGAAATCACTCTAGTTTATACTGCTGCAATAAACCAGGAGTTGGCTACTGTGCTCTTCCCAATCATCATTTTAATGCCAGCACATACTTGTATGTGCTCTGCAGTAAAATTAGAGAAAGAAACATCTGGCAAACAAAATAATTACCAAATAGATGTTGCCTATTGGCCCTGATTTCACACTCAGGATATTTGAAACAAATGTTCTGATGTTATTGAATTCTTGACCTGTTTGTGTTTAGCCCGTCGGGTCAGCTGAAATTGCCTGTGTTTGCAGTGATCCCTGATGAGGGATGCTTTGAGTCACAGATTATTTAGACTGTTCTCAGTACGGGGTACAACTCAAAGCTCCTTAGCAGCATGACTCTCATAACAATGATATAACCCAACAGCAGGTCCTCTGACCTACCCGTCACTTCCAGGGAATTTGTGTAGCTAAACAAAATATTTGTGAACTAGTGGGAAAAGAGGAGTCACCTGCAATGAATCTGTCTTTATTTTAAGGACAGACAGCACTCTGTGGCCTGTTCTGATTTCCTGGCATATCCTACCAGGTTTTTGTGTGGAAATGGACCACATCTCAAGAGACAGTTTTCTTTTCCTCTTGTCTCCTCCCCATTTGGAAATGAGCACATGCAGAGTTTGATTTGGCAACTTTTGGCTGCATTTTAAAGGTAGGATGGAGCCAGCCTCTCTGCTCAGATGTTAATTAAACAGTGATGAACTAGGCAGTAGAGTCCATAGAAAAGACTCACAGGTAGTGCAAATTGGCATTTTTGCCATATCAAGTCAACAACATATGTGTACAGGGAAATGGGAGGGAGAAGAAAAGGGTAAGAGGATGTCTTTGGTTGAGGGCTGATATTCTCCGTAATCTGAAGACAAGGGCTGATATTCTCCGTAATCTGAAGACAGGTGACTTCACCAGGAATAAGCACACGTGCATGCTCCAACCTACCTTAGACTTTCCCCTTGTTGGTGAACCCGTATCTCCTCTTTTCTTCCTCTTCCAGCACAAAACCTTCACAGCAAATCCAGCTTCCCCAAACAGGACCACCCTTTCCCCTCATCCCAACACAGTGTAGAAAGTGTTCCTCCCTCTCACCCAGTCTGAGATCAGTTTGTCCTTGCATACACAAACAGGGGCAGGCAGCTGATTTGTCCTGCAGAAAATACTTGGCTTTTCCATGTGTGATTCATTCCTCACATGTAGTATGCATCTTTGCGTCCAGACAATCCACTTTTTCCTTCCTCTCTGTCCTTCGTGTGGTGCCTTGGAGACTGCCAAACCCACTGCCTAGAGTAGGCTGTACTCATTAACTTCTGGCTTTGTAACATGTTCTCACCTGACACCTCTCTGGTTTTTTACTGTCCAGCTGGGGCTGGCTTTCTGGATGAGAGTGACAACAATTTGGGGTGTTGTTTGGGTTTTTTTTTGTCTTTATTGGAATAATTTCTCCATTCAGGAAAGACTAAGTCAGTCTTGGTAGGCTCGTAGGGGCCTCAACCCAAAAGAAGCAAAGCATTCAGCCTCAGCCAGTCAGAATCACTTTAGTGGATTCGTATTCTACCAGAACATGCAAATTTGGTCAAAATGAAACACTTCAGAAAACATATTGATTTTGTCAGCACTTTGCTTTAAGAAAATAAGAAGGAGGAAGAATTTCAGTCCTGTTGAAATGTGCTGTTTTTAAAATACTGCTATTTTGGTTTTGTTTTCATTTCAGAGAAACTTTTCTTTGGCATTTTAACATTGTGTTGTTTTTTCTAGCAAAATCAAAGTAAAAATCAGAAAAGATCTGGTCTTCTGTGTTGAATTCTGAAGCTTGCAGGTTTAATTTTAAAAGAAATGAAAATATATATCTAGATCAGCAGCAATCAGAACTTGTTTCAGCAGAGATCTACACTAAGCCAGAAAGCTCAGGCAACATCCCTACCGTGTCCCATCACGCAGCTTTATCTGGGGAGAGTGGGACTGCAGGGGATTCAAATAACAAATTAACATAGTACCATTACGAGTAGTTTAACTTTTGAAATGAGATATTTCTGCATGAACACTAGATACAGCTTGAAGCCCCTTCTTTCCCACAACTGTCAAACATGCTTGTTTTTGTGAGGCCTAGGATAAAATTCAGTTTGACTTCTTGATAACATCTTTTTTGTATTGAAGCAAGTGAACGTGGCATAGATTCTGAAAAATGACTAAGTACGTGCAAAAGCCAAACCTGACTGCAAGTCATTGGCACAATAGGTGAGGCTGCTTAAAACAGAACAGATATTCTGTCAAAGATCTACCACTCAGTTTTAATTTTATTTAAGTATACTCAGAGACCATTTGTATTTATCAAACAGATGTATTGGAATACTTTTTTATACTGACTTTTATGTCAGTATTCTCCCTGAATTTTTCTTCAGCTCCCTTTTTATATCAAAATTTGAAGACTTTTCAGTTTAAATATTTTTTTCTAAAAAAAAAAACAGTACTGAAAAAACATGGGTTTTATGAAAATCTATTGATGTTGACAACATTTGATGACTTCCGAGTGATCATTTCTAAGTGATCAGTTCTAAGCCAAGCATTTGATGATTTTTTCAGACTGCACATGGGGAAAGCAGACACAGTCATATCAGTAACAATGGAAAGTACATATCTAATTCTTACTATGCCATCACAGTAAAATCAGTCCTTAATAATAACATTACAGCAAGATAGATAGTTTTATTATTCGTAACAGCATGGCAGAGTATGGGAGAGTAAAGGACAGAAAAAGTTGACTGAGTCTGAGAAATGTCTGGTATCCTTACAGTTAAAAAATGTCATCATTAGGGAAGTCCAGCAAGAACAAGGTAGTTGTGTATCATCCCATTAAGTCTGAATGTATTAATGAGCAATTAAAGTGTAGTCACATGGATGTAAGTGAACATGATTAAGACTGAAAACTCACCATGCCCCAGAAGTTGTTTTGTTTCAATTCATAAAAGGAGCTGGTTGTTTAATTATGAACACAGAGAGGATCAGAGTCAAAATCAGATTCGCTAGGTATTTTAATTCGTGAATCAAACTTTTGTTTAACTGAAAGAAAGAAAAGTTGTGATTTAATTAGTGGCATGAGAGTTGGACAACCCGATCTCATTAGGACTAATCACTTTCCAGGAAACGCTGAGCACCCTGTCTCACAGCATCTCCCAGAAATGATCACTATTTTGCAGGACTGAGCTCAGTGTTCAATACAACTGTTGCAAGAAGCTGTCATTAGCTGCATTAGGGAGGACAAAAAGGGGACAGAAGGCCACTATTCTTGAAATGAGTGTGGCAATCCAGGCTCTCAAAGCTTCCTCTTGCTCATTAAAACCAGAGTTTGCCATCTCCACCCAATACAGGCTCGAAAAACAAACTGGATTTTATTACAAAGGGAAATAACAGAGGATAACTCCGAACAAACAAGGAAGTTGGGCAGGAAGATGTCAGGTTTGGAGAAGAAGGTGCACAGATGCTTTTGGGAGTTAATATATCCATGTGGGAGCAGGCACCGAAGGAGGCATGCAGGGCAACAGAGGGTGCCATTGGGCCATTGTGCTAATTGTGTAAGTGTGTTCGGGGATGGTTTTCCCTTGTAAGCTCCGAGACCTAGTGGATAAAACACAATCAGATATATTTATTTAAAAATCTTCCAGAATTTGTTTGCATGGCAGTCTTGGCAATGCAGGCAGGAAGGCATCACACATGTTTTCATGTATATATATGTACAAATAAATATATATATTGTTGAGGGAGTGTGCATAAGTATAAAAAAGCACACCTCCTAGGTGGGCTGTGATAAGTGACTTCAGCACACATTCTTTCCTAGCTTCATCTGCAGTCGAACCACTAATTTCTTCATCTGGCAATCTATAGGCTCCCAGTTCAGTCCCGTCTCTTCCGCCCTCCCCAGTGCTTTGGCATTGGAATATTTCCCTATAAATCTGCTCTGGCTCATGGTCTGGCAGATCAAAGTACTCAGTCATTGACAGCATTTGTTTATAGTAAAAAATGCCATAGCTTCATATCCAGATTTAGCCCTCGTCTCTTGCTGCTGTAGAAAAGGGACGTTTTTAGATACTCGATGCTCGTTCCTAGCTCTCAAGTTATCAGAATTTACAGTTGTAATGTTCTTATGAGCAGAGAAGGCTATTTTTGGTCAGAATGAAGGCCCGTGATGGACCAAAGCTATTAAGACCCTTTACTTTATTAGCAGGAGGATAAAAAATAGTCCTAATTAAATATTTTTCAGCTCTCCTAAACATCCTTAAAATAGCCCTTTCTGTAAGGGCACGGGCATAAGCAGAGGGCGTGACGGGGTGGTGCCGTTTGCGTGGCACCCCTTTAGCTGCCTGCAGAATTCATAGCGCTTGTTATGAGCCCAGCCCAAAGTTCACCTGGTAAAAACCTCTCCCCCCTCTGCCATGTGCTCCTTACCCATGTCGCAGGCAGGCACTTACACACTTCACGCTGCATTCGCTTCACACAGCAGAAGACACTTGGTGAGTAAAATCACCGATGCCCTTTAAATCACTGTAAAGCAGGTCGAGGTCTTAAAAGCTTAAGAGGAGAAGCTGAGCCGTACAAACGTTTGTGTAAAAGCTCCGTTGTACAAACAAGAGCTGCGTTCCATGGATGCTGCCACCTTGGATTTCACTAAAAACAACACCCCCCCTACCCCTTACAACTGCTGAATTATTTAGACTGTGAAACCTCAAGACAGGCAACCTTTATTTTGAACCTTGTTCTCTACAAGTCCTGCAGGCTCATGATCCCTTCTCCCACCAGAGCACAGATTAGGTACACGTTGTATTGTTGCAATACAGATTTGAACACAAGTTTGGGTTTCTGCCTGTGTTTGAAAGGCAATACAGACCCAGCTAATGACAGGTCCCGTTTGCTGTCTATGGAATAGACATATTCCATATAGTTTGTTGGGTGTTCAGAGGTAATAGCAATGAGACCAGCTAAGCTCCTAACTAGTTCAGAAGCATTGAAATTTTGACCCTGAAAGATTTTTTTGAGCAGAAGTGTGTGTTTAAGGAACAAAGCCGTATGCCATGCAAGTTGTTCCTGCTATAAACGGAGAGTCCTGTCACAGTACCATCGATTACAACAAAGAGAAAGAAAACTCAGCACAGTGTTTCGATGAAAAACAGCATGAAAAAAACTTATGTCAGAAACTAACTAAGGTCTCTTTTTCTATAGACTCATTTGGAAATACTATTTTCCCTTGAGTTTTGCTTTGAAGGTGAAGAGGATCAGGCCTGTAATAAAAATGTCTTATGGAGAGAGAAGTAGAATTATCCAGTGTGAAAAGGTCCGAAATATATGCAAGAAGGACCCCAAACTGGCAATCGCTTGGAGGTAGAGGGGCATAGTTCTGCTCCTATGGTGAGTGTCCCAAAGAAGATGGAAAACTTTCAAACTTAAATAAGACAGGTTTTGTTTGAACACAGATTAGAGTGATTAACTTCTAAGCAGCGAAAGCTCAATGTGGCTAGGGAAGCCAGAAGACAAATAGCAAGGTTTCTGTGCCAACCCTGTGCCAAACACCAGTATATGTATGTTGAAGATCAACTTTAAGCCCAATCCATACAGTCCCCTGGGACAGTCTCTAACGGGCAGGACGAATGAGAAAGGTGTATTTAGCTCCAGCACCCTCCCTGGCAGTGTTCAAGGCCAGCTTGGATGGGGCTTTGAGCAACCTGATCTCGTGGAAGGTGTCCCTAGCCATGGCAGGGGGGGTTGGAACTAGATGATCTTTAGGGTCCCTTCCAACCCAAACCATTCTATGATTCTATGATTCTATGAACTTAGTTGTGGGGAGCGTCCATCTACATTGCTTTCTTTGCTAGCAAGCAGCAGTGTGTTGGGCCAATTAACAAACCAGCCAGCTGACCATTGCCACAGCACCACGGGGCTGGCAACATAACCCCCAGTGTGAAGGAATAACCATGTTTTTTTCTGTTGATCACCTTGAACAAAACTTGTGTTGGTACAGGGGAGCTGTGAACATCCACCTACTGAAATTCGTAGGGGCTGTCATGATCGGCCAGATTTTTCTCTGGAACAAAGGAAACTCCCCTGCTCAGACCTTCAAAAGTTAGACTGGTGTCTAGTGTTGCCAACCTCACCCTTCCTGTCCCCTCCTCACCTGCCTTTGATGGTAAGCCAGGTATTGTTTGGATGACTTATACACCCAATTCTGTTTCTTCAACCACTGAAATGCCATCAGCTACAACGGATCAGCTCTTTCTTTACCTGAGTACATTGTGTGTGTACGGGCTGATAATTCTGGTCGTTTTCCTCTTCACAGATGCTCTCTGAAAATGCTGTGGTAGCAAAGAAGTCACCATAGTCCCTCTGAGCCAGCAGCAAGAGGGAAAAGTGGCATCTTCTTGGGCGTGCACCCTTGAAAGAGACCTGAGCACCTCTATGGTTTCCCCCGGCACCTAGAAATTGCTTGAGGTCTGAAGTGACTCGATTTATCCTTTCCAAGTGTTTACATTCTGTTTTGCTATAACTTTTCATCTTCATTTCTGTCCTAGGACTGGGTCAAACCTGGAGTTTCTATCCTATGGGAAATTCTGGCATTTCTGATTCTGTTTCCATTCTCAGTCAGAATTAAAAGAATATGTTTAGAAATTCCAACTTGGAAGAAAAACCAAACTATTGCCCAACACCTGAGCCATCCCCATTTGAAAATAGCTGAAATGTTTTTGCCAAACTCTTTTTATTTCCTCTGTCTATCACATTAGAGAAAAGATATTTTTAAAAGTTTCCTATAATCTTCTTAAAAACAAGTCAATCAAAATTGTCAGGAGACTTTTTGTTTTGACAAAATAGTATTATTCTGACCAAAAAAATATAAGCATTTAGCTAGAAGTTATAATCTAAGTGTAGTCTTTTCTTTATTTTCTGCCAGGTTCATGAACACAGAGACACAGAGGAGACCCACACTCTTCTTCTAAAGGTCTTTTTGCCACAGCAAAACCTTTTGCCGCAAAAATCTTTTGCTGTGAATGAGGCCATTCACTGATTTGAGACGTCGGCACTCTAACTGGTAACAAAAGACTCTGTACAGAGTCGTTCCCAGTCAGAGGGGTTTATATAGTTTGGGAAACAACTGGCTGTGGCCAAGATGCTCAGACTTTCTCACCTACAGAATTACACCTTCACTTGAAACTCTAGCACTTAACACTACACTTAGTCTGCTATGCTACATCCCTCCTATGATCTGGAATACCGCAAAAACCCAAACAAAATGGTGTATTGCTTCTTCTGTGAGAAATGCTATGTAATCAGAGGCATTTCCCAGAAAGGGCTGCTATCGTTCTGTGCAAAAGCACAGTCAGGGCTTTTTTTATCCCAGAGGTGCTCTTGCCCTTGACCTCCAAAGAACATTTGGAGGAGAAGAGTGGTCAGGAAAAATAGAGGCTATGGCATGAGACAATTGCACAGCACTACACTTATATTTAATTTTCAAATAGGATAATATTAAATGACATGACCAATATGCTAAAATTGCAAAACTGCAGGCAATCACTACTTATCTTTTTTATTGGCATACTCCACCCCTGAACATACATCTGAAATACACCCAGATCATGATGCTACTTCCCACTAGCACAATGATTTGGCCTTATTGCTCCTAGAATTGAGAGAGAAGGCTTTAGCCTGGCCAAAAGGGAGAAGGTTCAGATAAACCCTCTAGGCACACTGCATGTCTTCATTTTTTCTAAAGGAAATGATATTTAGAAAATCATCTATGAGCCATAATCATGAACTTTCTCCAGGACATTCAGGTTAAATATTAGACAACTGCCACCACTATTGAATAGGATAGGAAAAAAGTGTATTTAACCTTGATGCATCCATTTATGTGCTCTTCCCACTGAAAAAGCTGGAGATGGTGGGCTGGTGAAGTGATACCTCTCTGCCATGCTACGTGTTCCCCTGGCATATGGGCCTCTGCTGGTGAACCCTATAGACCAACCCCCTATCCCACTAGCTTAAAGTGCCGAAGACAAACATCGCTGTGACTAGAGCGTGGGGTCACCGAAAGAGAAACACATGTCCATGAGTTGGACAGTCCTTTAGCTAATTATCTGTCAGATCTTGAAGCTCTCAAATCCTCTAGGGCTGATGTGCAATAGGAAGGTGGTGCCCTTCCCATCCCATCTTTCGGCAGGGGATCCATGGACTTTCTCTAGATTATCCACATGCCATTGTCTATCCATGCATCAATCACGTGCCATTAGCTAGCTGCCATTGGCTGGGGTCCTGTCTCCAGGGTCTTTGGTGGAAAAGGCCGCAAATGACCTTAATGGGTCAGGACCCAATCTCACTATGTAAGAAAAGAGTGTCTCTCACTTCTTGTTTCAGGCGTAGTCCCTCACTAGACACACATGGAAGATATATTTTAATAGTAATTCTCTCTAGATGCCAAAGATTACTTTATAAATTTCTCTAAAATACCTTTTTAGCCAAAGCACACTATCTCTTTAGCTCTCTCTCTCTCTCTATGTATTTTTGTGTACATACACACATATAGTTAGTTATACGTAGCATAGGATCACACACTACCTAAACAAGAGTGTATTTTGTTTTTGTCAGAGCCCAACCGTAATACGGTAAGAGTTAATCTCACCATTCAAAAATCAGCTCTTCATCCACCTTTCTGTCCTACACAAATGCTACGTCACCTCCTGAGCTATGCAGGATGGCTGATCAGCCATAGCATTACAACACGAGGCTGCAAGGTACAAACCGGCTGCGTGAACGTGGTTGCCTGGGGCCGGGGGGGTTATTACTTGCTCTGTGGCATCTGTCAGCATCTTGCCATGAGCTTTCATTCTATATTTATGAAAAGGTACTGAGGCATAGCAGGCATTATGCATGATCTTCAGCATAAAAAAGGATCATGCCCTTATCAGTTTTCTACAGTAATTTGCTAAATGTCATTGCTCTCACCCAGGTCTCATTCTGCAGAGCCCTGGCACGCTGTGGTCCTGCTAATATGCAGTTTGTCTTTCCCCTCGCACTCATGAGAGTGTTTGCTCTGTCATGAGATCTTCTGAACACTGGATGTTTGATATGCCAGTTAGCTGCCTGAATAAATATTTTCACTTTCTTTTAGCCAATGCTAGAGCCAAAATTTCAACTGAAAATAGCTTGGGGTAAGTATTGTTGTTTTGAAATTAATTTTATAATACATTCTGTTCATGGAATCATTGATTAGTGTTCCTTTGCTGGCTTTTAAAGTGAGAAATAACTTTTTTACCGCTAGAAGTATTACATTTTAGTCGTGTCTATTTTTGGAAGGCTATCGTAAACTATTCATGGAAAAGTAAAGCAAAACATTCTAGCTCAAAAACAGTGATACACATCTATTGCTAACAGAAATTTGATTGTTTGACTTAAATGACTGATTGCAGTTACCATCTACTTTTGCTGCAGCCTAAAGAGATTTTAAAAGAAAAAAAAAAAAAGACTCTACCAGCTGCAGATTTAAGGAGAACATTTAAAAACCTCCATAAGAGTTTCAAAAATAAATAACAAAAAGGTAAGATCCTAGTTTGGATGGCGAGCTATTTTTGACATTATTTGATAAAAGAACTCAACATGGATCTTTTTGAAATATGGTTCTTATTACCATTTGGATAGAGTACATTTCCTTCTCTTGATTCAATCATGAAAAAATTCCACTTACAGATAGTCCATACATTAGTGCAGCCTCTTTCACACATTACTACATCATAATATTGTTGGCTGCACTTGCTTCGAACAGGTCCACTCTACCCATATGGCCTGGCTTTATTATTTCTTGCTCCCATCTGTTTTAAGTTATCTTCTTTGGGCTATGTTTTTCTAAGAGATGTTCTTCAGCTACATGCACAAAGGCTGTTTCTGAGACAATATGTGCACAACAGCGGACCTTTACACTCTCACATTTGTGCAAGGTTCATTGAAGTCGGTGGAGCCTACTGGTGTAGATTTTGGCTCTGCAAAGTCTGTTAAACCCCATTTTGTCTGCACGGTCTAAGTTTGCATTACAAAACCCTAGAGGCCTGGTTTTTAAATCCTTGATTCACGTGAATATTCCTGCTAGAGAACAGTGTGTTGCAAAGAGATGTCTTTCATTTTCATTTTCCCATTCACCTCTTTCCCTCCTCATTTCTCCCCACCAGGTCAGTGAGTACTGACTACATCCTCCATGCTGGAGAAGTAAAGCAAAGGTCCTTGCCCTAAGGCTTTTCTGTCCTTAGCAGGTAGGTCAAAACCGAAAGGAGATTTCTATTGACCTCCCCAATCATTTGATGAGTCTCAGGATAAGCTGGGAAGCCAGGAGAAGCAAATCCATCTCACAAGACCTTCTCCTACCATCCAGCCTTGCTCCATGCTCACTAGGTGGTCAGCCCATCAAAGTCACTTCCTTGTTAGGAAGTCCATGATCTTCTCCTTTCTTGTTCTCTCCTGAAACTCGATGTTCCCAACATAGTGATGCCATTTGACATTTCTGATCCCTCCTAAACACCTGCTATCAAATGCATCAAATCTTTTCTTGTCAGCTTGCGTAATGCCCCAGGTCTTTGCAGCATCGAGCAAAACTGATACCACACAGCTGTTGTAGAGCCTTATTTTTTGTTTTGCGGACATGTCACTACCCCATACTTTTGCCCTTGAATTTATTTACATTGATCTTCACCTTATACTGGTCAAGCTTAAAATGACATCGGACAAAATCCAGGCAGAGTGGTCCAGAGCACTAGGAATGGGAATAATACAAAAACATGAATGCTGCCATGACTGCAACTGACCTCAAAGAGGAAGGACAAAACCAGTATTTCTTTTCCTCGATAGACCCAAAGCCATTATTTCATCAAAAACTTTGATACTTGTTTCTACTGAAAGTTTCAGGTTTTAGGATTTTTTTTTAAGGTGATCACTGGCCTTTGGGCTCACCAAAGAGGAGCCAAAGGATTTTGTAACTCTTGTTAATAGCTGGACATACTGTACTTATGAAACCCCTTAGAAAAGAGGGACAGAAGGCAGCAGATCTTAGACAATGTATTAAGTACGAAGGGTGGGTTTTCTGTTTCAGAAGGGAAAACTTGTGATATTACTGAATTTATTGATGAAATTCTGCACCAATATTTAAAAGAAAATAACATAGAGGGAAAAAAAAGAAAGTGAAAGCTCTGCGCATAATTGTTTTCATTTGTCCAGAGGTAGGTAACACCATTTATCACAATTTTTAAAATACTTTCTGACTTTTCTTAAGTTACATAGTCAGTGTAAAAGAAAACTGACATAGCACAATGCTTTTGATTTTTAAATTAACATTTCCTGATTTGTTTTGTATTCTGTTAAAACTTTCATTATATGGAAATAATTTGAAATAAATTTTAAAAATTTTTCTGAAAAAGGCTAGAGCTGCGTAGAATGTATTTTTCTTATATACAAATTCCAGGAAACTTCCACACGGCATACAATCAGACTACTACAATATATGTAGAGCACTGCATATATTCAGTAAAGATAACATTATGTCACAAAATACAAAAAAGTTCCTTCCTAGAATTATAGAATTTTATGGAAAAAAAAATTAATGTTATATGACCTAGACATAAAAGCATAGAGTAAGCATAGGCCATTAAAAAAATTTAACCTATACCTCAGTATGAAGAGGATATTAATAATATGAATAATATATGTTTAAAAGTATTTTGAACAATAATATCTAAAGTAACTATAATTATATAGTTATGTTATATTATACATATATATAAAATATATATATTATATTTTATTATTGTAATCATAATAGTATTTCAATATATAGTCTTGAAAATATATTGAAACAAATATATGAAAATAATTTTCACTTGTCATAAATATATATTACTAATTGTTAATTATAATATTTTTATATATATATAATAAATATAATTATCATATTATATTTTATTATTGTAATCATAATAGTATTTCAATAATATAGTCTTGAAAATATATTGAAACAAATATATGAAAATAATTTTCACTTAATTGTTATAAATATATGTTACTAATTGTTAATTATAATATTTTTATATAGTACAATTATATAACTGTATACATTATATATAATATTATTATATATTACATGTAGGAATAAACTGTTTACAGTTTGCAATGCCACCTTTCTGGCAATTAACATAAGACTGTATAAAACTCTGGTTTATTTTAATTTTTTTCCTGCTTATTAAAAGTCATGTGAACATAAAAGTATCCAGTATCGGATTGATTCTACCTGTAATTTTGTAATTTTCATCCAACTTTTATTAACTTACAGCAGGCTCATATTTTATAAGAATCCTGAAAGATTTTATCTTCCGAAGGAATAAAATCAGCACGCAAGTAAGGCACGAATCAGTTACTGCATTCAACAGTTCAACATGTGAACCTTTACTGTGACCATTTTTTACATTACTTGTTCCAAATATTGCCTTTATTGTTTATATATGTAAATAGATACAAAATATGTAATTCAATCATCATGTCATTAAAAAGCACATTTGAGAAGCTATTTCTTAATTGCAATATAATTAAATAAATGTGAGTTGAAAAGAATTCCAGTCTGATATACAAAACTTCTGTAGAGCAAAGATTTCTATTCACAGGAACAGATATTGTAACTTTTAGGGTTGCTTCTAGATTTTGGTCCTGATAAAGCCAGGAGAAATAGATTCGTCATGACTGTTGGAATAAAATCTGCCCATAAGCAGGTATCAGAATAGTTCCTGTATTTTTTTGTGCTGAAGAACAGTCTTTGCCATCCAAAATTCAAAAGATTTATTCGTTTGAAGTTAATAACAAAAATTATCTTGATCAGAATTTGAAAAGATTTGTTCAGACATTTGAGTTGCAATTTAAAAAGGGAATGATTTAATGGGCAAATATTAATTTAAGTGTGACTAATAATATGAGTAACCATTACCATACCTCTGATTTGCAAATAATACACATCCTTTCTCTATGAAAAATACACTTTTTTATAAAAGTGACGTTCATTTTTTAACTCTACCAGTTTTCTTTACAAAATGGGACTTTGTCAATCAGATATTTAAATTGCACTTCAGCTGAATTTGCTTTGAAGCCAACAGTAGCACAGTAATGAGAAAGAATATTTTAAAAGTTTTAAAACATGGGCTGGACACTGTACAGAACGTGCCCTTTTGTAGCACCAGTGACATAAGAAAGAGGTGCCTTTCAATTGTCTTTTTTTTTGCCAAGACCATGTCAAATGAACTAAAAAGAGGCCACTTGACAATGAGCCTGTGTGTGTCTGGGGTCATTATTTGTGGGCACTGAGGTAACAAATTCTGAGCAGCACGGTTACCCGCGATGAAACAGAGGTGATTTTAACTAGGAGCGTTAATAACGTGCAATGTGATCTTTCTTCACTGTAAATCATGAAGGTTTGGGTCCCCCCCTCCTCGCCTCATTTTATTTTTTTAAATTTCAGGACTGTTTGAACGTGGGCACAAGGAGCAGCACATCCCTGTCCCAGCCCAGATGCCATGACCGGCTGCGAATCTCCCTTAGCCTAGAAAGAGGTCCTGGCATCCGACAGGGCTGAGGACTAGCTCAGCCTTGGTAGAAAAAGCTACAGATAAAGGAGATGAATCCCACCCCAAAAAGTGGGAGCAGCACAGTGAAGGTGACACAGAGGGTCAGTGGAAAGACACCTCAGTCTCCAGCTCCGGAGGATGGCTGAGCTGAAATAACTGTTCCACCGGTGAGATGAAGATGTTGGACCTGAGGACATGAGGCTCCATGAGCCTGAGCATGGGCAGACCTGACTGTCCATCAGACAAACTTTGCTTTCTTGCAGAAACGAGTTTGGAAACGCACAGACATATGGACACTGTGCCCAGGCTGAAAACTTCGATCTAAAATAACACTAGAAGAATATCTCAGGGCAGGAAATGCAACATTGCCCAGCTGAATTGTTTCCCAGGGCACATGCAGTATGGGCAAAGGTCCTCTATAGAGGCTGATGACCATAAAGCTGGCTAGCTGAACCACTGCCCACCTCCTCATGTGATGCCCTGCTAGCTTTGATCTCCAGAGCCGATAGCTCCCCTGGCTGAGCAGCTGCTCACAGGGAATTTTCCAAGAGGGGTCTTGTCTCTGAGCTCGTTAAGCCCTTCTGAGCTCATTAGCCCCTCTTGGCCCGAAGCAGCCAAGCCCCAGTGACATTTACTGTTTGTTGAAAGACCCGTCCATTACATGGCCCTTCTAGTAAACGATGAGTTTAAGGAACCCGTGGCATAATATAGCCATGTGTTGACTTTGGGTAGCCAGCTGGAGTCATTTGGGGAATAACGCCATATGTATTAATTATGACTTTGTACTTTGTGCAAGAAGTCTGGTGAGCTAGAGACAGATAAACGGGGTAGTCAGCTATGACACCAAAAGAAAAACTTGGGTTCCAACATAATTTTTTTTTCCATATGAATAACACCAGAGCACATGTTTAGGCAGGTGTCACCCACAAAAGCAAAACACAAAGTTTCCCCCTCTTTCAAACTCCTAAGACTTCGTCTTCTTTCTGCCTCAAACAGGAATATAGTTCTTTTTATGTTCTTACTTGTGGGCCCCATAGGGAGCAACTATGATACCTCCCCTGCACAGGCGAGCATGGTGGATGGGTTGCAAAGAAATGCAATAACAACTGGTCCTAAGCTATGGTGGCAGAAGGAAGAGCAATGAAAATTTAATTGGAGCAAATGGAACAAAAATTATCAATGCACAAAAAACACCATCAGGATAAAGCAACTTGGTACACCATCACTTGCAGCTAGACCACGGGTTAAACTACACAGCTATATAGAGCTCCAGCTCAGTATACAAACTCTCCTTTCCCTATTCAGTATCCCATAACCCCGTACCCACCAGTGCCCTCCCCCTGTGCCAAAGACATCGGCAAGAGCTGAACCTTGGCAGTACTCCACTCCAGAAGTCACATGGGACTGGGACTGAGAGAGGAACAGAAATTGGCTACTGTCCTGGATTGAGAAGAAAGCTCCGAGGTCTGAAGGAGCCAATTTGGTGCCATTGCTCTTAAATGCAAGAGACAACAGGGTCACAGGGGGGACTCCGGAGGCAATGTGGAGCAATTATGTTCTGTGAGTTCTGCCCTGCAGAGCTTACTCAGGTGGACAGACTCATTAACAACAATTAACATCCCATTTCCAGGCATGGCTTGTAAAAGTACAAGGGTAATCACTGACTCAAAGCTGAAGTAACATTTAAAAGTCAGTTTTACTGCACGTCCAAGTCAAACAAACCAGATCTGAGTTTCTGCAGACACTCGGTAGTCTCATGTGCTGTTTCTGGGCAACAGGGAGGCTGTTATACAAACAGCCTTGCTACAGCTCCAGCGGACTGAAACCCTGCTTTATTCAAACCATTTCTGAACGGTGCCTAATTGCATTCTGCCTCCCTGCTTATTTATTATTTTGCATTAGGTGACCCTGTTACCAGTGCAGCTTTGTATGGAGAACATCAAAGGGAGGTTCAGAAGTTATCAGAGCTTTCTTATCTTGTAGCCAACATGATTTCCTAATCAGCGCACATCTGCCTTGCATTTTGTGAATTTTAGCACGTTGAAATCATTGTGGCTCAGAAAAGCTTTTCTGGAGCCTGCTTGGTTGGTATACACTCAAATCACTGCTGCTTCATGTCCTGGTCCTCCAAACGCTCAAGTACTTGAGTTACTTTGCACATCTGAACAGTCCCATTGACCCAGTGGGAACATCTGAGTGGGTGAGTGTCTGCAAGATCCAGACCCTAAATCTGAAGTGAGGCTGAAAAGCATAGGCGAAAAGGGGTCAGAGAGAAGGACGTGATAAAAACGCACTAAGTAGTGAACAACCTCGGGCTGTGAAATCAGGTATTACTGTTTAATTTCTCATAATAAAATAGTAAGGAACTCCTCGTAGCACAGGTAAGATAACAAACCGAGAAATGACAGAAGGAAATACTGACTTTTAATCAAGTCACATAATTCTCTCTTGATCACAAAAAGTAATTAATGCTGGAAATTAATCAAAAATGCAACAAGGGAACTGTTATGCTATGGAAGAAGGATACATGCATTGGGTGATTATGCAAGGAAAAAGATATAGTGACAATAATGGGACATTTCCTCAGCACAGACTGGAAGGTGTTGCTAAATCGGTTGACACTGATTTTAGACACTGGCTAAGACAGATTAAAAATGAAACATCACAAAGTTTGGTTGTTGGATGGGGGAGAAGAGTGGCAGCTGAGACAAAGCAGTTTGTACATGTTAGGCTGAAAAGCAGTTTGGGGCAGGGATTTGCGTTGTGATATATTTCTACAGTACCCTGCATCCTATTACCGAGAAGTATTATTAAGCCAGAAAAAGCTGGTTAAAAAAAAATATCAATTTTTTGTAAATAATACTGTTGAAGAGAGGCATGCTCGGGAGTACCATTGCTCATTCAGGGTTTAAACTGAGTTACCAGGATTAGAGACACAGCAAAATAAGCCCTTCCATTACCTCGGATAGCCTGCCACGAGACGTGAGGGTAACTTGCTCTTGACCTGCTGGTCTCAGTTTTGGCGTCGTGCCCTGATTTGAGTAAATGTGACTCACTAATATTCTACAAAAATACAGTTTCCTGGTTGTTGGGTGATTAACTATTTATCCTGTTGCAATCCCTTCCACTCCCTTCCCCTTACAGTGTGATAGGAAGGATGAACTGTAAATTTGCTGGAACACCACCACCCAGCACAAGTTCCCCCAGTGACTTGCACATCCTAAAAACGCAGTGTGCTGAATTTAAATTGAAAAAACCCACTTTCTCCCTCAGCCTCTGCACCAATCCGAATGATTGCCGCAATAGAGGCACGGAGGAGTTAATGAGGAGTGTGGCTTTGGATGGAGTCTGAGCCTTTGATGTGCCACCACATGTCGGTTTGCGGGTGTTGCTGCAGAGCCCCCGTATTGGAGAGCCCGTGGGGCTGGAGCTGATGAGCACACCCAGAGCCGCAGCTCCTGGCGTTAACGGATGCGATCAGAAGCACAGCTAGATGGGAATATAGAAAGCAGCAGCTTTTCAGTGGGAAAAAATGCCTGTTTGTCCCAGCTGAAATGCTTTGCAGCACCTTTCAGATTTTGACAACCACTTGGGAAAGCACGGGGGGGGGAATTTGGGGGGGACGCAACCACTTCACCTCTCTTCTGACCCCAAACAGTTACTGACGTGTTTGTGCATAACGGCCAGAACGAACCGACTGCAATTTTGCAAGTTTTTTTCCGAGAGGAGCAGTAATCTGGGTGGCTCCGTGCTCTGGGGATCACGTCTGGATGCCCTGAGGGGCTGAGCATTAAATCTTTGAGTAATGGGGGCTCGGCAGAGCCAAGCAAATTTAAATCCTTTTGCTTATTTGTTTCTGCAATGCTTGGAGGACTCCCCGTTAGCATGGATTCATGACGCTATCAGGTTTAGCTGAGAAACTGCCAGTTTCTATGCATTAACATAGATCTTCATAGACTTTATCAACACAAAAAAATATTAGCAATTGTCTTGCTGTCTCTTCTTTTCTTTCTACTGTGTGATTTTTTTTTTTAAATGTCGGGATTTTGTTTCTGAAGATCATACTGTCATTTAACTATTTAAACTGCTACGTACCCGTGCATACAAATTTCTCTCACGTATTTGCACATTGTCTGAGATACTTCATAATCTTACACTTAAATCAATTATCAATTACTTTGTCAACACACCGTCTCAGACATGACTGAGTAGCTGAAAAACAGCATTTTAAAGTTAGGACACCTGAGTGGGTTTTTTTCCCCCTCCTTGAGCTCTCCTACTGCTTTATGTAAGGTGCTGGGCAACTCACTAGAACTTTTTGCACCTCATTTTTTTAATCTGTTTTGCAGAGCTCCAAGAACTTTTTTCTCAAAATGTTAGTGTGCAACTAAATTCATTAGCTTCCTTTTGGGTGATGAAACACAAACTATTATCACTTATTGAGCATGGTAATCAAAGATAATTTGAATATAATGTGGCCTCAAAATTAATAGCCCTGAAACAAATAAGAATAATAGACTCTAAGGAAAATTACCAAAATAGGAGCACAGCAGGCTCTCTTTAAATGTGTCTTTAAAAATAAATTGCATACTAATAATCCTATTATTCAAAGGAAAAAAGAGTATCTTTCTATGTTTATTAGATACTCTGGAAAAGCCACAGTCTTTCATAACACTGCTTCTTACAAATCACTTCAGTTTAATGACAAGATGCATCTCACATTTAAGTAAATATGTTTATTTCATCCTGGAGAGAGATTTTATTTTAACTTTAAGATTATAATTTCTTATAAGCCTGTCACAAAACAACATGAGCACTGCCAAATGGAAATACATACCACCCCCCCTGGTATGCTTAAAAATTAAGTTTTTTCCTCCAGCACAGAAAGATACTTATTTATTCTGACAATGAAGCAAAGGACAGCGATCAGGGACGCTAAAGTTAACTGCTGCCTGAAGTCATAAACATCTGGTGGCTATTTTAATTGCATTGTGAACTAACCGCAAAATCCTCTGCTAAAAGAATAGAAGTATTTCCCCTGTGCAATATTGTATTTTAGAATTCCTCTCTTCTGAATCAATGTCAGACGTGATTACAGCACAATGAAGTCTGTGTTTTCATGCCTGCATCTTCCTGAAAATGCCGCATACCCTTATTACAATTACAGTGTTGCTCAAAGATTCGCCTACGGAGGAATTATTCAGGTTATTGCTGCAAACGCTGACTTAAAGATAAAACATAATGCTCACATCATTGTCATTTTTTTGCAAGTAAGTTAGATAGATTACTACATCTGTATACAAATACCGCACATTAGAAAGCACACGGATAATCACACAAGTGCACAACTTTGCGTATAAAGAATATATATGTATATATACACACAGACATACAGATATTCATACATATATATGCATATACATGTATATATAGGATGCATTTAGTAAGTAGTAATACAACCTACCTAAATGTGAATAGAAATTGTTGTTAATAAAATACTTGCATGAGTTGTACAGGGACCTTCTAAATGTCTGTGCTTCCTGGGGAGACCAAATGACCTCTTTTTTACAGATACCAAGATCAAAGCTCTTGGTTTAGATACTCCAGCTGTCTCTCTCGTTGGCATTTGACATGCAACCCGGTCCATTTAAAATCAGGGGGCATGTAAACATTTTAACCCTTGGCAGCAGTATCTGAGAAAGATGTTAGCAATAAATGGTCATAACTGTCTGGGCCAAATCACATTTGGTGTCCTTCCTTTGAAGTCCATGCAGGCACTGTACCCTATGGTTTTGACAAAGAGCCAAGTCCAAAAAAAGGATGTAGGCTCTCGAAGCTGGCCGGACATGGACTTTGGGATCCAGAGTGGCTCTGCGCAGCTGAATAGTTGCCTCCAAACTCGCCACAGGTCTCCCTGCCTGACCTTGGAGGATCTTTGCCCATGGCTCTGCTTTGGTGCGCTGCCTGCATTGCCCCAGCTCCCACACTCAAGTGGCAATTTCTTTGCCTAAGCAGAGGGGCACCTTCATCCCTTGCAAAACCTCCTTTGGTGGGTGTGCGCAAGGGTAACACATGCTGACAGGGTTAGACCCTGCGCTTAATACAGTCACAGCTACTTTCTTTTTTTAAAATCATTGCCACAGGAGGGTGCCTTTTTCTGTTTAAGCCCCAGTTGGTCAGGTCCCTTGCTCAGAACCGAGTTATGGGTTCAAATCCCGCTTGAGATCCATCATGTCCGAGGAGAGCAGGAGATGATGGATGTGAGCCTAGGAGAGGTGTCCTCGCATGTCCGCACCCTTTCCACCAAAGTCAAGCCAGGTCCCTAGGGACAGGCGAGCAAACAACATCAAAAAGATCCTATGGGTAAAAGCACTTCTTCTGGAGAGGACTTCTGGTCCTCACTGCCAGGTTGATTTCTGTCACATTTTTGGAAGAGAGATAGCAATGGAAAACCAGCACCCTTCTCTTCTGCAGCCACGCTTTAAAAAGAATGGGTCTCTCTCTCTCTCTCTTTCTCTCCAATCTTTGAAGAAACAGTGGAGAATCCCATCCCATTTGACTCCTGAAGCTACCTGTTTCCTGTACCAGGTACCCATGGTCTGGAGAAAGGATGAGCTACATAATCAGATAAAATATGTCCCATTGGCTTGTGTGTGGTTTGAATGCCATTCCCCCCATGCAGAGAGCCCAGTCGCTTAACCTGACCTTCCAACTTCATTTTGGCTTCAGGTGCTTAAATGTTTTTGCCTTTAAAACGCCAAAGTGGCCAGGCTGGCCAGGGCACCTATGCAAAAGCAGCTCTGGTGCAAAGGCAGTAGGACAGGCTGATGTGACGGTGGTTGTCAGAGGGCAGAGCAGACCTGTGGAACAGCTGGCTCTTTCAAGATGATGCAGAACATGTTCAACACCGTGTGATGCTCATGGGGACGAGGAGGAGGGCACTGCAGACCTGGGTATATCCTTCCCAGAGAGAGTTTCATTGCAATGTGGGTTGTGCAAAGCCAACTCTGATGGTTATTGCCTGTCAGTAGAGTGGGGATCTGTGTACCTGGATGAGGTGGCAGGAGCTGGTTCTGAGGGGGAGGCCTGAGGACCCATTTCCTGCTTGGAGGACAGTGGATATAGTCGGCTGAAATGGCAGAAATAATCCTGGCGGCAGAACCCCAGGAATTTCCCTTCTCCAACCACAAAACCGTTTCAGGCTTTGCACTCCCTTTTCCTGCTGCAGTCACCCAGGTGCTTGGCAGCAAACAGCTGAGTTGCAGGCACGTCCCCCTCCTTGCTCCTCCTGGTGCCATTTTCCTTCTGAACAGCCACTTCCACAGGGGGGTTGTCTCCCCCAGGGAGGGGAGGACAGGGAACAGCCCAGTTAGACATCTACCCCAGCGCTGTGACTTCCCTCCTCGGGGCTCCACGGGTAGCAGTCAGGCATCCTCATGAACATTCCCGTGCCTGAGTCCCCCTGCCTATGGGCAAATGTAGCTGAACACAGACATTTTAGGGAGAATTCCCTGAGTCCCAGCCCAAAAAGTGCCAGCTGGTTTGTACCCACACCGCTCTCCTTCCCGATCTTACCCTAAGGGATTCATCCACGGTGGAAGTCGCTCCAGCCCTGTGCGTGGCTCCCCATGGCGTGCTCATAACCGCTCAGGCTGTCATGGCTCCTCGATTATTAAACTCACGAGTACTCAAAACTACACTCAGAGATGAATTAGTAATATTTAATCCAAATCAACTTCAATTGACTTTCAGCACATTTGAGTATTTAAAAGCAATGGCAGTCGCTATCAACTGCAAATAAAGCTATAATGGCATTGCAAGCGCTGGAGAATGTATTTGCATTCAACATCTATTGTCAGTAATTGTGCAAGTATTTTATACCAAAAAAAAATCTCAGCAAACATGATCTGAGGAGGTCATTGAAAGGGGAAATTATAAGATAATGCTAACCTCTGAAGTTTTTTTCCCATTATTCTTTGTGATAGAACTGCAGCTATTAAAGTGTCTTGTTAAATATGTAGCTTCTAAATAAGTGCCCACTAACTCAAAATTTACTGAGCCTTAATATTCTTTTAAAAGTTATGCTTGTACAAAGAGATAAAACAATCTAACTACATCATTTCAGAGTTTAAACAAATACACTTTGAGCTGTAGTGGCAAGATTTGTTGTTGTTAACTGACTGCAATTGTATCAGTGCATTTATTTCCACTACAAGAGGATGCTACAGAAAACCATCAGGGAAGGATTTCCTAATAGTGCAAGTGTAGGTGGAAATATTAAAAGAAACACTATGCTGAACTTCTGTAATTAATACAGAGTTGACTACAGGTGTTTGTAGTCAAGAAACTGAAGAAATCAACATTTTTGACATTGGTGCTGTTCAAGAACTGCTACCTAACCAGAAAGACTGAAACCTGGATTCCAAGCGTACCAATCCTGCACTTCTCTATCAATTGTTGATATGGATCACTGGTCACAGCTCTAATTGACTGATTACACAAAAGCACTTTGCAAAATCAAGACTAAGCCTCTGCAAAGTAGGAGCTGCAGTTCCTAGTGACTGGCTCTAATGGAGCTTCAAAGTTTGCATAGAGTCACCAAAATTGAATCTGCTGACTTAAAAGCAAAACTCGGGGGATTTGTCCTGTGCATTTACAGAGTCTGAAGGAATAATGA
Source organism: Calonectris borealis (assembly GCF_964195595.1). Classification (NCBI taxonomy): domain Eukaryota; kingdom Metazoa; phylum Chordata; class Aves; order Procellariiformes; family Procellariidae; genus Calonectris; species Calonectris borealis. The sequence goes on along the minus strand of NC_134315.1, from coordinate 7,516,574 downwards.
ATAGAACTGGAACGGCCAGATGAAACATTAATTGCCAGGGCATAAATTGAGCAGCAGTGTTTAAAAATATATTTTGTGTTTGGCTTCAAGTGAAAAAAGGATTTAGATCAAAATTGGCGTTAAGGGTGGAAGATCGGCTTTTGATTTGCCGATGGCAAAATTCAGATGAATTTCGGGAAAAAATGATAGCACAAATGAGCATGCTTCTGGAATATTATTTCATTGATGGGGCTGTGAGCTTGTTTTCCTTTTACCTATTTCAAAACTAATTAAATTAACTGGTACCGCGTCTACCTATTTACACTGTAATCTCAAATCTAATTCTGCAGATGGCCTTGAGACATCTTTTCGTCTGTTGCCTTGAAAACAGGAAGAAAAGCAGAGGCAGAGAAAGGGAAGTGTAATCAAAATTCCTGGTAGTAACTAAAGATCTGAATATCAAACTGCTTCGTTGTCACAATTATTTAGAAACAAGCCATCTCACTTTCAGTGTGCGCTATGATCTCACATGGCAAATGGTGGAATATCAGATCAGGAGTGCAGAATTTATGTAATAAATTAGTCACATCAAGCATAATAAGATTTTGTGTTCTATTTCTGCAGCACCATGCTATCCATTTCATGTTTAAAAAGACCCTCAGAGTTTTCATGGACATTTCAGCAGCCCAAGAGCAGAAGCCATTATACCATTGCAACCTAATAAATTCTACCAAACTGGTGGGTTTTTCTTCTTCTTCTTCTTCTTCTTCTTCTTCTTCTTCTTCTTCTTTTGAAATGAATTAAAATAACAAAGAGGAAAATTACCTTCCTGTAAATCTTTGCCGACTTCTATTTTATGGAAAAAGACAAATGTAATTTGGGACAGCAGATTTGTATTAAAATGTGACCCTTTACAACTGGAATGTCCATAATGGGTGGCAGTTGAAAGATCTGTTTTATAACCCTGTCACTTCTTTAACAACCTCACATGCAATAATTTCTGCGTTCAATTTCCTGTACATGTGTATGACAGCTCGCCCAAGGGAATTGGGTTCCCCTACAATCCTCCTTCTTTTCCTGAGCATTTGCAATTTCTAGCCACTGGAGGGAAAAAAAAGGGGGGGAAAAATCCCATAAAAAATAACTCAATAACACTTACTGTATTTATGAAGCAGTGAACAAGTTTGCATTCTTTGCTTCCAGTGGAATGGAAAAGGTCATGGCCTGATGCCACCAAGCCGTGCCACAGATCTGCCAGCTGGAGGACAAGCCTTCCTCACCGGGGAGAGCAAAGATGCCCCTCGTGACAGCTGTCGGATCCGGATGCGAAATGCTGTATTCCTCTTTCCCCTTCCATCTCTTCCATTTGGAGAAGAGGCACAGGGAAGGAGAATGGGAAGGAGAAGGGGAAGAGTTAAACTCAGCCTTGCAGCTAATGGGGAGAGTCCTGAGCCAGCTATGACAAGAGATGGTAAAGATGTCGTTCGGTTTTAATATTAATCTTCTTCACAGTCGTTCTGGACTGTCATGGCGCACACTGTGTAACTTACATTTTATTATTTGGCATGGGAAATCATAAGGAAATCCTTTACTTAACAATGGAAAGTGTTTTCAGCCTGTTTGATAACTGACGCTTCCTTGTCTATTGTTGTTGGGTTTCATGCCGGAACTGCTGGAAGGAATCAGTAGCCCAGGCTATGCCCAGAGGACTGACTAGACAACAGATTAATCTCCTCTGGCTGTGTTGTTCATTCAGAGTAATAAAAATAAATCAGCTATTAAACTACATATGGAAATTTTATACACTAGGTTATCTCTGCTAACTAATGCTCCGGGCTTTTAGAGCTGGCTTTGGGCAGACAAGGAGCCTCAGTGCTTTCAGGAAAACCATTTGTGCCCTGTGCTAGGCACGAGCGTTAGCCTCGCCAGCATCATGGCTTTGAAGGGACGTGTCATGCAGCGCTTGCAGACTTGAGGTCATCTATCTTGTGGTGGATGATGGTCTTCCACCCAACCACTGCCAGCAGATGAAATGGTAGTCATTCCAGTTTGTGAACATAGGTCATCTATATTTAAAGTCTGCATGTGCATATAGCTCCATATCTATACGCATGGAGTCCATAATATTTAACAGCTCCTCAGCCTTGAGTGTAGTACTGATGTTAAGGCTTTGAGCTAAGACTAGATCTGTCTTGGGTTTTGTAACTGCCGTCTCCCCTGTTTTTAGCATAGTCACATTCTCCTGGAATCTCTATTTAATGTCCCTTTGCCCTTTTGGGGGTGAGGATGGTCTCCAGGATGCCTAAGCATTGCACTGCAAGGGACTTGCAGGTGTAATTGGAGCACAGATGGTGGTAATAGCTCCAGAAAATTAAACACTTTTTTTTTTTTGCTTTTCTTCCTTTTTTTTCAACAGACAATAACCATCTTAGAAATCATTTGGCCAGGCAACTCTGCTCACTGCACCCAAATACAATAAGAAATCCAACAAAGCAGTCAAGATATTAATCATTTTTTCCAATTCCTTTAAAAAAACATCGAGTGATGTGGCAAAATAAACTACCATCTGGATAATTTTTGTTGACACAGTAGCGCACATTGCCTAGAGAAGCAGCCTTCTTTGATTTGTTTCATCCAGCAATGAGGCAAATGGGCCTTAGCTCTCCAGCTACATTATCAGCGAAAGCATTAGCATGGCTGCTGTGCCATTTATCTCCTGTGCTTCCTGACACGTCCTTCGTCCTGCTGTCACAACAGATATTTCTACAGCTGGAGACACTCTGCAGTGAGCGTAGCAGCCCAAAGCAGGTACACCTACAGCAAGAGGGAACTGGAAACATAGCACATCCTGAAAAAAAAGGACGTTGTTTCACTTTTACCTCCTGGGAAGGCAAGAGCATGCTGACAGCACCCTTTATATCACAGAAATTACTTCTGCACCGGGGAAGGGCATTGCTCAAACACCCCTCATCGGTGTGAGCAAAAAGATGGGGAGCACTATTGTGCATGAACTGCTTTTTATTTTTTCAGGAATAGGAGCAAGCACCGCTGTCCTCTTCATTTCCCAAAACACCCTCAAGGATAAAGAAACTCCAGGCAGCTCCAGCAGGACCAGTGCACCAACACAGCATGTTTGGCAGCTTTAAAATCACACAAGACTTTTCTAAGTGGCCAATCACAGAATCACAGAATGGTTGAGGTTGGAAACAACCTCAGGAGATCATATTTTCTAACCCCCTTGCTCAAGCAGGGCCACCTGCAGCCGGTTGCCCAGGATCGTGTCCAGACAGCTTTTCAAGATCTCCCAAGGATGGAGATTCCACAACCTCCCTGGGCAACCAGTGCTGGGTCACCCTCACAGTAAAAAAGCGTTTCCTGATGTTCAGAGGGAACCCCCTGTGTTTCAGTTTGTGCCCGTTGCCTCTGGTCCTGTCACTGGGCACTTCTGAGAAAAGCCTGGCTCTGTCTTCTTCGCCCTCTCCCCTCAGGTATTTGTGTACGTTAATAAGATTTCCCCTGAGCCTTGTCTCCTCCAGGCTGAACAGTCTCACCTCTCTCAGCTTTTCCTCATAGGAAAGATGCTCCAGTCCCTTGATCACCTTTGTGGCACTTTGTTGGATTCTCTCCATGTCTCTCTTGTACTAGGGAGCCCAGAACTGGACCCAGAACTCCAGGTGTGGCCTCACCAGTGCTGAGTAAAGGGGAAGGACCACCTCTGTCGACCTGCTGGCAACACTCCTCCTGATGCAGCCCAGGATACCATTCACCTTCTTTGCAGCAAGGGCACATTGCTGGCTCATGTTCAACTTGGTGTCCACCAGGACAAGCTGCCTTCCAGCTGGGGTCACCCAGAATGTACTAGTGCTGGCGGTGGTTCCTCCCCAAGCGCAGGATTTTGCACTTCTCCTTGTTGAACATCATGAGGTTCCTGTTGGCCCATTTCTCCAGCCTGTCCCTCTGGATGGCAGCACAACCCTCTTGGCAAACTTGCTGAGGGTACACACTGCCCCATCAACAGGACTACACCCAGTATTGACCCTTGGGGCACATTGTTAGTTATTGGCCTCCATCTAGACTTCGTGCCATTGATCACCACTCTCTGGGCACAGCTGTTCAGCCAGTTTTCAGTCCTTCCAATCCTTTCAATACCCGTTAGCTGCCTTCACTAGTGTTCAAAACCTTAGAACACAGGAACTGCCTGCTAAGATAACCCTCAAAACTGCAAATCTTGCATTTGACTGTTGAAGAGTACAGATGTTTTATGGCCTCTTCTGAAGTGCCTGAAAGGTCATTCTGCTTTGCCCTGCTGTGTGATGCAGATGAGGCACTGGACACGTCGTGCAACCAGATGGACTTGATACAGAGAAAGGGACCTCGTCTCCCTCTCGGCAGCATGGCATCCCGCCCGGCTAGTTATCACCGTGGCAAGGAGAGGGGAAAGAGCCACTTGGCTCTTTGAGGGGGGAAAACATGGCAAAAGGAGCAGAATCAAAGTGATTTTAACCAGCTTGTTATCCTGGTAGCACAGCAGCCTTTAAAAGCAAAATAGTCCTTTCTTTTCTTTCTTTATAGAGGATTTCTTTTGGTGCACTGCAATAATGGGGATGCCCTAGAATGCCAAAAACATCTCCCTTCACCTCTGTTCATAACATTTGCAAGCTGTCAGTCCCCCTGCTATGAGCTTGTTTTTCTTGTCAAGGACAGTGCTGACCACTTGTGCTGCCTAAAGAACCGCAGCACTGGGTGCCAGAGGCAAACCTGCAACTGGACTAGTTACAGCTGTTGAGCCTTCAAGCCAAAAATCTCCCTTGGCAGAGCCAGCGGTGTGAGGCGTGCACCCCTCCGTGGTGCCCTACCCATCCTATCGCGCAGGTCTGCATTGCCATGGTGGTTTCAGTGCAGTCAGTGTTAGTCCCTTGCGTTGTTGGGCTCAGCACCATCCAAACTCCCCAAACCACTGACAGCAGCCTAGAATCCAAACCTTGGCGAGATGGACTTTTTTTGTCATTTTTTTCCCTCTCCAAAATGTGCTAATTGAAAGCTGCAGTCAGACGATCAACAGGCAAATTTCACAGGATGGACATGTGTGGGTGGTACACTAGCACAGCTGGGTGCTCTCTTGCCACCAGATATGAAGCCACCAAACCACAGCGTTGCTGGCATGAGGCTGCCATTGAGCTGCTGTCTCCATAGTTTGCACAATCATGGATTAAAGTGCACAGATTTTTTATGCAGCCATGTGGATAGAGGATGTCAAGGTCATAGCTGCCAACTTTATGTCACCAATCAGGTAGTTGAATGTGATGGTAGTTTCACTGGCAGTGATTGGACATGTATTTACAAGGTAAGCTCCTGAACAAAACAGAGCTAGCATTTTAATGTTAAAAAAAAAAAAAAAACAAAAAAAAATAAACCAAACAGGTTGATAAATGTTTTTATTTCTGACTTTTAAAACCTGGAGCCTGAGAACTACAAATATATTGAGGAGTCTAGGTCCTGTTTAGGAAAGCAGCAGGGATTAAAATGCCTGAGTAAGTGACAGGCACTAAGCACCTTTTTGCTCCTAGGCATAAAATGTTATTGATACATGGGTGTGCTGGTTCTGGCTGGGATAGAATTCTTTTTCCCATAGTAGCTAGTGTGGGGCTCTGTTTTGGATTTGTGCTGGGAACAGTGTTGGTAACACAGGGATGTTTTAGTTCCTGCTGAGCAGGGCTTACACACAGTCAAGGCCTTTTCTGCTTCCCACCCCACCCCACCAGCGAGCAGGCTGGGGGGGCACAAGAAGCTGGGAGGGGACACAGCTGGGACAACTGACCCCAACTGACCAAAGGGATATTCCATACCATATGACGTCATGCTCAGCATATAAAGCTGGGGGAAAAAAAAGGAAAGGGGACATTTAGAATGATGGCGTTTGTCTTCCCAAGTAACCGGTACACGTGATGGAGCCCTGCTGTCCTGGAGATGGCTGAACACCTGCCTGCCGATGGGAAGGAGTGAATGAATTCCTTGTTTTGCTTTCCTTGTGTGCGCGGCTTTTGCGTTACTGATTAAACTGTCTTTATCTCAACCCACAAGTTTTCTCACTTTTACCCTTCCGATTCTCTCCCGCATTCCACCGGGGGGGGAGCGAGCGAGCGGCGGTGTGGGGCTTAGTTGCCGGTTGGGGTTAAACCATGACAAAGGGATTGCCAGCAGACTTATTCTGGGAAATGATTTATCCAGTTATTCTGAATTGTTACATTTTCTGGTTGTGGATGCACTGGTGAAATCAGAAGGGACAACCTACCCTTTCCACAATAAATTAAACACTAATGTGCTTTGGAAAGCAATAGGGAGCGATGGTGTGGGCTTTAGCAGAGCTGGGTTTATTTTACATTCATTCCCAAATTCTTTATACATTTGTGGGCAAATTATCGTATTAGTTTGAGTCTTTATTGCCCAAAGTATAAAAATATTTCCTTTCTCTGCAATCTTTTGTCTCTCTTGTCTGTTCAGCTTGTAAGTTTTCTCTGTGTAAATACAGTATGTAGTAACATCAACAGAACTCCAATATTAGGTGGCAATTCTAACACTATTGCAATAATAATCTTAGCCAGCTCGCATTAAATCACCATATATTTGATGTAACAGTGACAGTTTCAGTGGAATTAGGCTAGAGAGAAATTTATCCAAGAGTCTTCAGCAGTGATTTAGACATGAATGCCCTTTTTATGTAAAGCGATAGTTGGAAGGATTAAGATTGGGAGGTTAATCTTTCCTAACGGCTAACTCATTGTTTTCTCACGATTCCAAAATTCTTTGGTAAGAGACATGGTCTGGACAGCTCACCATTAGCAAATTTGGAATGGAAAGTTAACCGCAAAATAGTCAGAGCTGGATATCTTGCAAAACTCGCTCAAATACTGATTTTCTTCTGAGTTTTTCTTCTAAAGATGCCAGACACATTCCTATCCATGTCCAACAGCTCTGTTTTCTGAAACAGGAACGCTTACACATACACACATATCCGCGCAGAGACACACACACGCTCAAAAGAGACAACGTAAAGTCTCTGCCAAAGAACACGTACGCTGGAAAATATATTGATTAAATAACTTGTTTTCTTATCACAGGCTAAGAAAGCTTACCCTTCGTAAGAAAAGGTGCTGCTTGTAGGGGAGGTTAACATCAAAGTTAATATTAATTAATTAGAAATCTTTAATGATTTCTTTTTCTCTTTGGTTTCTGAAATGGGAAGTCATTCCAACAAATATTTGGGACAGAAAGGAATTGTGCTGCTAGTCCTTTCCAGGAGGAGAAAGACTTTCTGTCAAAAAACTGGTGGAAAGCAAAGAGAGAAGGTGTCATGAATACTTTTTGACTTAAATCCCAATGTCTGGAATCTAAAATGAGACCTCTTGGTGCTATGCTAATACATACCCAGTATAAATCACCTTCCAGCCTCCATTTGTAAATTTTGTCCTCAAATCCAGCTACGTAACAAGTTAATGAAAGCCTTTTGTTTCCAGCAGATCTCTCTTTGGTCTGTCTGAAACAAGTCTGCAGCTCAGCTTTGCGGTTATTGAGCGCCCTGTTGGTCTACGTTCCCTCCAGGGCACTTTTGTTACGGTCTTGCCATTCGGTGGTTGCATGGCCGTGGACTCAGAGGGAGCCTGCTCTTGCCAGAGGGAACCTTCCTTCACGAGGATTCAAGTATATTTATAGGCAAATGTAGAGAGGTCTGGGGGTTTTTTGGGTATATCTTTCATATATCAAGGGTCTGATGACTTCAGGGCAGCTTGTGCTCAGGGACCACCCGGAATAGAGGATGCTGCTCATGCTTTCACGTAATCAGTTCAAACCATATGCAGAATACATTTAGGGACAGGATTTATGAAACAGCCTTGTATTAGGCAAAATCTGCTCCCATGGCAATATCTGAGTGGTACATGCACATAAATGGAGCAATGCTAGGCCAGCGAAGAGCGCTTTTGGAAAACTGCCAGAGTACACAGTTGTGGGATGACATTTCTCAGTCACGCCCCGAATTCTTATATTCTTCCATCCTGTTAGAAGTGAAAGTCCTGTTACTTGGAAATTGTTAGTTATGCTTCCAGTTCCTAAACAATTATTAAAGAGGGCTATCTTGGGTTATTTATGGCACAGCTGCAATCAGAAAAAAATGGCTGTAAAAGTGCCATTGTGGATATCTGGTTCAGGAGCAGCTTTCTTCACTCTGTTTACAAATCAGGAGAGTTGTCAGGCTCACAAACTCAGCCAGGGAACTGAGATTTAAATGGGGTCATTTCTGGCTCAATAATCATTAGCAGTACTGAACTTTCTGCAAGATAAAGAGTCCTCCATCTAGGCACAGATTTATATCGGTAGGATCAGAGCCTCAGCACATAAATTCTTTCGAGGCCAGCACTGCCTACATTTATGTTTTTAAAGTATCTCGCTGAAAGAGGCCTCAGAGCCATATTATATCAGAATCAAATGTTATTTTTAAATCAATGTGTTTCTGAATCAGTTACGCAATTTTGGCCAACCCCAGGCATTACTGTTGATAGAAAAACAATAACTTAAATTTACTGGCTAATTCATTCTGGACACCTTTAGATGAGGCAACGACCTGATGTCCTCTGAGACTGGTGGAGAGACAGAGAAAATACAGGAGAGAAAAGTCTGTGAAGCTTCGACTAGGAAGTCCAAATTTGGAGGAAAGGATTTTGTGCCATACAAATTTGGTTATTGTAAGTTTGGGACTGAATTGTATCGTTATTTTTTATAGTGCTATAAAATGAAAAACTCTTTTTAACGAATCCAGTTCTAGCTGTCCCTTTTGGGTTGTCAAGTCCAAGCGTGCTCTGCACAGGATATAATTAGCCTGATGCACAAGCTAGTGAAATAAATGGACTTTTAATGATGCTCAGGGTGCTCAAAGAAAAGAGTAGCCAATGCAAAAAAATGCATTAGAACTGGAAGTCTCATAAAATTGCTTCTTGCAAATGACTTTTTGGCTTGTTTTCTCATTTCATCTCTGGATGTTTCTTCTTGCTTTTTTTTCCCTTCTTTTTCTTTGGTTGAATTATTCTTTATAACTTCCAGGGAGGCAAACCTGTTGCAGGCACAAACTTCCCTGACTATCTGATCTTCCCACCCTGTCACAAGCAGCTGCCATTTCCTATGTTCCTTCCCAAGAAGGAACAGCCTCGCCAGCTCTTCCCTGGCCTGCTGCCGTGCACCCCGGGCTGTCTGGTGAGGGTGTCCCTGGGCCAAGTGGGCTGCAGGCTGAGCAGGCTGAGCCTCAGCAGAGGTGGGGGTCAGGAGACCTCTGATCTGCCCTCTCTTCACTCTGCAGGAATGTCGTTCAACTTTCTGTCTTACTTTTTTCTTGGAAGTGGAAAAAATATTCTGGATCCCACAGACTTCTGCTTCTGGCTCTGTGTCTTCAAGAAAGAGCAAGCTCAGTCCTGAACTTCAAAGACCCCTTTGCTTAGGACCTGTCATCTTAAGAGGAACTTGTCTGGCTTTAAATGACTTCAGTTCTTAAGTGCATATAATTTGTAAAGAACATAAGTCTCATGCTAATTATACACATCCTGTGGATGTTCATATTGAAAGGCCATCCTTCTTCCACGATGTACTGAAAAAGGGAAATGAATCACAAAACACAAGCCTCCATGAGCTGGACAGAGTGCAAGTGTCTCCCTATCTTGGTTCAAAGAAACTTTTGGCTCTGAGCCCTAGATCCATTTGAAGCGGTGGCAACCTTCCCACTGCCTCCAGTGGCATTGAATTTGGCCCTTGGACATTTATGTTGTTAGATGGAGCTAATAGTCCCTGGGTGAGCCAGGAGAAGGGTCCCCTCCAGCCCACAGGGTCATGGGGTCTGACTCTCACTTACTCAAACACGCAAAACACCACCATCAAAAGCTCATAAACAGCGGCAAAGGCTGGAGGTTAAAAGAAATGTCTGCATGCTTCACAGAAATCCAAAAGCAGTTGTGCAACTGCAAACACATTAAAGTATGAGTCAGCCCAGCGTTTGGAGGGAAAACATGTCCCATGGTGGACAGATACAGTGGGTAGATGGACCACATGGCCCATTGCCATCCTAAACTGTTGCTATTTTAGGTCTCTTATAATATATTATTTGCAAAACAACCCTTTCAAACCGACTTTTGTGCCATGAAGTGGGGTGTAACTTCCCTGTAGGTTGGGTTTCTGCCCCGGATCTCGTTATTTCTCCTGTTACACTCTCAGTTTTCCACTTTCCTTTTCTATGATTCTGCTCCCATTTTTCTTAACACTGCCCTTTTTTGAGCTGCCTCCTCCTCCTCACTCACACCTCCTTAATTCCAATGTTTGCAATTACTCTCTCGTTACTTTTCCATCGGTCGGTATCCTTCTATCCCATTAAACAAGTTATTTATGGAGCTCTATTTAAGTGTTCCTTTCTTCTCACCTGATCCCACACTCCGTGTGTTCTTCAACTCTGTGCCAGTGTTGGTGCTCGATTATTTGTGTTATTATTCTTAACTGGTCTGGTACATGCCCATATTTATGGTAGGTTTTTTCCAGTTCAATCACTACCCTCGCTACCCAGTTTGATGAACCCTTCTTTTGCTTTTCTAAGAAGCATCTTTGTTAAATGCTCTTTTCCTTAATACGTTTATGGAAAATCCAGCCTGGGGAAAGCTGGGCTGTTAAAGATCTTATTTGGGAATAGCTGGAAAAGTGAAGGTGAGTCAAGTCACTGATGCAAGATTGCTTTGAATGCAGTATTTGGCTGGTCACCTTCTACTAACAGGTGAAGTCAGCATCCCCTTATTCACCTCGTTGTACAGCTGTAAACCTCATGCAGCTTGTGACAACGTCTACAGCAGTCAGTATGTGGGAGAAATACAATTTCAGCTCTAAAATTTTACACACTGTTGTTATGAACTGTGAAATGATGGCAGCTTTCCATCCAGACACAGCTGGACTTGCATGTGGGTGAAGTAAGCCCTGTATTTTACATCTATACTTGTCTTATCTACCATAAGGTAAGGATTTCTGGAAAATGGATCAGTCACTGCATTAATACACAAAAGCATGTTGCTATCCTCACAGTAAGTGTCATAGAAAGTAATGAAATTATCACACATATCCCATGATCCATCTGCAGGTAGATTTTCAAACCCAGCTTGGCATGTTTTCTTGGAAAATGTGAGGTTTTAGGTGAATGAGCTATTTAGTTGTTAAAATACTGCCTTTTTGCAGAGCATGATTGAATGTGTCTTGGATGCCAATCAGCTCGCTCAGTGAAGAGAAAGAACAGACAAAACTCTTGGAGCGTTAAAAAGCTCCTTAGCTGCCATCCACCTTCCTGCTTTCCTTACGCAGCCAGCCTGGTGGGGAGCTGGTTTTTCTCTCCTTGCAAAAACACGTGGGCATGTGCGGTGCAAGGCTTGAGCAAAGCAGCCTCCAGCAGAAGCAAGTCGCTTCTTACCTAAGAACACGACTAAACTCTGTGGAGACAGAAACAAAAAATGAAAGGTTAATATTTTGGCTCCAAGGTCCTTCTGGCAGACTTGAGATTATCTTTGGACGTGTCAAGAAAAGCTTTCAGGACAGACCTCAGCGCCAAACATTTCTGAAGTGACTAGCAGTTTTGGGAAACTCAGCTGTGCCGTGCTTGAGAAAGAGGCATCTGAAAACTCACCTTGTGAGAAATCAGGCCCCTTTGCAGGGATGGAAGGAGATAACCCAGCCCTCCACCTCCAGTAACTCCCCACATATAAAAGCATTGAGCAAATCCTTCTTGAAGCTGCCTCCATTTCTTCCCAGTAAGACATCTCTGCAAGACAATTCTCATTTCAACATGAACGTCTGGACCACATTAGCATTTGAGATGTTTTTGCATTTCTGTTATTGAGGTCTAATTGCTGTCAGCAAAATCACTCCTGGTGGAAAATCCATAGAAGTTTTGTAACTTATTTCAATGTCACTGAGATTTCTTACAAGTGAGAGCTTAGATGTCAGCCTGCTGCTTCAGAAAGGCCCAGTAAATCACAGACGCGAGGAGGACACAGCGTACTTGAACTCGTGTTGATCAGTCAGATCTCGAAGTTGGCTCCATGCAGAAAAAACAATTCTCCCCTCCCTACAGGGCAAATGAGGAGTTCCCTGCTGAAATCAGTGGGGTAAAAATAGTATAACTGAAGGGAAAGCCTGTCTCAAAGGATCAGCCTTTTAAGGCTGTATTCTGATTTTATACACACTAGCTCAGATCTGGAGTATGCCTGAGACAAAGACTCCACAGCTTAAAACTTCCACTTAAACCTGAAAAAACTGACAAAGCAAATTAAATATTGCAGTGCAGTTAGGTACGTAACTCAGCTGTGAATCCTCTGCTACTGTAAGGTCTTCAAGACTGGTCTGCCTTTCCTCCAACTCTCTTATATAGCCGTGGGGTAAAAACACATACCGGAAATGTAGGAGACCGAATCCGAGATTTGAAAACAATATTCCTCCTCCAGCTCATCTCTCCCTGTCTCCCCTGACCTGATGGATATTTAACTGTGTACAGAAAGTGAGAAAGTTTCAAGAGGGGTGCATCGCTCCAATAGCTTAAAGGTTATCTGACCTTGCGAACAAAGTGCGAAGTGGTAGCCCAGCTTCAGGTGAGCTGGAGGAGAGGTTCTCCGCATGGCCACACAAGTCACTCACAGCTGACCTCAAAAGGCCATGCCCCTGCATTATCTAAATACCCCCATACTTTGGTCCATAGGCGGGAAAGGGAGAGGAACGGCTGGTATGGGAATCCCTTGGGGTTCCTGCACATCTCCAGGTATCTTAGCTCTGCTAGGGCTTGGCAGGGTTGCTTAGACTTTCTGGCAGAAAATTAGGCACCTGCTGTGTCAGGTGGCAGCTGAGATGAAGTTTGGAGCATCTTAGCAGAGCCTGTGTGCCGAATTCAGGCACCTCATCATCCAGCCCTGTTCCCAAGGCCTTTCTGGAATTTAATCTCTTCATTTCCCTGAAATGCTGCTCTGGGTTCAGACTTGCAAAGAGACAGAGCTCAGATTCAGATCGTAAAAAACCCAGGGAACTCTGCTGTACCACCACTTCTCCAAGTGCCGCGGTCCAGAGATGTCCAGCACGCAGGTGTGCAAGATGCACACCTCTTCAAACTGGTTGTGGTCTGCCCACCACTATACAAGCTAATTATATTTCTTTCACTGAAGAACATTCCTTCCAGCAGCTCATCAGGGCAGGGATAGCTGCATTTGTCGATAAAGGAGAAAGCTTTGATTATTGATGCCTCGTGGATGGATCGGGACAATAGCGACTCGGCTGTTGCACCAACACAGAAGCTCCAGACTCCAAGTTGGCTGCCGCTTGCTTCTACTACACTCTCGACACTCAGCCTGTTTGGGCCTTTTTTCACCCCTAGACATTGGCAGCAGAGCAATGGAAAACAGAACATGTTCAACATGTAGGAGTGTTTAGTCTTGTCATGACACAATTTGGGATTTTCCATTTAAACTTGAAAAACAAACCCTAAACAGAATTTGTTAGAAAAATAGTAGCTATGAGGTAAACTTATGTCAACGAATGCCAAGAGGTCAAACAGACGACGCATGACATTTTGGTTGAATATTCTGTGTGTTCCTAGAAGCAGTGCGAAAGCTGGCTCACAAAGTGTTTGCTGGAGCGTTATAGTGACTGGGGACTAGAGCAAGTCCAGAAAGTTCCTGAAAGCAAAGCCTTATTCTGCTTTGTTGTCACAGAGATGTTTTCTTCAAACACCAAACCCGAGTGCTCCGGATGCCGAGGCTGGGGAATGGCAGGGGATGCTGACACCGGCGTGGCCACGTTGCCAGCAGGAGCCAGAGGATGCAGGACAGGCTGGTGCCGCGGACATCCCCGCTCCAGCATGGGTGGAGGATAACTCTGATTTTTCCCATGCTGCTCCCAAATTAATAAGTCATAATTCCTCCCCAAAACAGTCCTAACCACCACGCCAAAGTGAGAGATTCACAGCTGTTTCTGGTGAAGGTGCTCTGCTCTCATTAACAGAGACAGAAATCTGCTCAGCCAGCAAGAGGAGAAGCAAGACTAATGGTGAAAGCTGAATATGAGGAAGAGGAGGGTAACCATCCCTGCTTCAGGTAAGGTTCATATGTTGCCTTCAACAATCACGAACCTGAGGCATCTCACTCATTTTTACAGCTCTTGCCTTGTTTTTAACTTCATGAGTTGTGTTTTTAAGAAGAATTTCACATGACATGAGATTCATAATGAATATGACAAATTAGACCATTCCTTTATTTAGGCAGCAGCTGGAGACTGGGTAAATCCCATGTTGTCAGAGCTTCTGCATTCCTGGGTTACTAGCTGTCTACCAAAATCTTGCCCTTGTCCATCTTCAGGGTGCCTTGGCACCATCTGAATAGAAATATTGAATACATATAGTGTCACAAGTAACAATACGTTTTAACAGTTACTCTGTTTTAATATACTCCAATAACGCTGCAAAATCAACAGTTATGATGTTACATCCTCTTTCTTCCTATTCTGCTTATTGTTTTGGTGCTAATAATGCCATTTCCAGGTGTGCAGTTCCAGAAATTATTCTTCCTGGTTTACATCACAGCACATGGTGTTTGCAGATGGTGAATAAAACTAGAATTTACTGAGATGATGAGAGAGGAATTAGAAGAAAGTCACCAACTGAGACAAACAGGGCATATTATGATCACAAAGAAGTTAAGACTTAAGTGTTGTGTGGAACTATTTTGCAGAGACGCAATGCACTCCGAAATGTTCTCTCCTCTCAGAAAATGGGGACAACACACGCTATTCATAGACTATGGGTTGAAACCCAGCGATTCAGGAGAACTCACATACCACAATGAGGTGTCCTAGTTTTCACGGCTGTGACAACCGCACTGTGATGGGCATATCCCAACAGGTCGCTTGTAAGCTGCAAATACTACCTAACACTGTGGTGGGCACAGGGGGCCCCGGAAGATGCCACGACACAATTCAACGTTTTGCTGTGTATCTCTCATATGAGCTCCAAATTCACATGCTTTATGGGACTTAATTTACAATGCTGAAAAACTGGAAAATAAGTAATACTGGAGAAGGAAAAAGGTGGAAAAGATGTTTCAGATGATGGAAAAAATTTCCAGCTGCATCTGTGTGACCCTGGAGGGTAAAGCCACAACTATTTCAGCACGTTACCACAGGCAAGGTCATAAACAGGAGAAGACCCGGTGTACAGACCAGGGGCCACGTCATGATGGCTGACTGTGGGAATGCTCCGGTGTGACAGCTAATTCCAACTCCTTTGATCTACCTCACACTCCATCAAGGATAAGAACAAGCATTTACCCACAGACAGTGAGGTGAAATAAAGCCATCCCCTGGCTCATTCTGCGATGACTTGTTTGTGCAGCCATGCCCTAAATCTCAAGTCACAAAGCTCAAGTAACTTTGAAAAATAGGATTTTGGATAATTTATGGTCAATTTTTTGCAACATTTGTGGCACCTAAAGATGCCCAGTAAGATCTCAAAGTTGAAATCCTGTTAGGATCACGGCATGTTTGAGCATTTGGACTCCAAAAGAGTCCAGGTGTCTCAGGTGTGCCTATGTGCAAAAATTACGATCACTGAGTCCTTCAGCTGTAACTCCAAAAATTCCCTCTAAACGTTTTGACTTGTACTGTCCACTACATTTCCAAAAACAGCTTTTCTGCCAGGCACCTAATTCACACTGAAACCTGGTAGGGGACAACCACCGCTCTGAGCAGAGGTCCTGGGGCGAGCTCCCACTCAGACCAGCTGGGTGGTAAAGGTACAGCCAGCTCCCCCTGATATCCCAGTGGCTGAAGAATAACCTTTTACAGGAAGAAGAAAGAGGATAAATCCTGGGCTCTTGTCGTGTTTTACACATATGTATGTCATATAGATTGAGGTGTAAGGATCTCCATGCTTTGGATGAGCATTGAATCAAAATGCTTTAATCACCGGGCTATCACTGTCCCATGTTTCAGGAGGTGCAAGATTGCAAACACAGACCGATATTTAGCCTTTCCTTGGGGTTAATTAGGGTGGCTGCCCATATGTTGACTGGTCCACACCCTTTCTTAAGTGATCTGTGAAGTATATAAGCTACAGCCCCCAATTCAGGTGTCTGGATCCCTCTCTAACAGCTAAGCATTTAAGGCAGGTTCTTAAGTGACTGACATTTTTCAACCTAAATCCTTTATTAGTTCTAGCTCTGCACTTCCAAATTTGCCTAAAAATGTGATAATTAGACTCAGGGAAAATAGCATTCCCTCCCTGTAAAGAGCTGCATCCGTACCTCTGTAACACCAGCACATCTTTCTCGCAGAGATTAAGTGCTTGGGTGAGGCATCTGTCAGTGGCAGAATCTGAAATCCAGATGTTAGGCATTTGCAAGGAGGATTCAATTTTAGGTACGGGGCATTCAGAGCTTTAAAATGACAATTCTGAACCACTAGATCCAGCCACCGCTGACATGGGGTAGCATGGAGCTGTAGGACTGAAATGAATAGGATAGCAAAACCTGGTCCTCTCCGATGCAGGGGAACAGAGAGCTTCCAGCAGAGCCCAAATCCTGCCTTGGGCACCCTGGCCAGAGCTAGCTGGTGTGCAGAGGCATGCCTAACACAGTCCCACAGCGAATCCCAACAAAAAGACAAATGGAGGTCAACGCACTTCCCCACCCAGTCATTCTTTGATGCTAGCCCCCCTCCATTCACCCACACAACCCCTTGATGTAAATGGGTCAAGACTCACTCTCCACATGGGGCAGTGCATGCTATTTTTAATTTTTGAAAGTTAAACCAGCTCTGAAGCTGGATTAGTGATGGCAGATTCCCCTAAACTATAGGCACGTAAACTGAGGGTGGACAGCTGCTCCGACGTTCCTGGCTGGGAATCCAACCCTTAAACACACTAGATGCACATACATGGCTTCTTGGCTGCCCCATTTATGCCCATCTGTTACGATGGCACACTGCCTGCTTAGAAGTTGGTCAGATCTTTGCCCTTGGGTAATATACCAGGCAATGATGGATATATAAGGACAGCCTGCACACGGTGGCAAGAGTTCTCTTCCCCAGGAAGTACCTTCTCCTGCTCTGCCTGAACCTTGCTGTTTGGTGTGTTGGTACATCCTTGCACTCCAGGCACGCCTGTTTGATTACTGGCCCCCTAATAAGTAAGCAAGCAAGAGAAGAAAAGGAGCCTGTGGACTTCATGGAAAGTTCTGACTGTCAACAATGAGCCAGGTTGTATTACAGAGCATTCCCGAAATACATGTGGTCACCAATGGGGACATCAACATGACAGTTCCGCCCACTGCCACTCTGCATAACAGGCAGCAGAACCAGGGGCAAATCAAGTTTCAAAGGATTGCATACATCTGAGCCCAAGATACCGCTTGTACATTTGCCTCAAGAAGAGAGCCAAAGGACATAACCCTTCCTGGTCTTTAGTAGGGTACACTATGCCCTTTCACATGGGAGCACGATGACATGAATAACTATGTCAGGTGGAAAGTGGGGGAGAGCAGGTTCCTTTAAGATATGTCCATTTCTCTTTGCACAAAGTGGGAGAACCCCCTCAAAGTGAAGACTGAGAATTTTATGGGCTTCTCTTTCCCCTTGCCCCAAAGATTTTTTGCCAGAAGCAAAGATCTTGAGTCTGTAGGACAAGTAATATTTGGCTTGATGCAGAAGAGGACATGCATCTGCCTTTGTATTTGCAGTAACACTTAGAGACCTCAGCTGAGATTGAAGCCCTAGTCACTCTTCAGGACAGCTTCTGTCCTGGGAAGCATAAAATATAAGCACATAATGGAAGAAGGCAAAAGGAGAATATTATCCTGCAGTTAACTACCAAGAATTGGAGAAAATGCACTTATCTGCCCTTACAAAGGGAAGTTTTATTTTAGCAAAGCCCCTATAAATCCCTCACTCACACTTTATCTATGAGATAAGTCCTCCTATGTTAGAATTGTCTCAAATACATTTGTACTAGTGCAGGTTGGTAACGGTGCCTCTTTTGCTGCCTTTCTCTCTAAACCTTTTTCTCCACCTCATGATTCTGCTTCAAGTTGATTTATTGAGTTCAGCAAAAGCTTAAGGAAAACAAAATTGTTTTGATGTCACCTTGGAAGCTGTTGTTAGGGGAACGATCCCCCAAAATCCAGGATTCTGACTCAGGAGAGCAGGAGCATGCTTGATTCAATGCATGGTGCCAGTGAGGATGCTACAACTCTCTCACCCTACTCTACCCTCCCAGTAAATCTGCATCTATTTCTACACTGTCTGCAAAGCAGCTTCCAAACTCCGTATCAGCTCTGGTGCCCAAATGAGCTCAGCGGGTCAGTGCACCAGCGCAAGCGCACTCCGGCTCCACCATCTCGTAGACAGGCAGTTGGCAGCCCTTCAGAGGCCATTCTTGCATGATGATACACATGTCCCCAAGGGTAGGTCTTGGAAGGGTAACTGAATGGCTAGATCCCACTGAAATCCTATAGTCTCCTCGTCCTCCAGGCCTCCATATAAATTGGGAATAACAGGAAATCTCTAGCTTAGAAGAGTGCTATGAGGCACTTAGATACTGATGTAATTACAGCTATTTATGTACTTCAGGTGGACGGATCTGATGTATTACCCGCGATGGCTCTCTTACTGTCCTAACCAGCCTCCAGCGTGTGCACATTTCACTGCAACACGCTGGCCCATATCCCATCACTAACAGCTATTTAGAGCGCGCTTTGAGACTTGCTGGTGAAACCTCTATCATTCAGTCACCAGGATGAGATAATGTTTTAACGAAAGAGAAAGTCCATAGTTTTCTCACTACCACCAGTGAGAAGCCCTTGGTGTGAACTCCTGTCTCTGGGAGTGCGGTGCAGGGCGCTGTCCCACCGACCTCTGAGTCTGGCTCACCCCCAGAAGCCAGGAGTGGACGATGTATGCAGTTTCTGACCGTAGGCCATTTCTCTCACTCTAATTAAGTCTGACAAGCCCAGTTTCTCCTTACACATTGAGCTCACATGTTCCCATATGAGAAAATTTTATTCCAGCTGCCATTGTATAATCAGAAGTATTATAGGTTTTGTTCTTTCTTGCCAGACAGTGTTTTTTCTCTAATTGGATCCATAAGAATGCCCTTACTCCTGAGATGAGACAGACTTTTGCCAAGACTAATGTCTGCAGAGAGGAGCTAACCTCATTTATACCTTACAAAGTCATGCTTTTAATCCAGCAAAAGGATTTTATCATCGTGTTATTTGGATGAGTGATATGGGGTGGAAGCCACCTAAGTGACCTAATAACTCTTAAGTAGTTAGTGGCATAAACTCTTCTTCCTAGAAGATTTTCCTTCACTCTTGTGTCTGCTGGCTGCATTTTGCGAAATGCCCATCCTTACAGATGCTCTGTAAACACCAGTGGGTGCACACCTTGCTGGTGAAACGGGTAAAGAAATGCCTCTTGTATGCAGTCTGGCAGGGTTTAGCTGTAGGTGAGATGTGTCAGTGTCCAGCATGTTCAAAGTTTAGCTGGATGTGCACAGGGTGCACTTGGTGTATATATACACATATATATACTCTTGGGTATCCAACAAACCATCCCTAACTTCTGACAAAACATGTGCCAGGTAGTTCACAATACATCTGTCCCAGCTTTTCTGTCTTCCAGTGCCCTTCTGCACAAGAAATATTCATGTAAAGGACCTCTCCTTCCCTCTCTCTATGTCTGGACCACTGTGAAACTCGTACTGTGAAGTGAAAAACTAGGTCGTTCACAAGCTGAACACCTGAAGGTCCAAGTCCCCATGCAAATCATGTCCCCAGACTTCAGTAGCATACACAGACAGCAGCTGAGCCAGGGCTGGAGGATCTCAGTTTTGCACTTAGGACCACAGGGAGTTTCCTATTCATTTTGTGGAGCTAGGTCAAGAGCACAGACACTTCTTTTTCAAAACGCCTCCTACTCATTAAATTATATTTCTGTTGGCAACTGAGGGCCTTTGACCTCTCTGAGCAGCAAGTTCTTTCCAGAAGAAAGTTTATATGTAGACTGGCTAGTTCATTACCACACAAAGGATCACTTCTTTGTTAAGAATAGACAGTACTTGAGCATGGTTAAAAATGAAAACACAGAGGAAACTGGTCCTTTTTGGGCAGGAAATCGTGGACATGGTCTTCAGCTCTGAGTGAAGTCACTGAACTGCTGCTCCTTATGGTGGCATGGCACAGGCAAGGCATGATACACAGCTGCAATGTGATGCTGCCAGGTAATTGCTAGGGTTGGAATCACTCCTGAACTAAAGACCCGGAGAATCAAGGGCTAAGGACTGCCACTGTTGTCTGAAACATTTCTTAAAGATTTAAATGCCAAACAGATCTAGAAAAGCTTTTTGAGTTAATGTAGGTTTGAGAAACTCTATCCTGCAGAATACTTGAACACAGCTATGCTACAACTTCAGGCTGACTGTAAGAACGATGCAGAAGGGAAGGGGGAAAGCACAGGGATATGTCCAGGATGTCTGCCTTACACAATACCTTCCAGAAGAAAGGCCAAGATTTCTAACTGGTTGGATATACTCACCCAAAAACTTGCCAAAGCTTTTCATTCTCTGTGCTGTGAACAGGAATAAGGTAACGGTAACGGGAGGCGAAATTAAATTAAGTGGAACAAAAGGGACCTTTTATGGATTTTCCAACATAAATCCTTTACTCAGATTTTTTTTTTGGGGGGGGAAATCATACTGTTTAAAGAAATGAGGCATAACATATAAAGCAGTAATGGTGATTAAATAAACATAAATCAGTACTTAGTGAAAAGTTGGTGCAAATGCAATAGCAGCACAATATGTCATTGTCCTTTTGCCAGGAAGACTGCTTAAAAGTAATGAGTGAAAAACTGCTCTTATTTAGGCAACATCTAGGCACAGATGGATGCCAAATGGCATTTGGGATTCTAAATCACAATCTATGTTTAATGCACCAAGTTCAATGAATCTCAAGCAAGGGACCACTTCCATTCCTTAGACCCTCCACACTTAATTCATGCTGACTTCCATTTTTTCCTGTCCCAATATGATGAGGAATTACAAGGCATAAATCTGGGCTTTGTCCATTGATGCTGAGGGGATTGACTTAGGTCCTACTGATGTCAGGGCAGCTGCTGCAAATTTAGAGGCTGACTAGCCTCTTCGTTATATTCTTTTGAATTTTTGCCTGGCACATCTCAAAACCCTTTAACAATATAAATATTGTCACACTGATGTTTGTATGCCACTGTATAAATCAATGATGCATTTACATCACAAAAACTGTCTCGCCGGCCCTCAAAAAAACCCAAGTAGTAAAATGGGGAAAGTGACCATGTAGGATCTCTGTTTTCCCTCCTTTTCTCATCCTGAGGTCATAGGTTCAGGGAGAAGAGAGTCATGATCCCACCAAAGACTTCTGGCACGTGATCCAAGTTTACCTGGTAGTGTTGCCAAAGGCAATGTGGGATGTCTAGGGGCTTTGGGACTGGTGGTACTGGAGGGTTTTCTGCCCTCCCCTTGAATAGGCCCCTACTGGACCAAGGAGGATGAGACTATCATCTCCTACATCCCACCAGCCAGTTTTATATTCCTGCAAAGGCAATGATTCTTCTCCAAGAAAATTTTGTCAGAATCATGGCCTCCATGTCTCCATGTCTGAAGCCTTCATGGCCTTTGGGTCATAGATTTTCTACTTCGGGCCCAGTCAAAAAAAAGGTTCACTGCTCAGCACCTTTTGCCCAACAGGGTCTACCAGATCCCCTGGCACTGCAGTCAGCCATGGAGGGTGATATGAACATGGCTCTGTTTCTTCAGATGGTGGATGAGCCGGAACCCTGGCCCCCAAGAAACGTGCAGGAGTGGGGGTGGTGGTCCAGGTGATGGAGGTGTTCAGCAATGGCAAGGATGACAGTGTCAGCTCCATCACCATCATCTGCTCCTCTGCAAGTTTTGCAGAGACAGGTAGAACTAGAGCTTGCAGGTATATCCCAGTGTCATTGGCACCTAATGAAACACTGAACAGTGCTGTCAGGAAGAGCTGTTTGTATGGTTTGTTAACCTCGGTGATTAGACCCTGAGAGCGCTCTATGCCATGGGGTTGACCCACCTTCAGTGATCTTCCAGTTTTCCCATGGGAGAATAGTTGTCAGCAGAAAAGCAGAAGACATCTGGAGCTTAATGAGGAAGAGCCCAGGTCAGTGCTATGTGGATATAGGCACTAGATCGTGGGAGTGAAGTGCTTAGAGCCTTTGGCTTCATCTATGGCAGCAGACAAACTGGCCCAAGGAGCACTCTTGGTCAATGCAATTCAGTTGTCTTTGCTGTGCATTGCTAGAACAACCACTCTCATGGTTTTGTCCAGGGCTGGCTAGCATTGCCGCAGGCAATTTCTGGGCATAGGTCAGGAGTTAGCAGTTCCCAGTGAGCAGTTTTCTCATGGTCTTGAGAAGACCATGGGAGACCTAGAGACAGTGACTGGGATCATTTGGTACAGGCAATTCTCAATGCCAGACACAGTTCAAATGCATACTTAATTCACCAGTACATCCACAGAGCTTAAGGCCAGCAAGGACCATTTTGAGCAAGAAGAGAATGGCTGGAGCCCTCAGCCCTCGAACCCCCATTTTTGTTATGCCAACTTAAAAGAGGGTTTCCCAAGGCCAGAAGAGCCTGTCTTTAGTTAACAGTGGTGTCACACAAGCTCCCATAAAAGCTGCATCTTGGATGGAAACACAAAGGTGCATACCTATCCCAGATATAGCAGCATCAGACTCATCCCTATTTAAAGATGCAATTCCTTGAAGATGGTCCACAGCTCTCATCTGCTAACTCCAAGACCTAAATCAAGAAGCTCCATGTTTTCTTAGTGACAGAAAACCTGCACAGAAGCAGTGTTACTGGGCCTTTGAAGAGGTTTTACATGAAGGCCAATGCCTAGAGGCTGTGGGGGAAGAAGAGCTCTCTATACTGTCTCTGCTTTTAGTCATATGATTTCGTTATAGGTAGTCCTGTGAGGAGCAGGGAGTTGGACTCGATGATCCTTACGGGTCCCTTCCAACTTGAGATATTCTATGATTCTATGCTTTCACCCTTATTGCCATGCTGGGTCATGGTAATCCCTATCTCATTCAGGAGAAAAGAAAATAGGTCCTGCACTGATTAGGTAGCTTAAATTTCTCTTCCCTGACAAAGCAAATATTGCAACACGAATGTCTGTCTTCTTGTAGGGTCCAAATCCCTTAGGTAGTTTTTGTACACAAAAATAACACATAGTTCATTACAGAAAATCACACCCCACAGACATCAAAAGAAGGGAACCACATATTTTGCCTCTCCTCTAGGAGCCCACAGCAATCCAGGCCTTGGATGGAGAGGATGTGGGCACACCAGTCACCCACCATCAGGCAGCATTTACTGGTCCTGCCCACAGACAGAGACATGTTGGTCACACGTACGCAAGAGCTCGGAAAATGGCCCATGGTAAAGTGTACAATTTAAAACCCATCCAGTTACATTCTTGGAAACATTCTCCCCCAAGTCAAACCGAGAAAAATATGTATTCCAAATACCAACAAGAGGCACAAGGAATTGCATCACTCTCCTATGGCTCCAGGGTTGCAGCGTGGCCAAACAAAGAAGGAGGCGCAGGAAGGGCAGGATGCCAAACTGCAGCCCTAATTGTTACCTCGGATGAGGCTTGAGGGTCCTTGGGTTCGCGCAGGAGAGGTTACAGCCCCGCACCAGAACTCTCCTCAGCTACCAGCATATCACCCATAAAGATGGCAAGCTGATTTCGTACAAGACACAGTCTTGCTCTCAGTGAAATCGGTGCCAAGACTTCTCCTGATTTACTGAATTAAAGGCTCATGCAGACCTGAGTACAACCTTGCATCGATGTGTCCGCCAGTTGTCCACACAGCAGCACACCAGTGCGGTGGCAGCACAGAGAGCCCACAACAGACATGCGGTTATGCATCCGCATATTCACGCATTCGCAGATGTTATACGTGTAAATAATCTGTTTTTAAACATGATGGTGGAAATGAGCTGTGTATCTTTAAGAAGGTGGGGGCTTCTTTTGGAGAAACAATGGGTTTTTTTCATCTTTTCAAGGAGTGAACAAAAGAGTGGTAGGTTTAATTAATGTTCTTTTTTTTGCAGGGGTCATTATTTGCAATTTCAAGAGCAGAGATCTTAAAAAAAAAAAAAAATTCAACCTGTTCTTTAATCTGGCCTTTCTCTGAGTCTCTTCTTTCTTTGTAGACATGTCCACTAGTCCTTAACCTGATTTATGTGATTGGTCAATTGTGAGTTAATGAAGGGGATAAAATGTTTTCTGGAATGCTGGGATAATCGACAAATAGCAATGACCAGTAACTGGACCACGGCCAAGACAGGAACTTAATCCCCTGAAGTCCAAGGGTATTGTGAAGTTGCACTGAAGTGGGAACTGAAAGAAACCAGTTACATCATTCCATTTGTTTCCTTAGATTGGGACAAATGCGCTCACTCCAGAAAGCATATTTGAAGACTAATTATATAGGGAGAAAACAAGTTAGGAAGGAATTTCTCTACTTCTAGGCATATGTGATTTCAAGTGTGGTTTGAGGATTTTAATCCTCTTCTTTTCTGGCAATTTTTTACTGTTTGATGCATTCAGTGCGGGTTGTTTCTTCCAGAGGTCACCCACTCTCGCCCCCTACCTCTGCTTTCCCTAATGATGCGGAGCAGCTCCCTCGCCCTCTGTCAAACATTGCGCCTGAATTCTCAGTGGCAACGCAAGAGCTGAATGGTTCAGCTGCAAGGATTAAAGAGGTGGGTTTAAAATGTGTGTATATCCTTCGAGTGTAAAATTTAAATTAGAATACAGAGACACCCTTGCTTGCTGTGCCTTGGATTTCGTGTAAAGGTCAGAATTCATCACTGCTGGAGTCCCTCTGAAGTTAAGCAGTTTTGTCAAGGATGAAGTTGGGGCTATTCAGTCCCGCCGAGGCTTCTCAGCCTGGATCTTTCTGCTTTTGAATGCACACCTCAAGACACATGGTGGGGGAGGATGGGGAGAGAGGATTTTCAGGTGGTTGGTACACAGTCATTGAATTGAAAAGTTGAAACTATGCACATGAAGCCCTGATCAATGCTTACAAGTTCAGCATCTAGACAGGGACTGAAGCACAGCACCTGTAAGACCGCCAAGAAGTGAGTTCTCACGCCTTTGGGGGAGGAAAAAGAGTGGGCTATGGGCAACTGACTAGTGATAGTGAGAGGACAAGGGGCACCCACCTCTGCCTTAGTGGGTATCACCAGCACTGAGGAGCTTGCCAGGAGTAGAGGGAGGACAACCCAATTTAGAATCATAGAATCATTAAGGTTGGAAAAGACCTCTAAGTTCATCAAGTCCAACCGTCAACCCAACACCGCCATGCCCACTAGACCATGTCCCTAAGCGCCTCATGTCCACGTCTTAAATACTTCCAGGGATGGTGACTCAACCACTTCCCTGGGCAGCCTCTTCCAAGGCCTGACCACTTGAAATTTCTCCTAATATCCAATCTAAACCTCCCTTGGCGCAACTTGAGGCCATTTCCTCTCATCCTATCGCTTGTTACTTGGGAGAAGAGACCAACCCCCACCTCGCTACAACCTCCTTTCAGGTAGCTGTAGAGCGCGATGAGGTCTCACCTGAGACCTTTGCCCTAGGCCTCTGGTTTTGAGAATGGTCCCCAATGTGTTACATGATATATGTCAGTACAAAGGGGTTCGTTCACTCAGTCCTTGTACTAAGACTATGCACATGTCCCAGAGGGGGATACTGCAGGATGACCCCTGTGCTCTGATCAACACCCAGATGCTCAGTAATGTCTTCTCAAAAACACATCATCTTCTCAGATCTTAGATCTTGCTGGAATAAAAAAAAAAAAACCTACAAACAAACTGAAGTGACAGAATCTCTTCACAGACTTCTAAGCTAACACCCTCCCATGTATTTCTGTGCTGCTTAGGCTCACTTTTCCTTCAATGAGTGGTTAATTTTTATACCATTTTATGGATATTTTTCTGACAAAAGGCCCTGGAGAGCCAATGTTGCACATGCAGGTGGATTGTAAATTCACTGGGGAGGGGGCTGAGGTTTATTTGCCTCATTTGCACCTCAGACAGTGGGTCCTGATTTCACTGCTATGCCTAATTCATGTAATTGATGGACAAATAATTGAACAGCTTAAAATGCCTGGAAAGGCCCAGGAGAAGGTTCAAGTGGAGCCATTGCTTTTCTTACAAGAACAGTTGGGGTCTGTAATGATGTGAGCTTTGAAGGGAGCAAGAGATGGTGTTTGTGGTAATGAGATTTCCAGAGCCAGAGGCCCATGGGGAATCATAAAGAAGAGAGTGAAGTGAGATGTGAGGAGAGATTAATTAGCGGTAAGAAACATCTTCTCAGTACTCTTTAATAAGCCAAAATACTCAAGTATGTGAGAACTGTGTTAACAGCCATGGTGAAACACTGTATGGGCCAGCACCAGGGTCTAGCCCCGAATGTAGGAGCTCTGGGACAGTCCTGCTGCTCCTCTCCTGGTCTGGCTCTGATCTGAATTTGCAGACTCCTCGCCACCCCAAGCAGCCTGGCCATACCTCCGATGGAGTGAGGTTCCTCTTCCACTTCCCCCTGGCTCCTTCACACTTCACTTTATGCTCCTGGTCTTGCTCTGCATATTGCTCCAGCAATTTTGCCTCTTCGTTAGCATTTCAGCAAACTAATTGTTGTCCACCCACAAGCTGGCTGGATAACTGTATCGGCCAGGCAGCTGCATCTCTCTTGTGTTTAGGGATTTGTTGATTAAAACGATTAGCTCATCCAGTTTGACCCTATCAGCTCCAGCTTCCTTTGCTGCTGATGAGAAGCACATGTTGGTGGGCCTGGAGCATTTCACAGCAGAGCTCATCAGCAAGACAAGGGGCCGGACAACAAGCAGGTGGGCTCTGGCAGTATGAATTCCTTCTTGCCATGGATTCAGGACAGATCCATAGGGAGCAATGGTAATCACCAGCAGAGAAAACACTGCCAGTAGCCCAGGATTCCATTTAAGACAAAATTCAGCAATAGGTGGCTGCAGAAGACAAGGTCCTTCTAGAGAAAGATTGAAAAAGATGATGCTGGTTGGATGAGGTCTAGGAAGCAACGGGAGAAGAGATGATATTTAGCTCTAATAAAAACACAAAATAAAGACTTACAAGGATTATTGTGTAAATGCCTTGTGAAGAAATAGAAATTCTTCTCATGGGTTTGTGTGTGGTGTACTAAGGACATCTAATATATTGCATTCAGGAGAACTGTGTCTGCTTTGTGTTTCACAGACTTCAGATGAAGCTTTTGTTACTAGTCAGCTTTCCAACTCTCTGAAGAAAGCTAGATCTGATTAGGTTACAGCCCAAGGTGCTAAACCTCATCTCCACACCCTTTTACTCAAAGAAAAGGCTTGGAGGAGAGGTCCAGGAAGGTTTTATAATTCATTTGCCTTCAATCCTTAAATGCCATATTAAGGTACAGACTTCTAAGGTCAAATCTGAATCGGGTTTAAATCAGGAGGACAATTGCTCTTAAAGACAATGAAATACAGTTGTCCAGCAAGAAAACATCTACGATAGCTCAGTTTAAGGCCTGATTCACCCATCTCAGGTCTCTTAAAAACCTCCTGTTAGAAATCTTCCTATGCAGTCTGTTCTAGCGCTTGCCTATCCATCAAGTTACAGAGCTTTCTGGTGTTCAGCAAATCTGATTCTTTCATTCGTCCACGATTTCTCCATCTATCTTCTGTGATTTGGATCTCGTGTGTCTGGAGTACATATTACTTAAGCTGTAGTGCCTGAAGCTGAACAAAGCGCTCCACGTGTCTCAGATATGCCTCTCTCAATTAAAACCATAAACTAGAGCTGCCAAGTGCTGACTTCAATAACGTATCTATTAATAGTGACTGTTATCGGGGAAATGGGAAGAACAACAGACAGGTAGAAGGAGAAAAACAGTATCAAATTAGACATTTCCCTGAAAATATGTTCCAACTTAAACCACAAAATATAGTCAGATAACCTACAGAGTTATGGCTATGTGGGTGATAAGTCTCCCTTTAATTTTTGCACAGGAAACTGTGTTTCAGATTAACTTTTCAGATGGGATAACAAAAGCAATTTACTCCTACAAAACCCCACACTAGCATGTTTATGCATTGCCACGGGCAAAGCGCCTTCCAGACACTCAAGATTGTTCCCTTCTCTAAGCATTGTGCAAACCAGACTGTTTTTGTTGCTTACTGGGCTATAGCAGCACTGATTATTAAGTTTGTAACAAAATCTCAGGTAACATAAATATTTAGAAACAGCAGTCCAGAGGGATTAAACAAACACAGAGACTAACCCTTACAGGATTTCCCCTGTGTTGTTATTCAACTTGCACATTTTAGAGATAGGAAAACCAAACTGTGTAGGGCTGCGCTGATTGCTCCCAAGGACTAAATGCCCATACATATGGGACTAGATTCACAGGAAGGATTTAAGGATCAGTATTAGACCCTGTTCCTAAATTCTAATTAGGCAATTCCTAAAGATGGTAGTTCACAAACCCCAGCACCCTGAGCACGGCTCTGCCTAGTACCAGACCCTCTATGAAAAACCAGCAAAATGCTGAAGGGGAGAAATTTCATGTGGGATTAACAGCTGGAGTTCTTTCTTAGTTCTAAGCACTGAATCAGGTCAGTTATTCCTCTCTCTTCCCTCAAAAAGTACTAGAGTTGGGGTATCTTGTGCAGAGCTCTCCTGCCCCAAATATTACCCTAGACATCTCTGACATGAAAGACCCCCTTCAATGTCCACACCCTGCACTGAATACCATCTTAGAAGTTGGGTCATTAGGTCTTCTGGAGTAATTATTAAGGGTTTCTCATGCAGAATGGATGGGGCTTTGGTGTGGTGGGGAGTGCAAGGAGAGGGGGACAGGCTTTCTGCAATAGCCCATGGGATATGCACTTTGTCTTGGGCATCTTTTCCTATCCATGGCCCGAAGAAAACCTAAAACCCAGCTCAGGGTGGGGGGAGGCAGCTTTACATGGTGAGCCATTGGGCTCATACACGACGAACCCTATTTTGGATGGAAAAGCTTTAGTTCCAGCTCCAGGAACATGCTAGCGTCACAGGACTGACCAAGTTATAATTGAATCTCTTTGTGTTATTGGTCCCTTGGCCTTCCTAAGCTGAAGCAAGCTACATTTGATTTCTTTGGCATCGTCTAGCATGTGCACTGCCAGCTCATTGCCCTTGGTGCCTTGTGTAAGCCAAACTGGCCACTTCTGTGACCTCTTGTTCCTTCTATACATGGAACATATTTCAATGATTTTATAACTCGGCAAATAAGGTCTCTTTTATTCTAATCTGAATGCCCTGTTAACTTGATTTTGGATCCTCCCCCAGTCTCCAGAATACCTGATGCTTTATATTTTGGATATAACGGACTGCCTGTTGTTCCAGGCTGTGACAGACAGTGTCTGGTTCACATACTTCTCCCTTTAGATGTTAGACTGCATATTCCAGTTCCCCAACCCCGCTTTTCTTTAAAAAAAAAAGGGAAAAAAGAGCATAAACAGCTTCCTTCAAAATTCTCACTGCAAAAGCTGCCCATCAGCTCACTTGTGCTGTCTCATCAGCTAGCAAAAGCAAAAAGTCTCTCTTGTTGCTCAGCTCAGCTTGTCCAGCCCATGTAAGTGGACAGATTTTGAATCCAGAAAGCTCAGCGTGGGTTGTTTCAACATAGGTCTAAGGGCAATGTCTGAGGCACAGGACTACAGCGATGAGGATCTCCCAAGCAGTGGAGGAAACTGGCAGGAGAAAAGTCACATTTCCTGGAAACTGGTTTGTCGGAAGCCAACCTGCTTGCAGGAACATTTGGGGAGGGAAGAATCTCCAGACTAAACCTCTTAAAAACACACTTTTCAACTTGCTATAACACACACTCTCCCTTTCTCTTATTTTTTCCTTAAATGAAGGATTTATTTTGATTCTAAAGCACCTTTTAAATTGCTGTACACTAAACTTTTCAAAAGTTTTTCATTATCTTTAGATATCAGAATTGAAATAAACTGTTCCCATATGCTTCAGATTAAAAATTTCAGTGGAACCAATCTGAAACTGGAGGGGGAGAGTCTGGCGTGCAGAGTTTTATTTGTTCTTCTTATTTATTACAGGAGGGGAAAAACGAAAGCTCTGAAACCTCTCACAGGATGGGGAACAAGTTTCCTACTCACTTGTGGGGGCCAAGTTCTCCAGGCAGAGCTGCTCTCACAGCAAACCAGCCCTGGTGAAAGTTTCTCTCCATCAACAGATGGAGAGGAAATACTCCCCTCTCAAATATAAACTGGTCATGGAGGGTATAATGAAAATTGGGGGGTAAATTAAACCAAAGTGATTGACCCTTTCTCTCATTCTCAACTCAGCTTCCTCCTCTTCCTCCAAATCAGCTTGTTTCTTTGTACATCTCCTGCTTGGTATTAAGCATGCAAGCTGTAGCTCCTGTGGTGGTGGAAGATAAGGGTGCAGTTATATTAAATTATAGCAATTGACCCCAAACTGCTCCTGCTTTTTACACTCTTATGGTTGCTTTTGACTTCTCCCTCTCTCCCTGGCCTTGGCCATTTATTTCTTGAACTTCACCCTCCAAAAGGCCTCTCAAATCCTGAAACAGCCTCTTGTGTCTCCCTCGTCTGCAGATTTTCCAGTTGAAGCATCCCAGACCATGCCAAACTGGATATCTTTTAGAAAAGCCTCCCAGAGGGAAGATTCAAGTGTTTCCCCCTGCTCTCCCCCCACTCCTCTTCACACCTTTTTTTTATGGTTTGAATTCTGGGCTATATCATCTCTGCAGCCAGTAAATTATCCAGGAGTTCAGCATAAATACATTCAGCAGCATGTGGGCTCCTATCAGTTTCTTTGCCACGCTCTACCGCAGCAGTCAGGAAAAAACAGTGGTTTCAGCATAAAAAAGCAAGATAAGCAGTGAGTGCCTTGCTGGTCCTCTTCTCCTGTGATGTTGGGAGGTACTTAGCAAAGGCTATTGGGACATGCAAGCCTTTAGCTTCATTATGGACATGACTGATGAGTTTCCAAAGGGTCATGAGGTCTTGGAAGTGTGGACAAGACTGTCTGCCACCCTCGTAAGCTTTTACAAAACCATTGTCAGCCTATCTTCAGGTGTTACCATGACAGCTTGTGGTTATTCCTTAATTTCAGGTCCCTCATGAACTTTCTTTTGCACTCAGATTCCTAAAATACAGGTTTTTCGTCTTATTGCCTGTCCCAAACTTTCAGTCAGGAAGAGTGCTACTAGTCGGGAGCTAAGGAGACCTTGCCAAGAGAGCACACCATTCACCAGCCCAGGAAGAGCAGCCGAAGCAAAATGGAGCCCAGGCTGATTGTCCCTACATCTGCCGGGACAGTAAACAAGGGAAAGATATGACTGTACAGCTCCAGGCTGTGCTCCAAAAGTCATGCCATGTTGGCAGAGGATGACTCAATACCATGTGAAGTGCCATCCTGAGCGCTGGGAGCAGATGCTGCTTGCAGAAATCCCTGCCATGATTTACATCCATAATCCTGAGCAGTTGGAGAAGCTGGGGTTCCCACGGGAGTCCTGTGACCAGCCAAAATTACAGCAATGAACAATGTTCAATGACCAGGACAGGTCATGTAAGGTGTCAGTGAGGTCCTACGAGCAGTAGGAAGATATTTCTAGAGGTTCTTCTAAAATCCAACTTGCCTTTTCAGCTCTACACCTTTTTCTTCGCAGCGAGGGAATTTTTCTGGGCACTATTGCAAGGATGATCCCGAAGGGAAGTGTGAAGGGCTAAGAGGAGGGAAGGGACAGACAAAACGGAACTGGTCTGGACCAGAAATACATGACAACGTGGAATGGCAAGGACTAGATACCTTACCCTAATCTCTCAGGTAAGGATAATATCCAGGTTTTCCAAGCTATCTCCATTTAGAAATAAGAAAAATAGAGAATTGCAATCAATCTATCCCTACATGTCACTGATGCTCTGAAGCTTAAAATAATAGCCTGTAATCCCAAGTGAGGAAGCAATTACTAATTATAAATGTAATATAGAAAACATGTTTAAAAAAAAATCCCAGTTCCTCTTTCCTTTTCTCACAAATCATTCCCTGAATTTTGTACAAGTGTTTGCTATTCATAAACCTTAATTAAAAATTTTGAGTAATAACTTTCAGACAGTGGGATGCCTGTGAATTGCTCTCTTAGATTAGTCTATATAATTTCCCAGTCAGAGATGGCCACACTGCCATTTGCAGCCAGCTAAACCTTCCAGCAGTATCTGTGTACTTCTGTAAAACGAACTGTACTACAGCATGAGGTGTGCTAAAGGCTGAATGAAATTATTCTTTTGTCAGAAATGAGTAGTTAAGGAGATGCAAACATTTTAAGAAATCCCCTGCGGCTGCCCCATGCATTTGCAAATATGTTATTTAATTATTTGATGGGCTCTGGGTTGCTATGGGAACTTTATGAACTTGGAGAGGCAAAACAAAACGAGGCCCTTCCACTTGGGACCGCAATGTCTTTGGTCCCAAGCATTTCACGATCTATCGTAATTATTTAAATGCCAGCAGAGCAGTGATATCATGCAAAGACATGACAGATCACACTTTTCTCATATTAGGAGAGAGAGCTGGAACATGTGAATATGCGTACAGGAGTCTGTTTGTAATGAAACTGCCGTTATGGGGCCCTTGTGTGCTTGCAGTCTCATTTCATCGAGTTAAGAGTACTCACTTTTCTTAATGCTTGCTTAATGTGTTTACTTAAATATATTTAATAGCCTATGGAGTCCATTTCCATTTACTGTTGAAGTTTTTTTAGAGCATTATAGTGGCAATGCTGCATAAGATAGCCATGAAAAACATCAGTAACGATAACATATTGAAAGCGCTGAGGAGTGCATGTTCAGGATGTAAGAGGGCAACCTTCAGTTTTGTAATGAAAATAAGTAAATGAGGAAAACTGTGGGGACATATTAAAATAGAGCAATCAGCCAGGAAAGTAACAAATTACTCTATGCACCCAAAGGGAAAGAGTGAAGGCGGCCAGTTTCTTTTTTCAGATGTTGCTCATTGTGGAAGCAATAGATGCCCAGTTTGGGGAAAAAAAAAAGTAATAATAGTACAAGATATTGCTCTCTCTGCTCCCTGTTCACCATCTGACCTCATCATTATTGCATTCCTGGCTGCAAAACAGCTCAGCTTCAAGGAAAAGACTGGACTCCTCTCAAGAAACCCAATGACCTGGTGGTTAGGACACTCTCTTAGTAGGAAGGAAAAGAAGGTTTAGTGCCCCTTGGGCTCAGTGCTAGCCTCTTTCTTCCTAGATGAATGCAGTAGCATGCAAACAGCAACCACTACCAGAACAAAAGTAGTGACCACACTCTGGGACCTTCTCTGGGAGGCCTTGGTTTGACGTGGCTGACTGGCTGAGACTGCGATGGAGCTCTAGGTGGGAGATCACCACCTGGTTTTACCATAAGAGACTCTTCTGACCGTGTCTGAGGACTAAAGACAAGCATCTAGGGAAATTTCAGGCAAAGTTGCTGCAGGTCCTACAGCTATTCTTGTTTCTAGGTCAAGTATACAAGAATATTCTAGTATACAAGAAACTCCCTGCTCGGTGACCTGGGGAAGAGAGGCAGCAGAAGAGGCTAAAAGCCTTGAAGCAGAGGCACCGAGTAATTGAGAATCCACCCTTAAATTGCAGGAATGGCAAGGGGATTTTGCACTCACCCCTTCTATGTTTGAGTACCGGGAGTCTTGTTATTCCTGCTAGAGACATCTATGTGCTAGAAAAGCAGGTCCTGGTGGCAAGGGACACAATGATCTCTTCAGAAGGGTCCCAGCTGCCTTTCCCTGTTCAGTGTCACTCATACCGCCAGGCCTGGGGAACCAGTGCTCATGCATGTAAAATCACTCTCTTTAATTTTCTGTTTCTGTAACATGACCTATTACTATACTACATCTTCATGAGGCAGAGCTGTCTGGAGAACATCTGTTGCTGTCCCAGCTGTTCGGGTACTTCCTCCGTCTGATGTTGCAGCCCTGATATGTGCAAATCACTGACAGTATTACGTCCCCCAGTTCCTCCTACAAATCCTGTTTTCTCTGTTCTCACAGGGAGAGGAGGGGAAAAAAAAAAGATACTTTGTATGGTTAAATATGGGCTGGATGCTTTATTCTCACCAAATCGCACCAGTAGGGTCATTGTGGACTGACTCATACCAGACAGACAGTAAAAACCATCCCAGTGTTTATTCCCTTTGGAGCCTATATAATTAAAGCTGCCCACCTGCTCCTGAATTTTGCTGTCATTTTTTGATGCTACGGGCAATGTGATACTCAGTTATTATCATAAACTATGTTAAGCTCTACCCACTATGGGGTTTATGACAACAATCCTTGAGAAAATTGTAATCCTCTGTGCTCAAGTATATCTCCTTGTTATAATGCTTATGATTCTTGGCTTGAGATGATGGCAGATGATGGCCGTGAAAGACTTCCAAATATGGGTCCTGGCAACTTGCTTTCTCCCTAGCTTGCTTGCATTAGATACGTTAGATGAAGCCCTTTTCAGCCCATCTCTTCCATCCTTTCAGCAGAGCCATCATTCCCCTTCCAGGACACATGACTGAGAGATGCGATAGCCTGCCCCAAGGCAACAGTTCCCCTCTCATCTCCAAAGCCATCCCTCACAAAGCTGCTGAGGGTCCAGGGGGAATTAAGGTGGCTGCAAGGAGTTGGGGGGGCTGGGGTGTCATCTGAACAGCTCTCATGCTGCTTCACCTCGGAGTTTGAAAGCAAGCCACTTGCCTCCTTTCCCTGCCCAGCCCACGACTCTTGTTTTCATCCCCACGCAATAGCAAGCGTCAGCACACCCGGCCGAGGGTGCTCAGTAAGGATTTGGGGCAATTTCCAGGGTTTTGGCTGGAAAATTTGCAGGGACTGGAGTGTACGGAGCCCTTCTCCCACACCTTGAGTGAGAGTTACAGCCAGTAGATCATCACATTAGACGGCAAACCCTCTGGGTGTGTTTTAAAAGGAAACACTGCTTGGGTTTTGAGAGCGGGGTTGTACAGAAGAGCACTCCAGGCTGTGGGTCCCATGCAGACTGGACTTTGGGTGCTTCCAGTGGCTGATATTTCCCCTTGGAAAAATGGGAATTACGGACTAATCCTCTTTACACACTGCACAGGCATTGCCAGAGGCAAAGACTAAAACATGTCTCCAACGCTCAACATTTAATCTGCTACATTTTAAAAAAAAATCTAGCTTCTGATCTCCAAATACTGCGGGACCTAGGGACCTCAACTTACAATATTACAAATACAACCATGGGGCAGCTCAAATATTCGACAGTCTTGGAAACAATAAAATGGGTTTCCATATCACCCAATACAGGTGACACACATATTAAAGCAACCAGCATGAAATGCTTACTGTAACTTCACGATTGAAAATAGCAATAACGTGTTTTGTCTCTGTAAACACTCTTCATTGGCTTCTGGAAAATTAAAAAGCATTAAGAATATATCTTCATAATAAAATTTTCAAAATGGTACAAACACTGAAGGCTTTGGAAATTCAAAAATTTTTATGACTCTTCTTTTTAATTCTGAATAACCAGACATCCAAAATTTAACACCACATGGTTACAAAAACTCCACATCTGATATGGTTTTCCCTGTACTGGTCCCTCCAGCTACAATCTCAACACCGAAAAACTATCAAGATTAACAATCCAAACATTTTTCCTAGACAGTCTGGTCATCCATAATTGTTGGAAGCAGCCACTTCTCTTCACTGCCAAAATATTATCTATCATTTGTTGCCTGATACTCCTGGAGGGACTTATCAGTGTTTATCAAATAATTTGAATCTGCTTGGTAAAGTTTCCATTTAATGCTGGTTGAAAAGTGAATTAAATATAATGATTTTTCCCCCCCCAGCTTTCTGAAGGACAACACATGGTCGTTGATAAAAGCTTTTGAACGCTGGACGTGCACGAGCTGGAACCACACACAACTGACTTTCTGTAGTAGCTGTAGGACAAGGGTTTGATGTTGACACATCTTGCACAAGTCCTCCAGGATGGTGCAAAGTTTCCCCTCATATTTCTTTTGCACATACTTACCCACAAAAAACCAGGAAAAAAAGAGATGTTGCTCAGTGCTGATGACAGCAGTTGTCAGAAAGCTGCTAGCTTCTTAAGATAAATGAGTTATTCTCCCAAGAAGTCCAGCATAAGACTCCCAGTCACTTCCATCAGGCCAAGTTCAACCCAAACCACTCTGATGGGGAAACAGCTCCACCTCTTAGACCATGTTTTCGGAGGAACAAGGATAAATCAAGACCCTGAACAGAATAACAAATCATCTGTGCCCTCCACTGGCTGAGAAACTGAGCTCAGCACTGGAAGACAGCCACCCAGTATGGCCTCCAGTATCTTCACTCTGTCACCAGCTCAGGTTTGGGAAATAATTGATCTTGGTCTTGGTTTGCTACCCCTTATGCTCTGAAAGAGAGTAGATGTCCTGTGATTTCCCTGTGCCAAAGAAGCACTACTGATATAGTGAGGAAGGTGCTGGCTTTGGACAGACATTAATTTGGTGCATGGATCCAAGTCCAAATTTCTGCTCTTCCTGTTTTTAAAAAAAAAAACCTTTTCATTTCTCTGTATTTCAATGTCTCTTCTATACAGTGAGAGTAATTATTGCTATAATTCACAGGGATGTAGTGAGAATAAGTGGGCAAACATGTCTGGAGAGCACACACTCTGGAAACGGAGAGAAGCACTCAGTCATTTACCTACACAATGTATATCATCTTTTCTGCTAAAATTATTTAACAAGCAGGTTATTTTTAAGTGTCATTTTGATCTTGTTTTGCCCATGTGATTTTCTGCCTTTTAGTTTGTAGGTGCCAGTTCTAGCAAAGATGGCAAATCAGGTTAAATACTGCAGGGACCTGCGCTTTAAATGCTGACCGCAGAGTCGTGTTTGCACAGAGGCCCCAGCAGCACTGTCAAGGAACCAAAAAGCAAGTGCAAACAGAGTTGTGCTGACTTTATGGCCTCTTACAAATCTTTTCTGGCTTATGGGAGTATTAGGTCTTAACACACCAAAACGAGAGAAAGGTGTTTTATCACGTCTCTCTGATAGCGGGTTGAACCTGTCCTTACACGCAGCCTCTCCTGCGCACGCACATTTGGAAGAGAGTTTCGGATAAACATCAGAACGCGCCTCTTCTGATGTCAAGCGGGAGAGCTCTTTGCTCTTATTCAACCATGACAGAGGGCAGCTTGTGTTCCCCTGGCAGCGTGGGGCCGGGGCCGGCAAACGGCGATGAAAGCTGGGGCTTGTACCAGCAGGCAATCCCACCCTGCACGCCTCTCCCCCCCCCGATTCCTTCCTTTTGTTTCCTATTCCTATTGGCAGGGAGAGTTCAGGAGAACACCAGCTTCCCAGGCTCAGAGGGATGCTGCAGGACGCAGCAGCATAAGGAAAGTCACAATTATTTGCCGAGGTCTCTATTGGATTTGGGCAAATTTAACATCTATTGACACTTCACCAATTTGCTGCGTATCTTTGTAATTTTCCAATGTTTTATTTCAGTGCCAAAGCGAGATTCATTCTTTTGTTTCATGGTACCTGGGTGACAAATGTAGCTTACCTCGTTGGCTTCGGTGGAACAATAAACACCTTTGGAGGTCTTTCTCCCCACCCAGAAACCACACCATCTTTGGGAAGTGCCAGATTCTCTCCCTTATTTAAGGCAGCTCATGATTACTCTGTCCCTCCCTTTGCTACCTCATTTAAGAAAGATGAATCCAGGCCTTAAGACATAGCCTTATTTCTCTTTGAAAGCAAGGCAAGGCAAAAACATGCTTTGAATGAAAGATGTTCTCCAGTGATCTGCTCAAGAGGAGTTGCCTGTTCTAGTGGGAATTGAGTGCTCTGGTTTGTCCTGGTTCTGGGGGGAGCCCCCCCAGGAGCCCCTGCTGCCTCCCGGGCTCTAACCTCTGTGGACCGGCCAAGGCAATGACTTGACTTTGCCCTGGAAACCTCCTGTGACATGTCACCTCTCCCCCGCTTTTTTAATTGCTCCTCCTTATCATTCACGGACTCCTCTTTTCACATACACCTCCTGTCTTAGGCAGCATTAGTGAAAGCATTAATATTTTCAATTTTCTATATTAGTAGCATTAATATTGAAATAACTCAGCAGAATTTGCCTTAAAGCCCTGCCCAGTTCCTCAGC
Source organism: Calonectris borealis (assembly GCF_964195595.1). Taxonomy (NCBI): domain Eukaryota; kingdom Metazoa; phylum Chordata; class Aves; order Procellariiformes; family Procellariidae; genus Calonectris; species Calonectris borealis. The sequence goes on along the minus strand of NC_134315.1, from coordinate 7,478,161 downwards.
AATATTTAGAATCCCAGCTCCCACTGGTTTCAGGATTTGGGCCTCCATCCTTATCGCTTTGATTAAAACATTAGCTTTAAAAACCTTCACCATTTTCGACCTGATAATAGAGCACAGGAAAACGTGGCTGTAAGCTTCATGAATATTTATTTTTTCAACAGTGAAGGAGCAAGTTTACCTAACAGCTTTGCTAACTGATTGTCTGCAGAACAAGGAAGTTATGGCCATGTTAACGCAAGCAGTAGTAGTTTATTGTTTTAGTAGACACTTCTTTTTCCTTCCTTTTGAATAAACACACCGCAGGGTCTGGGAGGACGTGTGCCAAAAGCATTACTGAGCGCAGCAACAGCCGAACAAAGCGCGGCAAAAGCACAATCCTAATCATAACAGAGCGAGCAAGTATTGTTACAAATGTTCCCTTTAGTATGGAAATGAGCCAGGGGTAATAAAAACACCATAAAAATGTCAAAATGACTGATCACCATGAAGCACTGGCCTTTTTATAACCAAAACTTGCAATGAACTTAAAAAAATTCCTGTGTTAAGAGAAATGCCATTTTTACTTAATTTTATTGTTCGACTTATCCTCACTTCGCTGCACAGTTAAATGATTGCAGAAGAGAACAACTTCAGAAGGGCATCAGTAAAGATCTGACTGATGTTAAATGGCATTCAAGCACAATGGTGGACTCTGGATGGAAACAAACTGTTAATCAGGGCATTAACATTAACACTGCTACTGCCTCTTTATGAGAATATGGGGCATATTTAGGTACTAATTGTTTGAACAGCAGCAATAAAGCGTAATACTTAATGACATACAAATGAAGAGCTGTGTAACTCGTGTAATTCCATCAGAAAACACTCAGGAACAGCAGCTTGACTCTTTAATTACTCAGATCAAAGAAAAAAAAGGCATTTTGAAGTCTAGTCTAAAGTGTTGTTTATTACTCTTCTCACTAAAGCATAGGTGAACTCGGATAGAAATAACATTCAGACTTGGTTTGGTTAGTGAAAATGGGAAAAAAAAGAATATGCATTGCTTTGCTGATGTCCACGTATATTGTGGGATATGTTAAAACCTAATTACAACAGACTGGCAGAAGGGGAAGGAGAAAAGTAAGAAAAAGTGTAAAAGCTAAAATAAGGACAAATAAAGGTCATAGCACCACGTATTAATCTCAGAGACCTGAAGCGGATAAACACACACAAAAGTGCCTGGACTAGACACAAAATGTAAAATGGGCATCCTCTTTCCTTCAGACTCCGCTCTATACATAGGCAATATGTATGTGCCACTTAACAGTCAATGCAACACTATTTTAAATATAGTTATATCAGCTATTACTTCCTATTTGCAACTACAATAATCCACATTTTTGGTGAGGTTTTTTTTTGGCATTTGTAGCAAATTTTTAAAAGCTAGGAATCTTGGCCCAAGAAATGCTTTGCTGGTAAGATAAGCTCAAGAGAAAGTCTGAAATACCTACAGCTTCCTAACCATTGGCATTTTCTGGCGGGTCCACAACGCAGAACTGACCTGGCAGATGGTCTGAGTGCATGCCAGCACATTTGGATGACAGACCCTGACTCTGGTTTGGCCAGTACCTTTGTGTCTCGCTTCGTCGTCTGTGAAATTCTTGCTGAGATCTATAGGTGAAACCCATTCCGTAAAGCTAGGTGGTTTTGCGACTATGCCCCTCACACCCACAAGCAGAGAGATGCACACGGGTGCCCTCTCTGTGGGTCTAACACCCATGGGGATCCCGTGGCATTGGAGACCTGCGGGGTCACTTTGGCCAAACTGTACAACCCAACAGACAACCACTCATGTCCAAACGAGTGTGCCGGGGGGACCTGTGCCCATCCCAGGGCAAGGGCAGGGCAGGATCCTGGCTGGCTCCCAGGCATGGCAAAAAGGGATTGAAGATTCTTACACAAGTAACGAGTTTAATCAGCTGAGCAGGCCATTAACTGCATGTGTTTGCCTTCAAATTCACGTGTAAATCCTTCATGACATTAACTGCAGCGAATCCAGGAAGATTTTCTAAAATGCTGATAGTGTAGAGGAGGGGGTTGTGCACGCACAGGGCTACGCTGCTGTTTACACCAGGGGTTTCTTGCAGATGCAGTAAATGTCGATGCACAGCTCCAGTTTATATAAATAACACCATTACTGTAGTAAGAAGCTGGAAAGTGCCGAGATCGCATACTTCCAGTCTGGAGGCAAGCGGAGCTGGGTGTGCAGCCCGAGCGAGGCTGCCATGCGCCAAATGCTGCTGTGAGGGCTGTGGTGCACGTGCGCAGCTACCGCGCTCGCCAGGAGCTGCGCAGCCGGGTGCAGGGGACCTGTGCTGGCATCTCCTTTTCTCTGCAGCTTGACTACACTCCTTTAAGGCCAGAAGGGACCACTAGATGACCCCATCTGGACTAGATGTATCCCTTTATCCTAATAACATTCCCAAAATCTTGTCTCCAACCAAAACACCCTGTCCACAAAGCACCCAGTCTTGTTTTGAAGATTTTGAGAGATGTCTACCCCTTCTTTTGATAGCTCCTTCCAAAATGTGTGCATTTCCCATTTAAATGTGTCTGGCTTCATACTCTGGCCATTAGCTCCGTCACATCTTTCTCTGCCAATGGGCCAGCCAGAACAAAGATGTAAAAACCTTGCAATGACTCCATGCATCTGATTGATTTCCCAATGGACATTGCAAGGATTTTTTCCCACTGGCATCTGCAAGAGCTGGAACGGGTGCTCTATGTGGAATACAGCAATAATCATCGACTTCGGGACATTTGGAGTCCTGGGCACACTCAAAATATCCCATGTAGGCAGAGGTGCTGTGCAGATAGCAAAGCCATGATAAATTCCCCATTAACCTTTGACCACCTCCCAGTTTTTGCTCACTGCTACATCTCCCCTGGGGCTTTATTCCAATATTTCAAACCTCTGAAGAGTTTCAGACAGCCACAGAAATGGAGCTGACAGAGAAACATTTCCTCTTTCCCACCCCAAGTGTGCAATTTCTGCACAGGGCTCTTTGGGTCCAAGGTCCAGGTCAGGTCAAGATGAAGTCTGGGTGAGGGCCATTTTTTTTTAACTTAAAAGTGTCACAGCTTGGACGTTTGCTGCCTCTGGAGTGAGTAGCGAGACACTCATATGTTTGCCTTGAAGGGGTGGAGGTGCTGGGCTTGACCCTGAAATCCCTGCTCCACTCCAGGTGCTGGAGTTTGGCCATCAGCTCCAGGGTTCCCAACATTTCATCTTGCTAATGGCAGTTTGGCTCCTGGTGCAACTATGGCATTTGGCTTAGAGGTGAAGAGAGGAAAAATAATCCCTTTTCACTGAAAAGCAGAAACCTTTTCCAAACCATTCAAATACTAATGCCTCTGCTAGATTCACAGCACCTACGTAAAATATCAGACCGAGTTGTGGTGGTGCAAAGGTAATTTTGCAATACTGTCTGCTTTGTCTTGCCAGCACGTATTCCTGATGTGTGCAAACACACACACGCGCACACCCTGAAACACAGACACGGCCATCCTTTCCTTCAAAACATAGTAAGTTTACAGAACTCTATCGTCTATTAACACAATTCCAGACTTTTATTCCTTTCTTTTCTTCTGTAACTTTTATTCCACAGCCACAGACATACACACTCTCTGCCATGCTGTCTCATTTTGATGTGTTCAGTTACCATATTTGCCACCGATTGAAAATCACGTGACACTTTTTATTTTAAATGTCTGATAAAAGTTTTCAGTTTGAAAGGGGCCGACTGTACAAAGATTGTCCGTACAAAGTTTAAAAATGCCACACACAAACTGGCATGTAAGGCCATGTTTGATCTGTAACGCAAATAAAATAAACAGAGATGGTGACTTTTAAGCCTAAAATTCCTTTGATCTTTGAAACCCCATGGCTTTAAAAGTACAATTGCCTTCTGTATCACAGCCTGGCATGTACATCTATATGCCTATATGTATATGTATACTTATACATAACATAAAACACTTCTGTGTTCAAAATAGGGTCAGTAGCTAATTGCAAGACTATGGTTTTCTTCTTTAAACAAGCTTATTCATGAATGAAGATGAATCCAAATCTTGTCCCACTGATGAAAAACAAATTCAAACACAAGCAGGACCTGGCTGAATTTATTTAGAGTAAGGAAGACTTTTTGCAGACATGCAAGGCACAATCAAGCCCTAAAAATAAACAGCATGCAGTAGGGCATGCGACAGAGTGACTCTTAAGAGCACTTACAGGTACTCTGTGGAGGCAAAAGAACTCCTCAGAAATGCAAAACCCACCCAGGCACAGCAAGCCGGCGCAAGGCCCAGACAATATATACAGCCCCTCTTAAATAAAGCATTTGATGATGTTTTCCTAGGGGGAAATTTCACACCAATTTGGGTGCCCAACAGGAGATGCTCAAGAGGGAGCTGATACCCAAGGCAGGATGAAAACCCCAAGCTTTCTGCAAATCAAGACCTTTATAGCGGTTCACATGGCACATCCAAAACCAGAGCTGCCTTCTCAGCACCGTGGCTGAGAGCTGCAGCTGCGCTTGGCCGTTGCATCGTCCATGCCGGGTGGTTTACTGCAGTGTTCCCGTTTGGAAATGTCTCTATCAACATCACTAGAGATTTGTGTCTAAAGGCAGGCGCTTTAAAGGGCAGGAAGAAGCCACCGTTGCATATCTGGCAATATGTAAAGGTTTTGACTGCATGATACAACACTACGGAGCTGGATCACAAAGGGTAGAAGGCACCAGTGGAGAGCATTACGCTCAGCGTGGAAGATTGTGCTGTATGGGAAATGCAGAATTGCTTCTTTTAACCCACTAACCCGCTCTCTGAGGGTCAGCGATACAGCTGCCATTTGAAAAAGTGCCATAGGACAGTCTTGTAGGGTTTGCTTAGAGCTCAACCATACAAAACCAGTGTTCACCCCCACATTCGAAGCTGGTATCAGTACAGCTATCACAGTAGGTGTTAGAAGTGTCCTCTGGCTGCAGCACTGGCACGGAGAGCAGAGAAGGGCCGCGGGCTTACAGGTGAATCCTGCCCTCTGCCATGCCCCTAATGCTGCCTAAATGTGCAGTAGCTTGGTACATACTATGGTGCGGTAAGTAGATTCTCTTAGGCATAAGATATGAGATGTAGCCCTTAGTATCTCTCATGGAAACATCCACTTACTGCCTTCTTAAAATAAAGGTGATGCACTTAGTGTATAAAGGCTTTTTAGATTTTTTTTTTTTAATGAAATGACTCAACAAACTACAGCCGTTAAGAACTCCTGCCTGAATCATGCCTTATATCCGAACAGAGCCCACAGTGCTCATATTTAAGTCTCCCTGAAGCTGAGAGGATGCTTGCAAAGATACCCATGATCTGAATCTAGCTTTTATGGACTTCATGAATTTGTGTTAACAAAGTGTAACTGAACCCTCCCCCTGAAAAAAAAATTAAAAATTAGCAATGGGTTGCTTTATTATAACCTCTACAGGAAGACGATCATGAGGGATGGTCTTCCTGTAGAGATTATAACCTGGATTTCCTACTACAGCATACAGGAAAGCAGCAGAGGAGTGTGCTATGCAGTGCTTTATTGCAACAGTGCCAGTTGGTAAACTCCAGCTGAGTAGATAGGTCTCCCTCTTCTACTTCTTCCTCCTCCTCTTCCTGCTCCTGCTCCTGCTCCTCCTCCTCCCCTTCCCCAGAGTTATCGGTTGGCTCCAGCCAGCACCGGCAGAGTGGGCAGGGATGGAACCACTGATCCAGCCAGCTAAGGCAAAAAAAAGAGACTTTTTGGAGCGGCATATATTGGTGAAGGAAAACAGGAGCTTACGTGCTTCGCTGAATCAAGGCCCCATCTCACAGCGCTACGGCTGAGCAAACAGGGAACTGTTTGGTTTGCTGGTGACTCAAACAAGCCAGCAGAAAAATCACTGCAGGTCAACCCAGAGTAAATACCTTCAGAAAAGTTCAGAGAAAAGCAAAGCTTAAAGCACTGTTTTGTTTCAGGTTAAATGAAGTGTTTCACTTTTAAATGGAGCAGCTGGTTTGCCGAAGATCTCTTTCACGGAACAGGCTTGAGCAGAAAGTAATTTCAAACTCAAAAATTGGCATGTTTCACATTTTCAGGGTTTTTTTCCCAGCAAACTTTAAGTGAAACTCAAGTGAACAGCAAACAGTTGCAGCATTGCTGAACCTGCCTTCTCTAAAGAAAATTTTGGCCGCTAAAGGGTTGGGTGCCTCTCCTTGGCATGCAGCAGAATGAAGGGGTGAGCCCTCCTGGAGGGGAGCAGCTCCCCGCGTGCTCTTCTTACTGATTTACAAAATTTTCTTTTAAAAAGAAAACCCACTGCGGGTTTGTGCTTCAAAAACAAATGCAAGCTCCTTCCCCCCCAAAAAATGCATACTGAAAGAGATTTCCTTGCGAGCAGAGGTCTTTGCTACTGAAGATGACAAGGGGTCCATGAGAAGTGATCTGGCCCCTGCAGACCCTCACAGCCAGAATATAAACAGTGGAAGAGGCCAGTTTCTGATGGAAAGGATGGCACCAGCGGTACCTGAGATGACGTTAGGAGATTACATGTGGCTAATGTAAAAAGGCATAGAGATAGATGACCTCTAGGTTAGGAGAAGTACAGTTGGTCACAAGCTACATTGAGTGTATTCCGAGCACGGCATCTATAGAACCTGAAAAAAAAAATCTTTATTTTCTTTGATCAAAAATACGTATAGAAATGCCTGTTTTGAGGAAAATATCATACATTTTTTTTCTTGTTTAACAAAATAAATTAAATATACATGACTTCTGTTTAAACTCTATATAGAATTACAAAGGTTTTATATTTGCAATTGGATTCATTTCCAGTCCATATAGGTATTTAATATGGTCCTTATTTATTTTCTCTTCTTTCTGTTTTTACTGTTGTTTGAACTGCAATGAAGTTGTATCATTTCCAAAATGTTATCTGAGGGGAGGGGACAACCACACACAACCTAGGTGAATATTTCTCAAATGCATTTTTTCCTACAAGATTATTATTTCATTTTCTTTGTTTCTTACTCTTTTTTCCTAATGTTTTCATGTATTTCGCATTGATGTAGAAAATCCAGTAGCTTGTCACCGTGAGCCATCAGAGAAGGACAGCGTGTTTTGCTTTCTTCACCATCAGCAGTTCAATTATTATTATTATTAATTATTATTATTTCTTAAATATAAATATAAAGGTGTTCTGTACAATGTTCCTCTTTCCTTCTTTCTTTTTTCCTGGCAGTGGCACTGAGTCCTAGGACCGGGGAGTGGAGCACTTGTGGTTTGATCTGCAGAACCCCCCATGGGAAACATGATGCCTTCAACTTGCAGAAATCGAACCAACCAGCTTGGTTAGCGTTTCAGATCAAATGACCGCGATTGAGAAGCATTTGGCATTTCACGTTGTGAATAGACATTAGTTTTTCCAGACCCTGTTGTGTTATATTTTCCCCTGGAAGAGGTGAATTGGTTAGGTCTCCTGGTGCTTTGGCACTAAATCTCAGGTACTTTAGAGCTTAAGTCACGCAGAGCAGGTCTGGGGGCTTCCCACCAATGCAAGTGATGCGCAGCAGGCACAGGAACAGCAGTGCCCCTCCAGAAACCACCACAGTCACCTCTTGCTCTTCTTGCTCCTTTTAGCAACACAAGGAAGAAGGTGGTGGTTCACGTCCCCGTGTCCTGTCTCACTTGTCGCCACCTTGATTAAAAAATCCGGGAAGGCTCCGCTGTTGGGGATGGCTGCCTCTCTGCTGAGATTTGGAGTTCCTTCATTATTCCTCGGCTACATCCTGATTGCAATAATTAAAAAAAAAAATCTCTTTTCTCTCTCTGTCTTTCTCTATTATATATATATTTATATAGATAGATATAGATATATACACATATATATATACACACATACACACACGCATATACAATTATATATATATGTATATATATATTTAAAATTATATATATAATCTTTTCTGTCTGCTTTGCCTATCGCTGGCAGTGCGAGCTGACTTGGAGCAGTCTCTTCTGAGGTACCACGAGGAAAAGCCCAAACGAGCTACTGTACACGGCCGCCCTCTTAGCACTGGTACTGAATGTGCTGGTGCTGATGGACTTTGCCTTCCACGTGCGAGTGGGTGTGGGTGTGGATGTCCGTGTAAATCTTTGGGTACATTTTGGATGCCATGGCCGGGGCAAGTGCAGGCCCTTGCGACAGTAAATGCTGCTGCTGGGCGACATATTCCTCATAGTTTATGGAGGAGATGCAGTCTTTGTCGGGGACCTGGGAGACGCAGATTCTGTCCCGGGGCTGCGGCCGGTGCACGGGGGCAGCAGCTGGTGGGGAGCAGGGTTTCTTCTTGGTCTGGCAAAGCCACAAGAGGATCGTTCCGAAGATGAAGACTGCTCCGGCGGGGATGCCGATGATCACGGGCCAGGGAAGGCTGCTGGCTGAGGAGGGGGGCACAGGTGCACTCGGAGGCTTGGGATCTGGACATCACGGCAGAAGAGAGACAGAAAGAGTTAATTAAATGCAGGCAAAGTGAATTCAAAACAGATGTCACACTTGGGCTGGCTTTTGTACAGGCTGTCTGGCAACCCTGCCAGACTAAGTAACAAGGGAGAAATCAAGCCAGCACATGATGTTTGGTAACTGCTTTGCTTTTCAGTGCTCCTGGAAGGACAAGCAACTCATTTTCTCTGGTTTAGGGGTCGGGAGGGGAGTCTTTGGGGGATTTTTTAACTTTCTTATCCAAGCTTTAATGGATGCACTAGAGCCAGCCAGAGAGAGTTTCTTAACACTCTCACTCTGCGACGGGCTGGGCTTCGCTGCCCGGATTGGAGGACACAACATGGGACGTGTTGGTAATACCTCCATGTCAGAGGCCCAGGAGGCACGATAGGGTTGTGCAGAGCAACGGCACGTTGCCCACTTGCCTCTGCCAGGTGTAGCTGTGTCTGCGTGGGCTTTAGACACTATGTAGTATCCCTTTCTGGCAATGCTGAAGCTACTCAGCAATGGTCTGCCATGGCAGGCAGCACAATTGTGGTGTTTTGGAGGGGTTGTCTTGAATTTCTTGTGTGGCTGGGAGGAAGACTGAAGGATGTGAAGATGTCCCCTTCTTGGCGCCCAAGCCGTGGAGAACTGAAAGTTCACACGGCATTAAAGTGTGTGTCCAATTCCCTATGCCAAATAGGCTCTACCTTGACCAGTCTCTTTGGAGCTGCCATTGGCTTTCCCAAGGGCAGCGAATTCAGTTATCGGAAGAGAGAAGATGCTTCAGACAGCATCGTTCACACCTACCTCCCCCTTCCCCTCTCTGCTGTTGGCAGCCTGTACATCCCTGGGTAGCCACTGCGGTTTCTCAGCCTGATCTCTTGATTTATGGACCCAAAAGGAGTCCTGGGGTAGGATCCTAGCTATCAAAATCCCCATCTAGATGGGTACTACCTGGGATTTCCAAAGCCCTGAAAAATACCTAGGCACAGAATTCAGCTTGCAGGGAGACGCTCAAGAAACTTTGAAAACCGCAGGCTACCCAAATGGCCCAATATCTTAAATTCAAACATATATCACTTAACTTTCAAGCCAAACTTCTTCAAGACACTAATGTCTTTTTCTCTCCTTGACAAATATTTCTATGGCTAGTTTGAAATATTAAATATATACCCTGTGGTCTCTTTGAAGTCAGAAGGACCTATACTGTTGACCTCAATAGACAAAACTTTGATTCATCAACACTGGAAATTACGGAATAATTTAGGTTGGAAGGGGAGTCTGGAGGTCATCTGGTCCAGCCCCCTGCTCAAAGCAAGACATGATCAGGGAACTGACCCATCAGCTGACCACAAAAACAATAGTCTTCATGTTGGTTGGCAGAAATCCTCTGCTGGGCTGAAACGAAAGTGTTTTGATATTCATCTACGCTGTTCTTCAGAGCTGTCTATGTCAAATCTGGTAGATTTACAAGCAAAATGGTGTTTTTCTAACTTGTGGCCTTGCAACCCACATCTTTGCCTCTGAGGACAAGCTGGGTTCTCCTCCTCCATCATTGCCAATAACAACAGGACTGCAGGCTCTGGTTCTGGTATGAGGCCTCATTATAGTCCCATTTAAATCAATGGAAAGTCTCCCACTGATTTTGGTGGGAGCTGGATCAGACTCTCATAGTTCAAAAACTCCCAGAGGCTCTGAGTTATATCCCACCCATGCAGCCTTTTCCTGGGGATTGACAGGCTTTCTAGCTGGAGTTTAGTCCTAAATTTAAGTGATGCAGAAGAAGACGCCAAGAGCATTCTCTTACTTGGCAACCGGCTGTCAGTGTCCAAATTCAAGCTAGTGACTCTCGATGGCTGCCGAGATGCAGAGCTTTAGCAATCAGTGAGCAGAAGAAGCCAAGCTGCCTTAGTTACAGGAGTCATGAACATTTTCCCCACTACCTACAAAGAAGAGCAGTCCTAACAGCCTGGGAGAGTTAATGATCTCTGTCTCTCGCTGGTGTCTTGACTGGAGACACCCCATTAGACCTGAGAGCCAAAATGTTTTGATACTGGCTCCAGCTCCTGCACTCTCTTAGCTGTGTTGGCCTTGCGGTGGCGAGGAGAAGAAAAAGCAGTAAGATTGACTTTTGTCATAAAACTGGAGGATCTGAAGCTAGATTCACATGGTAAGATGAGGCAGAAAGAAATGCCCTTTTCAATAAAAAATATTTATCAGGCCAGAACCGCACAGTCAGGAGGCAAAGGAGTAAATGATAAAGCGAGGATGGTGTGCCTGAAACACGCTCGATACAGCCTCAGTTGGACGTGGCCACCGGCTCTGAGGCCTGGGGAGAGAAGGAAGCAGCTGCGAGTTTGGTACAAGGGTCCCCAGGGAATCATTGGGTAAGAATTTAACTAATCAATCATTCTCTCTTTCACACTTGTTCTTTTCCTTTCCTTGTGACTGGGACAGTTTTTATTCTTCTCTCATTTTATGGGCCTGTATCATTGTTTCCTTTTACCAGTAAAAGCAATATAAATAAGAGCAAGAGAAAGAAGAAATGTAAGGGAATGGGGTTGCAAACTGTGCTGCTATTCAGTTCTCCTCCCACCTCCCACATCCTATTGCTGAAGTGATGTAGCGCCTGCAACTGCAGTATCATTTCCCAGCTCCTCTCATACAGGAGCAGATCATTCATTTTATTTCACCTTGCTGCAATCATTATTCCCCATGAAGGGAGAAAAGCAATCATCATCAAGAGGAATTCAGCAGGAGCTGATTTAAATCAGGGCTGATTTAGTCCCTCACTCATTCTTAGCAGAACTGGGCCAGCCTAAATCAGCACAGCATCACAGAGGGCCGTGGAGCCCGACAGACGTCAGCAGTTGTGTTAATAAATACCACGATGCAGACTATTGGTTCAGATGGGGGAAAAAAAGGCATAACTCACCTGGCAGGACTGTGAGAAAAGCGCTGCGAAAGCTGTAGCCCATGGTGTTTGCCCCTAGGCAAATGTACATCCCTGCATCCTCTTCCCTGGCTCGAGTAATCATCAATTTGTTCAGATAGGAACCATCGGGACGGGACCAGACCTCCCCCGTGGGCAGCACAACGAACTTCTGTCCCCCAACGTCGATGGTTGAGTTGTACTTGCTCTCTGTGCCGTACTCCACCCTTTTCAGCCACTGGATGACGGGTTTGACATCGCTGCGGACTTTGCACTGGAAGGATGTGGTCCCACCATAATCTACCGTCGTGTTGACGGGGTGCGTCCCTGTCAGGATGGGCTTGGACCTCGTCCTCTCTGCACAAAAACACAGGGAGCTCCATGGAAAAAGGTGTTTGCCAATCTCATTAACTTGTGATTGCAAAAACATAGGAAAAAGGCGTAGGAGGGATGCAAAATAATTGTCTAGTCCAACTCCCTGCCCCAAGGCAGGCTGAGATTTCTGCAAACCTCTCCTGATATAAATTTGCCCAGCCTCTGCCAAAGCCTCTAATGGTAGATGCTCTCCAGTCTCTCCATTGTCTGAGGCTTAGCAAGTCTTTTCTCATGCTCAGCCTGAACCTTCCTGTTTCTAACACAGAAGTTACTTACTCTGTCTGCATCAGACCTGGAGAGAAGTTTGCTCTCCCTCTTAGCCCTTATCTTTTGGAAGATTTTCTTCAGCCTTCTCTTCTTGTCACTGAACAATCCTCCTAATTGCTAAGAAAACAGGGTCCTAAGAATCTCCTGTAGAAGGTTTTGCTGTCTTTGCTGTGTTTCTGCTTTCTCAGGTCACTCATGAAGCATTTCTATCTGGGTACCCCGTTTGCGGTGGTATTACTCGGCACCACACAAGTCAGACCTGACCTTTCTGCTCCTTGGCAAGTATTGTAAGTCCAGTCTGGACTGCTGAATTTCCCCATTCCCTTGCTGTATGCTGCAGCTATGAGATGACAACAGGGGCCATCCTTCCTTGTACTCCCACTTATCCCATGTCTCAGGGACCATATCCCAAAATAATGGGATCTTAATGACGTACCTTGACCTACAGGGTCAGAGGCTGCAGTGATCTTTCTTGAGTCTTGACCAGAGGAAGATAAATGGCCTGATACTAGCCAAAAAGGCCAAAACCCATTTAAGGATTAAATTTGGGCAATAGTACAGGTCTGAACACAAATGAAGTGGATTAAATGTTCACTCGATATTGACCCTGATGATGTCCTATCAATGCTTATAAATATCTGAAGGGAGGGTGTAAAGAAGATGAAGCCAGGCTTTTTTCAGTGGTGCCCAGTGACAGGACCAGAGGCAACGGGCACAAACTGAAACACAGGAGGGTCCCTCTCAACATCAGGAAACACTTTTCTAGTGTGAGGGTGACCGAGCACTGGCACAGGTTGCCCAGAGAGATTGTGGCATTTCCATCCTTGGTGATATTCAAAAGCTGCCTGGACATGGTTCTGGGCAACCAGATCTAGGTGACCTTGCTTGCGCAGGGGGGGTTGGACCAGATGACTTCCAGAGGTCCCTTCCAACCTCAGCCATTCTGTGATTCTGTGATGCTGTGTCTCTTACCACCATGTCTGGTAGGGTGCAATTTACAGGTGAAGATGACAGAATCTTACGTATTCTTAGACATAACCTCAGTTTTTTACTGGATTATTTACAAGTACGTATCTATTGAGAGTCCACAACAGAACCACTGTGGCTACCCCCAGTTTGGGGACAGTGAGGGGTGGGGTAAGACATGTTCCTTCTCCTTTGGTCTTCCCAAATGTTCCCTAAGGACAGACAAAATCGGATGGGCAAAGGCCCCTTCCTTCATGGACTAATGGCAGGCTGTGGATATTGTCTCATCTTTTGTCTGGGAGTCCTTCAGGAGATATCTGTCACCTCTGGTGCTGGGCCTGGGAGCTGCCCATGGGGACCAAACTCTACTGGAAGCCATCCCATGCCATGTCATCCACTGCTGGAGGAGCTGAGACCACAGGCATTACCGGTGAGGAAGATGTTCACTTCATCCTCACATCCCTGCTTTTAATATTTCTTTCTTCAGTCTAATCATCCCCATACTCACTATGGAGCAAATTTTTGTGGAGGAAGAGCTCAGAAGGCTTTTGCTTTTCTAGCCAATAACAAAATCTTTCCTTTCCCACAGAATTTTTTGCTTCAAGTTTCAGATGATGAAGAAAACAAAATGGTAGGAAAAGAAATCAAACACAAGAGGTTCACGAGACCATCCTTTCCAGCGTGATCGTAAGCCTTAGGCTGTGTCAACACCATGTAAAGTCAAAGGAAAAATATATCCTTCATTCTGAGGAATGTTTGGATTTTTTTTAGTGCTAGCATCAGAGAAATCAGTCACAGTTTCCAGACAAGGAGGTACTGCAAGCCTCTATCCTAGGCACAGAGAGAAATTATGGTATCACAGTAGGTGGTAACTGCTGGCAATCATCAACTGCTTTTGACGGCAAACACTGTTGGATTGAGCATGTAACAAAACAGCTCCCACCAGCACTGGCTTTGGGGTGAGAGGAAGGAACAATGGACCCTCTTTCAAAAACTCAGGATACTTTCAATAATGAGGGCTCTAAAGATGTGCTTGGGAAACAAAAATACCACAGTGGTCTCTATAGGTTTTGCCTTGGGACTAGGAGTAGGAATCACAGCTGGGGAGACTGAGACTTAGATAAGCAGGACTTAGGAGTGGAGGCTCGGGGAGGGGGGGAAAAGGAGGAAATTGAATAAAACCTGTAATGCTCCACAGAATGATGTTAAAAATAGAAAGATGTCTGAAAACTGCTTAATGCCCTTATCTCCTTGACTCTGGTTCCAGCTTTGGTTACTGTTTTCACTCCTAGCCAGCAAAAGCTAATGAAAACAAAGGTTACATACATCTTTAAGTTGATAAAAACCAAGATAAACAGGGACACAGAAAGGGGTTTGTTCCTGGTGCTGTCTGGTTTTGATGAAGTGAAAATGCCACAGCTGCCATTAGGATGGGGCTTGATTCATTTCCCTGTCTCTGCTCCTGGTTTTAGTGTAAACACATGTTTTTACTGTCTCTACACAGCTGTATCTTTATCAATCCCAGATGTCCAGCAGGTTTGTGCCTTTGGAGCCCAACAGATCTCCCCACATGTGCTTTTAATTCCTGTGATTCTAGAGAAAGGACTTATCAGAGAACAGATCTTTACCTTTAAGAACAATCTTTCACACTGGGATAAACTTTCTCATGCTAAAATGTATGCACAGACAGACAAACAACATGCTTTCCATGTGGCTGGAAATAGCCCTCCATGCCCCTGCTCCTCATTAATGAAGGCTATTCAATCTTCCCTCCACTCAGCTCATCTTCTCCACTTTCTTGAGTTGGCTGCTCTGTAATCATTTCCATGACAACTTATGATGATGTCATAGAGAAAGCACAATGATTTAAGAATAAAAGATCTTCTCTGGTAGATTTAGGTAGGATTTGAGTATCATTATCTTCAGTAATAATAGGGGAAACAGGAGATGAAAGACCAAGAATCAGAACAGCTAGATAATAAGAAGAGCAATTTACTCTACCCCACCACAATGCGGGGTAATCCCCCACAGCTCATCTTCTAAGGGTTGAATCTTTAAAGCTATGTAGGCAACTAAAGATACAGACAGGACCCTAGTGGGATGATTTTTTTTTTTTTTTAAAGTATCTCATTTGTACCCACCTGAACCTTCAGATGGCCAAATGTTTTTTTTTAAATCTAGCCCTCAAGCCTTGTCTGGCTAATCACTGTAGTCATAAGATTTCTGCTAATTCCCTTGGGAGACTTCTCTAATGAAGTGGGCCTCCTATTACAACTATCTAGACTAAATTTTCAATTGATTGGTTTCACCCTATTACCACTCTGATAGAATAATCTGGGCCATCCTAAATATTTCCACCCCTCCTCTATGGTACATGAAAGGGCTTTCTCAGTTAGTTTTCAGTCTGTCCCTAAATTGACTCTGTTGGTAATGTAAGATTGAACTGGGCAATGGTGAACTTTTACCATGCAGGTGCCCTCAGGGATGACTGTTTCCCAAGTATCTCTCCTCGTTTCAGCTACTAAATTGTACTGTTGCTACTCTGTCTTGCCCAGGTGTTAGGTTTATTCTAGAGTTTCAGTAATGTTTTCTCTGTCTCTGTTGATGTTTTTAACACTTCTCCATTCCTGTGTCCAGCTATTGGCACTGCACGCTTGTTATCACGCTCTCTTTAGTCAGCCAGCCCCCTTCTCAAAGCTCCTTCCCTGCGTTTCCATCCCCGAGGCTGCACTTACGGATTACTTCAACTTTGTACGTTGCATTGATTTCTCCAACTTTGTTGAAGACTCGGCAGGTGTATTTCCCACTATCCTCTGGCTTCAGATTCTTCAGGTTCAGCGTCCACTTCTTCTTCTTGTTCTCCCCAATCTCTTGGGGTGTGAGGGGCTTATTGTCCTTCAGCCAGGTGATGTCAGGCCGTGGGTTCCCGCTGGCCACGCACTTCAGGCGGATGGAGCTGCCGACAGGACGGGCGATCACTCTCCGTCTCATCTTGGCAGGCTGTGTGAACCTGGGCCGAGCTGCAAAAGGCATGAAAAATGGACTGTGGTGAGCAAAGGGCATGCAAAGAAGGGTACTGCTGTTAGGTGTTATGGCCAAATTTGCTTGAGAGGCACCCGGCAGCTCCATACATACCAGTGTATCACTCACTCTCATATCAGCTCAAACTGATTTCCTTAGAAAGGAAACATCATCCAGCCTGATGCATTTGAATGTCTAATGGACTGCTATGGCCACCGCATTAGCCTTCTGCATAGCACAACCCTGGAATTTCTCAGTGTCCGTAAGGCAACCATCTCACAAAATAATACCAAAATCACACTATTGTAGCTGAAGGCAAAATGCGGCCTCATAATCACATTACAATTGTTACCATATTCCATGCCGCAAATGCAAGCCCTTAGCCAAGACCAAAGTGAAAACCTCAGATTCCTGTCAGGCTGACCATTTTCTCAATCTTTTGCTGGTCACCTGAAGCTTCATTTTCTGAAGATGTTTTGCTCCTTAGTTCTCACTGGCTTTAATGGGACTTAAGAAGAGTCAACATCTTTTCAATACGTAGGAAAGTCTTAGAAGTGTGCCAGACTTTTGTACATTGATCTGAATTTACATGAATGCAATTCATTCAACATTTATTTATGAAGCATTCATGCTGAAAGGCCCAAAGAAGCAAACAAACAAATGCAAAGACCCCCCAAAAAAGCCTTGTTATTAGAAGATACCCCATGCCAGTCCATCCCAAAAATGGAGAAGCTGAAGCAATAGCTGCTGGTGGACAGAATCATGGGTTAAGATAGTCACCTTGTCTTAGCAAGGAAATCACCAATATTTCTAATCGCAGTGACAAGAACACTAGAGAAATGCAAGGTCCCCATCTGGCAAAATCTGAAACTTATACCCTCAACTGCATCTAATTTTAATGCAGATTATGTCAGCATTCCAGAGGGAATGGCACCCTTTACACCCTAGTAGCTTTACTGACATTGCAGAGAGTTTTCCTGTAAAGTCATTAGTTGGTCTAACTAATCAATAAAAAGAAAAAGATCTTTGCAAAAACTTTTAAGACAGTTGAAGCAATAGAACATGATCTGTTGCAAGGCAAAAGCTTGTCTAATAGTACCCTGTAATGAAGAATTCAAAAGAAGTTACAGATTTCTCACAGTTACTTTAATTATGCAATGCCAGTCTCCTGCTGAGATTAACACCACTTCTGACTCCCACTTGGCACTCTCCCCCTACATCCAAAATACTCCTGCCAAATTAACCTGTCTTCTTTTTTTTATTTTGGCAAAGCCAGTTTCTCCTCCGAGTCCATTCAGCATTTCCACAACAGGTTTCTCCCCCTGCTTTTGAACCCTATTTCTTGCTTACCATGATCTTACTCTTCAGCCCCAATGGGCAGTCACCCTGCATTTATGCACTCCCCTGGTAAATCCTTCCGGATCCTTTTCTTGGGAAATAAGAGAAAGAGGTAATGAGCGGCTTGCTCTGTGACACACCGGGTTGAATTATGCCCATCAGCCACTGGCCTTCACCAACGGCAACTGGAAAGCCACAACCTCAGTAGCATGTAACACACCAAAGCAAGCTGAGAACATTGTGCTTCGTGTATCAGAGAAGTTAGCTACAGGACGGCTCAGGGCTGAGGGCCAGAAGCTCTGGGATGTGCATTATAGCGGAGCTTTGCTGGCTGGAGGAGGCTGGTCTGCAGCTTCCTCTCTCCAAGCACCGGGGAACGGCAGCCATTGCCCTCCGAAGTCTGTGAACGTATCCCTTAGTCCTCACCCCCCTGCAGCCTTGCCCAACATCCCTCCCTCTCAGAAGAAGACACCCTTTGGCATACCCCTCTCTTCAAAGTCCTTTTCTGTAGGGGAAACCATCTGCCTCCGCAGCCTTCCCTTGCCCCCCTTGGCTGTCATTTTGGGTCCCAGCCCTTTCGTGTTATTTCAAACTCTTGCTCAGAAATGCTTTACTCTCCATACAGAGGCTTTCATGTGTAATCTAATGAACTGGAGCAACTCCGGCACTGAAAGTCCTTGCCGTGACAGCTGAGCAGCAAGTGTGACATACTAACCCACTCCACAGGTTGTGGTGCGTAAATTGCTGGGTATTCCCTTGGTGGTCTGCTGCAAGAGGAGGCCCCCTCCCAGCAAAAACAATCACCCTTCCAGCGAGACAATTAACCCTGTCAGAGCTGCACCTTGTGAGCAATGACATGTAGAAGTTTAAGGCTGAACTGAGGGAGACGTGCAGATAAGGGCTGTCATTGGGGAAATGGAGTGAATGTCTGCAAGGTCCATGGAGAGGTTAAGAACCAGCCGTGAAACCAGTTATCCTCTAATACGGCAGTAATTTACTCCGAGCCCAGGAACTGCAGGTCCAGGTAGGGGTAGATCCTCGCCGGATGGGATTCCTGAGCTGGGACTAACATATCAAAGAGCAGGTGGGAGACAGGACAGTCACACTGCCCATGCAGAGTGAAGAGTCAAGCGAGTGACTCGAAGCTCTCACCTTCCCTTACCTCTTCCCTGCTTCCACAGCAATATTTCAGAAGGACTTGGTGGTGTCCCTGCTCAGTAAGGGCATTGCAAGACAGAAACTCTCTTTCCTCCCAAAAAAGCAGGCCTAAAACATTTCTGGTTTTCCTCCCACTGTGACTCCCATGAATCTGTCTGGAGTTTTGCATTCACTCCTCGTACGTTGTTGCCCAGATACATACCAAAGTACAGGTAAAGCTAAACTTCTTTGGCTCTTTCTGTCTTTCTTTCTTCTTCTGTTTAAAGAAGGTTAAGTGATTATGTGGTCTCAAAAGCTACTCCAGGCTGTGTGCAATATGCTGAAACCAGATCCCATTTACACAGTCCTGAATGTTTCCTTGACAAAAGCCTGAATTGGACAAGTTTAGAAAAGCCAGTTAACAAAAAAGGAGAAAAAGAGAGAGACACACATAAGAAAGAAAAAGAGACCCAGCAAGCACAAAAGAGAAAGGGGGAGAAGCAGCAGTGTGAGAGAGAGGCAGAAAAAGTCTCTTTTGAGTTGGTGCTAGTAAATGTCTGTCCCCAAATCTGTACCATTTACAGAAGTTTTGCTTGTTGGAGTGCCAGCGAAGGCCATTACAAAGTGCCTCTGTGTTATTTATACTTCACATGCTTGTTCTCCTCCACATCACTTGGCATTTGCTTCATAAACATGAACCGCACATTTGTACAGTATAAATTATGCCACACACAAGAGCAAGGGAAAACACAAGTGGATGGGGACAAAGAGACAGTGTTGTATACGGGTTCCTTGCTGAAATGCTGTTTACCATGAAGATTTATTTAAGCTAATGAAAATTAAATGAAACAGAAGGCTGTCGGCACAAAGACATGGGAAAGAATTCAGCGGTCTCCTCTCCCTGTGGGACACCTCAAGGTGCATGGATCAGTCCCAGAGGCTCCTGTCAGACGTTACTCATACAAAGTGAGGTGGTTAGCTAACACACGTAGTCTGCTGCGATCCATGACAGTTATCTCCACATAGTGATGGTCAGTACCGCCTCAAGCTTTCATGATACAACTAAATATCGAAATACTTTCAAGACTTTTGGATAAGAGCTCAGTCAGTTGTGGGAAGATGTGGATGGGGTATCTATCTTTCCCCACATCAGGTCCCTGCTCTTGATGGGGGCAGAATCTCTCTCCAGCAATACCACTCCATGATGGTAGCTGGAAAGCAAAGTGGAGCTTTCTCCTCTCCCACTTCTCTAGGGACCAGGACTCTGCAAACACAAACTGCTACCCATTATCCTCCAGAAACCTGCAGTCACACACTGACCCTCCCTGCAGACCAGCTCATACCAGCACTTTGCTGGTCAACGCTGCTGGATGGAAAGGGCTTGGGGGTGTGTGTGGCCTGCCGCAGCCATTTTTCTGCTTGGAGAGATGAGACAGGAGGGAAGGAAAGGGGAAAAAGCAGAGGTGCAGGAACACTCTGCAGCACAAAGAAGGACTGGGCCAGGGCAGCACAGAGTAAGACACAATCTGATATGAGATTGTTAATGCCTAATAATTTTAGTAGTGCTTACATCTTTTTTCATAATATTATTGTTGTATTGATCCATCATCCACCAACTCTATAGCAGCGCATCTGCCATGGCATTCAATGTCTGCTCTCATCTCCACCAGGGTAATGAAGAGTGGAGAGATGGCAGCTTTTCTTGCTAGCTGCTGAACCCCTCCTGAAGGGCTCCTGACCTGTAGTTTATCTAAGCCACCCTTCCTCTAGTTCTAAAATGTTGTCATTTCCAGAATGAGTGGAGGTTACCTTCCTCTCCCAGCTCAAACCCAGTCTCGGATGAATCTGTAATTCAAAGCTATTATAGCACTGCCTCCTCCAGGTGTGGACTGGACTACAGCGCAGCACACCACATCCCTTGTTTGCCAGCTCCTGAAGAAAACTGGCTTCAGCTCGAGTGGTGAAAGCTTGACAGGTTGCATCCCTACCATTGCTGTGAGGTTACTCCCTGGCCGTGAATGTGATACAAAGCCATCTCTGTATTATAAAATTAAAAGGAGGGATGTATACTGCAAGAGCAAAATGGAAATGCTCTGCTTCATCCCTCGAGGTCATAAACTCACATCGCACTCCTGTCAGTAATGGCCAAAAGCTGTTTGGCATCAGCCTGACAACTTATTGTCCTTCAAGGAGTGCTTGGACCAAACTTTGGACCTGCAAGTCTTGCGATGATTCAGAACCTGTTCCAAGTGAGATTTAGCAGTTCCCCAAAGCTCTGCAACAGCATCGAAGTCCTATGCTTGAACAGTCCCGGGCTTAGAGAAGTTCATGCAGGTGTCTAAAAGAGAGGGTAATTTTAAAAAATACTCAGCTTTGGCCTAATACTAATTCTCCCGAAGTGAAGTCAGACCTCCCATTTGCCCTCAGTGGGAGCAGTGTTATGTTGGCACTGAAGGCTTTTGGAAATATTGCTGTAAAAGTCAATATGCCTTTTATAGAGAGTCTATGAAAGCTATAATAGCTGCACATGCAAAGGAAGTCACTGCCCAGAAAAACAAATGCAAGGGAGAACCATGCTGGGGTATATGGCAGGGGGCCCTAGAGCAGACCACGGGCTGCATTTCGCAGGAGGACCCTTGGATGGGATCCATTCACACCGACATGTTCAGCTGACGCTCTGTTTATTATTTGACCATCTGTAGGGAGAACTCACTCCAGTCGCTCTGCCTTTCCTTTCCTTCAGCAACTGAGAAATGTGCTGCGTGAACAGCACTGAACCAAGAATTGAGGAAAACCAAAAAACATACACTGCTCCTTACCCCATTGCTTCCCAGAATGATCTTCATATTCTCCATTGGAGCCTTCAGGTACCTGGCTATCCTTTCCTGAGCTGGCATCATCTGCAAAGGAAAGGGAAGATGTTAAGAAGGTCTCCTGCAGCATAGCAGCACGATAACAAGAGTTTGCATTTCCTCCTGGAGGCACCATGCAGCTGAAACACACTCAACGTACATTTGGCATCCACATCCTGGCACTCACAGCCTGGCCAGTTTAATGAACAATTTAGTTTGCTGCTTTATGAGCTTTTCGGCAGGCTACCAAAGCAATGGGAGATTAATCAATGTTTCCATTAATAGCTGACAAAAGCCTCTTTGTTTATGTTTACAGGTTGCTGTTCCCTAGGAGGAGCTGATCCGTTGTACCTCCTATGCAAATAATGGTATAAATCAAAATTACAGATAATTAAACCTAGGAGGTGGGGGAAGACTTATGTGATCAGTCACACAGAGCACAAGCAGTGGAATTAGGGCCACTAATTCACCTTTCAGCTTCCATAAAAAATAGGAAAGCAAGCAGGTCTGAGGTCAAATGAGCCCTCAAGGGATGCTGAATGCAAAGCTATGGCTGGAGAAAGTAATATTGAATTGAAAAGCTGTTTGTGGATATTTTTTTTTTTTAACTAAGGTCACACCTTTATCAACCACACACCACTTTGTCCCTTATCACTCTAGTTGTCTATACCACTACCACAGAGCAGCATCAAGGTCTCAACTCTGTGCCCTGTACTGTTCGGAGAAATAGAAATCACTGCAAGGTGAAACCCCCATATCTCCAGCAGCCCCCACCTCAAATTGCCGCTGTCATACAGCCACCTACAAGGTCTTCACCAGGGCCGAGGGAGCAGGAGAGTGCCCTGAGCCTCCTTCTGTAACCCGGGTGATGCTGGGTGGCCTCACACCTCTGCAGTGTCCAGATGTGAAGTTTTTACCTCCTCTAGTAACAGCCCGACCTCTACTGCACAAGCGCTCAGCTCAGAGCATCCTCTTACAGCAATGCGTCACACCAGGAGGGAGGTCCACCTGAGGGACTTTGGGTACCTATAGGTGACGGCGCAGCAAAGTATGGCTCTTCCAAGGCTACTTCTGTGCTCTACAGGTGGCACAGCCCCATACGGCAGCTGGATCTGAGGTGAAGATCTTGATCGAGAGCTACTCAGCTCCTAGCTAAAGTGCACTGAAGGGTGTGAAGTTTGATTTTCAGAGATAGGTCAGGTGAAGGCTGGGAAAAAGTTCACCTCGCTAAGAAACTGCTCCGCAATGGTGTAAAAAAAATAAAAATCAAGAGAAGTGGAAACATCTGACCTAAGGAATGAATCCCTCCAAATGCCCAACTCCTAAAACCCGTAAGAAAAAGGTCTCATGAGCAAAGGAGAGGAAATTTCTTGCTGTAATCTCTGCGGCAGAGAGGAAAAACTAATCTCAGTTTATACAAGAGCATGCCCCCCCCAAATGTACAAATAATAGAGCTGCTCTTTACAGTTGTTTTAGAAGTTAGGTTGTGTTTAAACAGTGCTTGGTGCGTAAACTGGTGTGCAGTCTTTGTGCGAGAAGAACGTGTGTTTAACCCCATCCTCCCCCCAGTTTCCGCTATTTTGGAAAATCATCCCGTCTCCTCAGCATGGCGCATTTTATGCCGACACATGCTCCAATCTCGTTTGCCGCTGTCCCTTAAGCAGCGAGGCTGCAATGCCATATGGGTTTGTCCCCCCTCGCCCCTGACAGATTTTTCCCTTCTCCTTGTGGTTACTTCGGCACAGTTTTCCCCGGAGGTATGTGCAGCTGTCGCTTCGAAGGGAAAAGAAAACTTTCAGGGCAGCAGCACGCCGGGCTCTTCCTTCGGCAGCTCACTCCAGCCGACTGCCCCTTCCCACCTCCCCCTCGCCCTCCGTCCATCGCTGGAAACCGGGAGGCTTTCCCGGGGGCTCCAGCCAGCTCCCAGCCCAAACCACAGGGAAGCAGCGTGAAAGGCAGTCACGCTCAGGAAACACCAGCTCC
Organism: Calonectris borealis; assembly: GCF_964195595.1. Lineage (NCBI taxonomy): Eukaryota > Metazoa > Chordata > Aves > Procellariiformes > Procellariidae > Calonectris > Calonectris borealis. The sequence continues at coordinate 7,454,750 of NC_134315.1, read as the reverse complement.
GCGCGGTGCCCTGAGTGCAAACGGCCCGTCCAGGCTCCGCCGAGGCTGGCCCGCAGCCGGTGTTACAGAGGAGACGAGTAACCCATGTGCTACGTTTTACAACTGTGTTTTTACTGCCTTGGCAAACCGAATGCAGGGAATACAAATATACCCATTATATATGATGGCTTGCATATGACAGATTGTCTCCTTTCAGTCAAAATATTGAATCGATTATCTTCTGGCACTTGTACAGTTTTTCACATAAGTATCAGTAGTGCTACGAATGAAATCTTGGATGCTCTCTGACAGAGAACTTAGTAAATCCCTTAGCACAATTAGAGAAGTGTATTGAGTAACGGAGAAGAAAGAAAAACTGTGGTCAGAGATGTAGGATTCCTGCCCATTGTTAACTGCCGAATATCTTAAAAGTGGTTAAGACGTTTAAGTGGCGATGTTCTGTCAATTATATCTTAATCCTACTCAGCCTGATGTACAAAGAGCAGTATATCCCCCCTTGCCTCCTGCCTCATGTTACAGTATGTCAGCCCATGTGCGCTCCTCCTGCCTACACACAAGGACTGACTGGCGTTCTCAACACCTCTTGACATGCTGCCAAGCTTTTGATGTAAGTAAAATTGCTCTGAATCTGTTTGATCCTTTGAAGATGCTTCTTCGGTTGTTATCCTCCTAAATCGCAAACCTACCAAACCCAGAAAAAATCATTTGCGGGGGAGATTTCAGGATAACTAATGCCACCATGCTGAGCCTATAAAATAGATTGTTTGGCGGAGGAGCAAGACTGAAATAAATAACTGCATGCATTTAGACATGCTGTTTTCGATCCACTGGAACCGGTTTCACTTAGGGATGTGGTAACGTTAACAACACCACATAGGAGAAGGCTCGGTGGTGGGGGGGAAATGTCATCAACATGGAAACTCATGTAGAGCAAAACTACTCCTTCCCATCCCCAGAGCTGCACACTGGGTGAGGGATGTTCCAGCAGTCTCCATTCCAGCCGCAACGTGCAGTGAATTGGGCTCCTACCTTCAGCGTGACTGTATCTGAACGAATTCACACTTGAGAACTGTAGGAAAAAAGCTGATTCAGGAAATCCAGAAATTGGACGAAACTCATTTTGGGAAGATTCCCTGAAGCCCAGGAATCTCCAGTCAAACTTAAAAGTGTGAGTGAGGCAGCAGAACAGCCAGTGATATAATGATAAAGCGTTAACCTGGGGTGTGAGTGACCCAGGGTCAAGTCCCTCTTCTGCTGCATTCAGAGAGGGATTTGAACCTCCCCTCTTCCACCTTGGGTGAGTGTCTTAAGCGCTGAACTGTGGTCTCAGAGAACCAGAAAAGAGCTTATTACATAAAGCGGAACAGCACTGTGGGAGACACATATCTCAGGAACACCCTTAGGATGGAAGAGCCCTGTCTAATTCAGGTATCACCAAGATTTGATTTCCACCTGCCCCATCCAAAGTTAGTACTGCGGCTACATGGAAAGAATCTCTCTCTCCCTGGTTTGAAGAACTTTCTCATTTTTTAAATTTTAATATCAAGTAGTTTCCTAGGGTAGGGAAACACTTTTGCAGTTGTTCTAGTCCCTGTGCTAGCAAGGATGGATATCTTTCTGTACCACAAACACACTTCAGTCACCCTGCTCACTCCTAGGGAGGGAATTATGACGCTGAAAGCAAAGCCAAATTTCCTGAAAGTTCAGAGGCATCTGGTTCAGCCCGAACCTGCAGTCTGAAACCTGGTTAATAGTGCCAGATCTGCCTGCTGTTTGCATTTCACCCCAAGCTTTACAAATGCAACTGGCCTGGCAATATTCTTATTACCCAGAGAGTGGATCTGAAAAAATGAGCCACATTCAGATATGTATGAGCAGCATACAAAGCCATGAGTTAGTAGCAGAAATCACATGAGTCTTAGCTATATTCAAAAATGACCTAATAAGCCCGATTGCTTACTCATGCTCTTGTCACCTCCCACAGGGGCAGGCAGGTCAGGGTGATAAGTACATACAAAAAAATCAGTCTGCAGCCGAAGGGCAGCAGGGACCAGCTATGCAGCATTGCCAGCTTTGCTGCCAGCAGATTACCGCAAGAGGCAGCGCTAAGAAGGATGAGCTGCTGAAGTTTCCTACAAGCTCCCTTTTCTGTGACCTATATCGGAAGGTCATCCTGTACTGGACTTCTTGGACAGTATCACAGGCTTAGGAGAGCAGCCAGTTGGAAGACGAAGTGGAAAACCTGCCTTGAAAAATAATCACTGACTAATTTTACGTCACGAGTATCTGAGGCTGAGAAAACATATACATGATTTAGGTGTCCTCACTGTACAATTTCGTTCCATGGTGTTACAAAGCATGCTGGCTGGTCAAGAAACCTGAAGTGGAAGGCTCCGATATCATGTCAGGTGATAGCCTTGGAGACATGGACAAACTCATGTAGCCCCTTCCCCTCCAAATACTGCACCTGGCCATACAAGATAGGGCCAGGATGGATCCAGAGGCATCAGCCCGTTGTTCAGGAATGTCATCCCAGTGATCCCCAGCTGCTCTCCAGCATCGCCTCTCTCTTGCTTCAGGATGTGGTTGCAAGCTGGCTTCTAGATCTGAGATGCCACAGGACTGAGATGCTGGTGCTGTGCTGGGGAAGTGTGTGGTGGGGCTGAAAGGGGCAGTCAGGGGATTGGTTTTGCATGAGACTTGACGCGTCTGCCTGTATGGGGCCCCGATTATCAGTGCTGACGTCATGGGCCAAATTGCCCTTTCTCGCCCCAGAAAGCACGATGCTCTATGCATATTGCCTGCCATGTGTCTTTTTGGTCTACCCCTGTCCCAAAGCAGGCTGAATTTCTGCAGAAAAGGGATTTCTGTATGTAACTCCATCAATTGAAAACGCACTTTGGGGATCCTATGGGACAAAGAGTGCCACATAAGCGGGGTATAGTTACTGTTTATTACCATAGCAGAATTGTTCCATTCCCTCTTAAAAGTTAAAACAAATGGAAAATTCTGCATAACAGTCCGGCTCTGAGAGAAACTGATGGGAAATATTCACAGACTGTTACCAAGCCAGGATCAAATTTTATTTACCCACAGACTCTCCACGAAGGCTTCGTGTTTTAGCCGAACGGGTATGACTGGTTTTCAGGCCAATACTACGTGCTGAGCATCCAACCACGAGTCAAAACAACGGCCCAGTTTTTGAAGCGAAAATCTAGCCGTAATATTTCTCTATGATTCACAGAGTTGCTTTAATTTGTTATAATGCAAGGCCCGTCCCTGCTCTGACTTGATGGGACCAGCTTTGGAGTCTTTGATGTCAGAGGCCTTGAAAGCCCCATTTCACAGATGAGCCAGCTTTGCATAAATAAACAAAGTGACCTCTGAACTGGAGCCTGAGACCTGAGCACACTTCAAAGCACTCGGGGAGGCGATGGGGGAGCAACGGGGAATGAAGCGATCAGCATGCATCATTAAGGCAGCCCCCGCTCAACGCTGCCGCCGAACAAGGGGCGTAAATAAAAGGAGGGAGGCAAGCGGGGAGGGAGTGAAATGAGGGGGAAAGTGATGTAATCCAGTCAGGCTTGAACAATTATAATGAGGCCTTCTCCCATGGATGAATGAAAGAGATCTCTCCGAACTCCAGCTTTAAGAGCTGACTCTCGCGTTTACCCAGATGCACCATATTTGCACATCATATTTGCTCCCCAACGTCCTTCGCTGCTGCAGATGTCTAGTGAGTGACATCTTGGGCCTTCCTAGGAGTTAAATCAGAATTTGTTCTGCTGAGCCTAACCAGTAAAACTGAGGGGTGGGAACACATCATAAACTTAGACCAGGAAGTGATTGGACCTATTTTTTGGCAGTCCTGATGGTGCAGTAGATAGAAGATAAACACACGTGAAAGTAAGTACAATCTGAAAAAGTAGAACTCTGCTGTTTATCTCAGATAAATTCAGGATTTCCTGTAATACTTACTGGAATTTAAGGGGAAACACAAGGGAAAGATCATTCTTTACTTTGTTTTAGGGAGTCTTCTGCTATGCCGACTGGTTCATCTGATGCCCAGATGAATGGTCCATGAAGTATATATGTAGGCAGGCAGTAACAACTTTATCACTGTGTTTGAAGGGATTAAAGCTGCTTTCCCCAGATCTCCTTAATGTGGATTAACACTCCAGGTTTCACTAGAATTTCAGCTGGTATTAACCCCCAGTGGCCAGGGAAACACATCCCAACCTACTGGCTAGCACATGATTTCCATCTGAAAGCCACCACTCCTACCTGCCAGGATTTTATTGCTCATCTTGTGATATTTGGGGTGTTTCTGGAGGACCTTGACCCTGGCAAGTGACTACCTGAGAATCTAATTTTTTTTTGTTATTGAATAACAATTCTTAACATCTGTGATTGTAAAGAAGAACTCTACACAAATATACCCTAAAAGCTTGGAGGAAAAGGAACAAAACACTCATTTTTGAGATCTTGTGATTTTTCAGCTTGTTTCATGGTTCTGCGAGGTCTGAATTATGTCTTCAGGATCCTTGGGACTGGTGATCCATAGATGAATCCCAAGGCTGATTTGAAATCATGAAAAAGATTAAGATGCAAAGTCCTCACCTTGACTAATTCTGAATTTCCTCCCATCGTTGAGGTCTAATTTAGCAAGCCTCCTCCCTGAACCCTCCTTTCTGCCAGAGGCAGACAGGACAAAACTCCAATGAACTCCTCCCACTAACACAAACCTGGTGTAAATCTTAGATATTATTTTGAATGTTTTTCAAAGTTCCTTCATCAACCCTTCATCTCATGCTCACCATTCCTTAACCTGCCTACTATATTAACAGTGTCACCTACTGTATTAATGGTGCTGATGCTTTGAAAAGACAGGAAATCTGTTTAGAATTTATTTGGAAGGGCACAGTGAAAGCAAAGGGATGAGCAATATTTAGACAGAATAAAAAAGATCTCATGGAAGAACCCCCTCTCCTTGGGCCCAGCCAAACAAAACCCCTCAAGATGAAAAAGAAGAAACCCACTCAGAGGAGCGCATAGCCAAGGAACACTCTACTTTTCTCTAAAAAAACCCCAACAAAACCAACACAAACTAAAAGGTTACTGGCAGAATTTGCCTCTGTAACGGGCACTGAAGACTTTACTGCCTACTGCCTTTGACTCCAATTGGACCAAAAATAACCAGAGGTATTGATACTGGAATTTCCTGAAAATAAAAATAAAAAATGTTTGTGTTAGTGGCTTTTTTGGTATTTTCAGCTCTGGCCATTTTCATGAGAATTTCCATGCAAAAGTTTTCACTTCAGCTTCAGCACTGGGAATCCTTCCGTAAGCAGGATGCTTTGCAAAAGAAAGGTTTGCAGCCCACCTGCCTCCTGAAACACTGGAGAGGTTCCACGGTCTACAGACCAAAGCCCTGGCTGGGGAGTAAAGAAACAACTCTTCTGACCCTAGCTAGATCAGTAACTCACATTTTTGAGTTATGATGATGTACAGGCCTATTCTATTACCTGTAGATGACAAAGCTCTTAATTGGTGGTTATTGCTGCATCCCACATTTCAACACACAGGTGAACATGTATCAGAAGCGCCTGCTTTAAGACCAAAGATGACTTAACTCCCTTCCACAGGATGAAAAAAGGAAGGACTATGGGGTAGCATAGATGTATCAGAGCCGGTTTATTTTACGGGCTGGTACCAATCTAGCTCCAACAGCACCAGCAAACCAGTCCTATTTCTTTGGAGTGTTTTAGCAGCCCACAGAGAATCTAGCACTGCTGTGCATAAGCTGCTACCAGCACCTGAGCTAACTCTTTTACCACCAATTCCTTCTTAATACTGCAATCTCTGCTGGGAGCCCAACATAGACATATCCCTGCTCGGTACTCTTGCAGATCACTGAAGAATGCTGTGGTTAGGGCTTGATTAAAAAACTTTGGTATGGAAAGGGATCACATATTTCCTTAGAGAGGTAAATGTATAAGGTAGAGAGATGGAACTCCAGAAAAGTGGGGTATTATAGGCATATAAAGCGATCAATACACAAATAATGAGATAGAAAATGAAAGTATTTAAAGTGAACATATGTGAAAGCTTCCCAAGAGGGGCATCTGCCAGACTATGGAATAGTCACCCAGAAGAAGAGAAAGAAGTTCTATTTCATAGAATCATAGAATCATCTAGGTCGGAAAAGACCTCTAAGATCATTGAGCCCAACCATAAACCTAACACTGCTGAGTCCCACTAAACCATGTCTCTAAGCGCCACATCTACACATCTTTTAAATACCTCCAGGGATGGTGACTCAACCACTTCCCTGGGCAGCCTGTTCCAATGCTTCATAACCCTTTCAGTGAAGAAATTTTTCCTAATATCCAATCCATCTCCCCTGGTGCAACTCGAGGCCATTTCCTCTCGTCCTATCGCTTGTTACTTGGGAGAACAAAGCGACCCCCACCTCGCTACAACCTCCTTTCAGGTAGTTGTAGAGCGCGATGAGGTCTCCCCTCAGCCTCCTCTTCTCCAGGTTAAACAGTTCCAGTTCCCTCAGCCGCTCCTCATCAGACTTGTGCTCCAGGCCCTTCACCAGCTTCGTTGCCCTTCTCTGGACATGCTCCAGCACCTCAATGTCCTTCTTCTCGTGAGGGGCCCAAAACTGAACACAGGATTCGAGGTGCGGCCTCACCAGTGCCGAGTACAGGGGCACGATCACCTCCCTGCTCCTGCTGGCCACACTAGTTCTGATACAGGCCAGGATGCCGTTGGCCTTCTTGGCCACCTGGGCACACTGCCGGCTCATGTTCAGCCGGCTGTCAACCAGTACCCCCAGGTCCTTTTCTGCCAGGCAGCTTTCCAGACTCAGTCTTTGGACTATTTAAAATTATAATGGTCTAACTATGGCTGAACTAGAGATTTTACAAATCCATTTGCCAAAGTTGGGTCATCTGGTTCCGAAAGAGAGCTTTAGTAACTCATTCACTGTTACTGTGAATATGGTATGATCGATAAGAATGAAAAAGCGCAACAGGAAAGAATGTTAATGAAAAAGGAGTCCTTGAAAACTACTAAAAAAAAAATCTCTAGTGGCTATATCTATACAGAGGAACCTTGGAGCTCTTCTGAGCTTCTGCATGGAGCTCTTCTGAGTCCATGCAGGATGAGACCTGTGCATACCATGTTCATCTCTCTCCTCCCCTTCTGTGTCCCCATGACTCTGTGTCTGGTTCAGATCTGCACCTACTTTATAACTTTTTCTCCCCCTCCTTCCCCAACCACTTTCCATAAAGATGTGGAGGGAGAAGCTTTCCTGAAGGTTTAGTTCTTCCCTTGCTCCTTGTGGTCTATCGTTATCCACAGAGCTCACAAAGCCATCTGAGACCCATTCTCAGTCGTGGCACATCTGCACATAGGGATGCTCCAGCTCCTGCTGTAACCACACAAAGAACCACAAGGAGAAACGGCTGAAGCTTTTCACTGAACCACTGCAATTCCCTGGCCTACCATTATAACAATTACATTACAAAGGCAATCAGAGGCCTTCCGCCATGCCGACTCCTCCAGACACCAGGACCTCCCGCCTGCCTTTAGGTCTCCATTCCATAGGGGGCAAGAAAACAATTCTTCCTTCTTTTGTTGTTGTTGAGGTTACTTTTTTTATCAGCATGCTCCAGCACACACAGACAGCAGCCCCGAGAGCTCTGCACCACAGGCACCAGTCTGCGGTTATATTCTTGATCTACTACTGGAGAGGATGAAAGGGAGACGAAATCAGAGAACAAGACGAGTGGTTAGGCTTCTGCCTTGTCACCAGCACTTTCTGAGCATGAAATAATAGCACCAAAAAGACAGCAATTACCAATCAGCTGTTCCAGACCTTGAATAAATTGATAATATTTCCCAGTATTTTTTAATTATTACTTGCATCATGATAGAATCAAGGATTTCTTAGAGACAGGTTCCCAGTATATTAGACGTTGTTCACACACAGCACAAAAGACAGACCCTGTTTAAAGAATTTACTGCCTGGTTAGTGCGGGCATGGAGTGGATGTCACACATATTAAGGTTCCTCAAGAAACATATTTTTTAGCATCCACCCGTTTTGGCCTGGTGGGGGAATGATGAGGGTCTTGTAGTTTTATAGAGTTGAGAAGCAAAGCTTCATTTATAACACCAATCAGCTTATCTGAATTTATAACAATTTTATTTTATTGCATTTATTATTTATAATAATAATTTATTAGTTACTTACAGTAAGTTTATAAACATTGGGAATAATTATGTGATTTTAATTATCTGACAAATAAAGATGTTGAAATAGTCCTTACTTTAGAAACCTAACTTCAGTGCCCAAGTTAGGAGTGAGGACGAAAAGAAGGTCAGGTTGACATCCACCTCTCTTTCCTGACTGCAAAAGAGATGATGGAGGGGGCCTCAGCCACGTACAGTGGGTGCCAAAAGCGAGGTGGTATGAACACTCCACCCAAGAACATAGGCCAAAATTCCATCTTCCACAATCCTAAATTGCTTAGGGTTGGGGGAGGGAGGCATGCCACTGAAAGGACTAATGCAAGGTTAATGATAAGAAGATTATAGCAGAGCCAAGGATAAACTGATAAGACCTGGCTCTCAGCCTTCTATTTTAACCACTACACAGCTGCTGTTCCCCATAAAGTTATACCTCTATCCGCTTCCTAGTAGCACTGATCGATGTTTATTATTTCCTTCACCGAGATGTGTAGGAACATAATTGATACGTGTTTTATCTCCCTGAACGCTCACATGGTCAAAATAGCCAGCACAAAGAAATTTCCAGAGGGGTTGGAAGGAAAGAGAGGTCATATATGTCAGTGACTGAGTACAGGAATTATTTCTGGATGGCATTTATAATCAAACAAAAATAATCAATCGTACAATCCTGTCCTTTCCAAACACTGAGTTAATTCCTTAGTGTGGAATTACCCAATCCATCATGATGAACTGGGAATTGCAATACTGGACTTTACAGACAGGAATGTGGATCCAGCTGTTTCTTCAACACCAGTATGAAAATTATTGAAACATTCTTTATGGGCTTACATATTTCATAATCTTCTGGTAGAAAAGTAAAAATATCTCCTATGGAAGAAAATGAAACATCCTATGCAGTATGACAACTACCAAGTGAAGCAAACTCTCAGAGAGGACTGCTGCTTAACATCTTTAATGGGAAAAGTGAGCCCCGTGTGTGTTTGCTTGAGGCGAAAAATCACACCTCATCCAGATCCACCATTGGCCTATTACGTTTTAACTTTGATTTCAAGAAATAACAGCACCTCTAAGTGGTAACAGTGCTAAGAAATCAACAGAGGCTGACAGTTTTTAATTGGACATTACAGAACATATAAAAATCTCAGCGTCTAAGATGTTAGTTATATTCAGTAAGGCACAAAATGTTGTTATGGAATCCTTCCTCTCAGATTTCAGAAGTAAAAAGAGAACTATTTCAGAAAACGGTCCATATATGCAATAAATATGGATTTAAAAAAAGATGTCATTTGCGGCTGTCAGCCCCTCAATAGCCACCAGTCTATAACTACGTACTCACAAATATCTTTTGTTAAACGGACTTTCTAAAGGATAGGTAAACCACTAAGACAGAAAGTACAGAAAAAGCATTTGAAAGGGTAGAGAGGAAAAACAAATTTTAGCTTACTTTTTCTTTTTTTAACTTAGATTTATCTTCTATTAACAAACTGATATACAGTAGTGTAATAGCAATATGGCAGCGGTGTAATCTCTCTGACCACTGTACTTTATAGCATGACAAGAAGCTAAAGAAATTGAGATTTTGGGGTCCAATCATGAAAGACAGAAAGTAGCCTCAGTGTCTGATGATGTCAAGCCTTTCAACATTGCCCCCGTATGCTGTTAAATACATAATTTTATTTGTGAATTGCCATACACCTTCTACATAATCTTCAATGAATGATACATATATCTCTGGGTAATTGTCAGACTAATAATAAACTGGTTTAAGTAGCAAAATGTTACCACTTTCACAATTCTGTCCAAGAACAACTCTGGACAAGTGGCAATTTTGTTGGCTCCCAAAACAAACGGAATATTTGGCACCCTACCTAACGTGAGGATTACAGTATATTACACGGGATAATATGGGCCTACGTCTCGCCAAAATTAAACCCAACCTAATTACTTGGAGTAAATGATAGCTTTCCATGTGGGGTAAAACACAAATTGTAAAAATGGTTGCTCCACTATTAACTATATAATCCCAATGCTGTCATTACAAATTTCTAAAACATACTTCAAAACAATGACTAATGTAGTACAGTCATTCCTGTGGGATGGAATTAAATTGCCTTGTGTTTTTTGCATTGTTTTTTTAAAAAAATGCCTGTCCTAGCACGTGACCGGCAGTGTATGAGAACAACAACCAGCGTAGGACCAGAAAGGACCAGAGACAGAAGCTGCCTAAGAAAACACATGAAACCCAAGATTATTTCAGGTAGAATTCAACAGCTTTTGGGTGCTCCGTCGCAGAGTTACTGCATTTTTTGGAGAGTGAGGGTATGGCTCTCCCCAGCACTTAGAACCCTCTACAGTCAGAGACGCAAGGCACCCCGTGTTAGTGCACTTCAACCTCTTTTAAAGGGTTCACTGAGATGAAGAAAGAGTGGCAGAGAGTCTGCATGAGTAATACCGTTTTGCAGATAGGGAACAAAGGCACAGAGACCATACAAGTGCATTGAAAGACAGACTAGGGCTGCAATTTGAATTCAGTGCTTGTCAACGAACCAGAGCTAGCGAACACCTAACCAGTGTTAGCTGTCACCTCTGACCTTGCCTAGACGATCCATAAACAACTTTTTCCAAGAAGTATTTCACCTTCTTTGATATTTAGAAGCTAAAGCAGGTGCAGTTTATTAGCTTTCTATGCAAGTTACCCCATAAGGACTGCTCTTGGAGAGCACGGGAAGCCACAGTGTGCATCAAGGGCGCAAATGGGAACGTTTAAGTCCTCTCTTCAAAATACAGAGAATATATCTCAGTATTATCTGTGTGGGGAAAATATTTTTTTTTACCATTAAACAGTGCTTTCTCCAAAACCTCTAAATACTTATGCTAACGAGCACTGCAGTTACACACCTTATTTTTTACTCTGATAATGTATACTATTATTAACATACTCATATGAATATTGCATACTGAATGTATCCCACACGCTGTTGGCTATTTTAAACAACAGATGTGAGAGGGATTTAAATGCCAATTTTAAAACTGTGCAGTTGATTAAAATCCTGTGAGCCATTCATAGATTGCCAGATATTCTATTTACATGTATTCCTCCCATGTAAAATACTTCAGGGAATACTCTAGACCCTGGCATATGGTTTAGAATGATGATAACCGATGTTGGAGATGCCACACAGACAACAGGACATATTATCCGGTTACATCTGTGTGTAAAATGCTTTGAGATTTTTTGATGGAAGGAGTTATGAATGTGTAAGGCTGAGATGCTACATTTATGCCCCTCTAAATCATGCTCAGAGATAACAAGCAGTTAGAGCCCCATCAATGCAAAACCAAGCACTTTTATGAATGCATTTCATTGCATCCATGTGCTGTTATCCTCTAGGGTAATTATGACTTGTGGGTGAACCTTGAAAAATTGCGGCGGATCAGCTTAAAAGGAGAACTCCAATGCCAAAACGCATCCAAACCTTGAAAACGGAAACCTTGTGAGAATAGCCTGTGCACAGTCAGATTGCAGCGCACTCAGGGCTTACTCTTCACTTCTTCTAACACCGGGGAAACCCCTATCTCTGCCACAAATCTGACTGACTTCAATTTCTGCATCTGTAGCCTCCCAAATCCCCCGGGCCCGAAACTCCCACGCTCTATAGCAGAGGCCCTGCCTGACAGATTACATGCAAATGTTACAAATACATCATAGGTTGTAGCGGAGGAATGTGCACAGGGCTGCAGACGCGTTCGGGAAAAAAGATTCAGTAAGACCCCTTGGTAAAGTCCCCATGGTAATACATCCTGAATGAGGAACTCTATCGTGTGAAAACATTCCTAATAATTCCTTCTGTTTTCATTAATAATATTAATTTTCCTGCTTCTGAGGTATCTTTTTGTTTTAACAAGCACAGCTTTTTGTCTCGTCTTCTGAAAGACTGCGCCACTGTAGTCTATTATTACTATGTATGCTGAAGTCGTTTAAATGGACCAGGCATCCATACCCAAAATCAGCAATTTGCAAAGCCATAATCTCATACCAACCAGATTACTGTGACACCTGAGATGTGTTTTCTTTCGAGACGTAGGAGTCTGAATGGCTGAAAGTGTCAGAAAGGCATGAAAAAATAGTCTTTCTGCTTCAGAAACGTATATGCAGGTGATTCTGCGGTGCTCGTAAGTGACCTTTGGTGATTTTTTTCTTGACAAACAGCCAACTAAAATTGAATCAAATTGTAGTAGGCCAATGATTTGAAATCACTAGGAAAAAAACGAGAGAGTTGTTTTCTTACTATTTGAAATACCTCATTCTGGCCTAGAAATAATTAGGGGCGGATAAATTATCTGGTCTACGATTTTCTCTGGCATATTATTTTACTCATGTCTTTCTTCTTCCTCTGCAGGGGGTACTTGTGGTCATATTGTTCTTTTATTTATGGCTCACAGCCTTTTCAGTGGCAGCATGCACACCAAAGCGCAGGCACAGAGCGGGAATGCAAATTCCTTGTGAGGTAACCAAGAAGAGAAAAATGTCCCAGACCATGCCAAATCTTTACAAGAACAGCAGTTAAACAGAAAACTATACCCTTAAAAAACAAAACCTGGGAAACAACAACGCTTAATTAGAATATCATGATTTGTACATTTACGAGCTTTAAATATAAGACCTGGTTCCCTGTTGAAGCCTAATTGGTTCTTTTGAAATTCTCTTATAAAACAGTGCTCATATTATCCAGCTGATGCATTCCCCTATTTATTTTGCTCGATGGTGACTTGCTTCCACTTTGAATTGGTCGCTCCCAGGACTGCTCTCTGGCTCAGCTTTCAAGCTGATTTCTCTGACAAGCTGGCAGCAATAAAATAATTCATTCCAGAGGCTGAGAGAATCACCCGCAGCATATACTGCAAGTATCGTCTGGCAGCAGTACAGAGGCCTACGCAATGGGAAGCCTGGGGTAAACCCTGCGCTGGGACGCCTGAATGCTGCGGGGAGGAGGAAAGGCTTCAGTAATTCGACCAGGAATAAAGGCAGCATCATGGCAGTGGGATGGAAGGAACGCTGGAGAGGGGTTGCTCCAAAGAAGACACACTGAAAGGAGGAAGAAGCAACGAAGGAGAGGAATATTTTGAATAAAACCGGAATTTCCAAGAACAGAAGCAAGCCCCTGGGATGAACCCTGTGATGTGGCGCAGGTTTTCAACCTGTGGACTGCATATCCGTGACCGCTTCTGAAGGCCCAGGGAAGGTAACTGAGGAGGATAAGCCAAACAGCAGTAGCCATGCATTTGCAATGATTTGATATAGTTTTGTCTGTATTTCTGCTGGAAATGCTGAGGATCCACAAGCTGAAAAAAAAAATCCTTGTGCTAAACAATATGATGTAGGAAGTCTACATCATAGAACTATGTAGACTAACTATGAAACTCTGAAAAAGATGAAACGGCAGATCCACTCCTGTTCAAAAAAAGAGGTAAACTCTTCAGAATCTAGCAAGAGCATGGGTTTTTGGATCATATCTGTGGCTGGGGTTTCTATAAGGAAAAATAGGCTTGAGATACTACCTCTCCCTGCTGAAGTCACTGGATCTCTGAGTGCTCAAGGCAATCAGGACTTTCCCGTATCAGCGCGACATGTAATGAACTGGCCCAATATCTCACTGAATAATCACCAGCCTGTTGCAAGGAAGTCTGATTACATATTCCCATGTACTTCCAAACCAACCACATCTGGGTAGAGATTAGTCACTGCTTTTACAGTAAACTCCTGGACTAAGATCTGCTGTCTGATGCATTTCCAAGGGCTAGAGACCTCACTACCTATATGCCCTGAAACCTGTATCAACAGCAGCCCCAGCTGACTCCCATGTGCTCCCTTACAGTCCCATGTAGAGGGAGGCAAGTCAGGGTGATTTGGCAAGTCCCCTTTGAGATAACACAGCAGGAAAGCAGGGTTTAACTGTGCTGGCTTTGCTCTTTGAGCACTCAGAAATTATACCGTTGGAAAACTATATCAGCCTCCACATGAATCTTCCTTAATTTGACTTCTGGCTAGTGTAACCGTAATTTGTCAGCATTTCAAACTGCAAGAATTCTCTTCCGCAAGACCTTCTCATAACAGAGAGAGCTGGCCCTCCTGCACAACCCAGTTCGTTCAGCTCAGCAGGCAGATTTCCATTGCTCCGTTCAGACTTGTCCACATTGTCCTGGCCCAGTCTACCTAAAGTTCATAGACACCGAAGGATAGCCTAGTCAAGGTCAACTGCCCGACCTGCAGCTAGGACAGCTCTCCAGAGAAGCTGTCTAGAAGGTGATGCACCACGTTGCCCCTTCACAAGCAAGAGCTAATACAACCACACTGTCAGTACACCAGATTTCATAACATGACATTCAATCACAAAGCCCCATATTGCGACCTTTCCATTGAATTGCCAGGCTGAAGTTGGCAGAATTTAGGATTATGTTTTAAATGAAGCAGAAAATTGTTTCTATTTTCTTTCTAAGCCACATGTTACTCAAGTGACCAGATATTCCAAGTGAAAACTGCTTTGGAAACTTCCCAGGAACCAAGGTGTGACATTAATTCTGTATAAAGCAGAGCAGAAGGCAGCTATCTCCTTTCTATAGCATGAGTGGTTAGTTGGTGCCCAGCAGTCTTAAGAAGATTAAATATCACCTTAATTTCAGAAGCCTTCTGCTCTGGCTATAAAAATGCTACAACTCCAATAATAATGCAACTGATTGTAAAACTTCAATATTTGGCTTGGATTAACATCACTACTTTATTCCACAGGGAAAGTAGTGCAGTGGGTCTTATGTGTTATCTCCTCCAGACAAGAAGGGTTAATTACTCATTATTCATTACAGTAATTGTGGTTTTGCTTGCTCAATGGAAAAATTACGTTGTTTTCTGCTTCATAAACAACGGGTTAATCTTATCAAAAGAAAAAAAGATCTCTGAAAGCAGATTTTTTTTTCCATTAACCTTTTTTAAAAAGGAAAAGCATATAAAAGTGAAAAAGCATTTTTAGGTACTGATTTAAAAAAAAAAATGTTAAAAAGCTAATTTGGAGACAGTAAAGCTGGGGAGCACATACCCATCTCCATAGATAAACTCACCATATGACCATTGTGCAGGAGACATCTCTCAGAGGAGACTTTCAGGGAGCTGTTATCTCAAAGCTATCAAAGCCCCTTCCCCTTCCTCACCTTCAAAGGGGAAAAGCGGAGCAGACGGCATGACACTAGCCAGGCTCTAGGCTCGACTCTACCACCAGGGAGGTGACATTCCCTGCTGATGGCCCAGGACCTCATCTGTGAAACTGGGAGCAATAGCTTCCCACCAACTGGGAGTAATATGAGGATAAATACAGCCAAATTGTGAGCCCCTCTGGTACAAGCATAGACACAGCGAGACAGGCATGTTGTTTTAGTCAGTGTGTATAACTCACTTAAATTTACCATGCAGTTTCAACTTGCAATCCCATATTTCCTGTCCTAATCTCATATACAATGTGGGTTTTGTACTGTTAAACAGCTTCTCTGTGGTTGCTCCATAGCAATGGCCAAATTGATTCCTACGCGAAAGGCCAGACTCTGCTTTCAGATACACACACTGTTTCCACTGGCCTGAAATGGGAGTAGCTGGTGTGTTGTGTTCAAGAACAACAACTGGTGGAAGGATAAGGCATAGGTATAAGGCACAGAGGAGCTGATGGCTTCTCAGCTCTGCCCAATGCCTCTGAGTAAAAATGACCAAGTTACTTACTCCTCTTACTGCCTCAAATTTTAACCCATGGTAATATTAATTCTGCCTTTTCTGCTGTTACTAAGATTACGTATTCTTTGGGCAAGGGTTGCTCAACTGTCCACAACCAGTTGTGCAACAGGACCCTACTACAAGGAGTTAGTGATAACTAAGAGCAACGTTGGTATTCCTTTAGAGGAAAGGCTAAATACAAACTCCTTTTAACAACCTGTACAGCATGACGGCAACCTTATACAACTATCACAGGCCTGATCAAAGCACACTAAAGCCAATTAAAATGTTTCATTGGCTTCAAAGTTGAATGAATGAATAACATTCATGTTTAGGGACGGATGTGAACAACACTGAAAGACCCAACAACCTGAAACTGTTCTCCAATAGCATCTCCCTGAAGGGCTGAACTGTTCTCCATCATACATTCAGGGACTATAACAACAAGACTGAAACAATGCCACAGGGAAAAAAAAAAAAGAAAAAAGCAACGGAAAGCACAAGCTGTAGAAGGTCCCAGTAAAAAGAACAATACAAATTACTTAGGCAAAAAGCCTGGATAAAATTACCACCTTCACCCTTCAAAGTTTCTGCCTGAAACCAAATCTAAATCACACCATAGCTGCACAGGAGTATTACTGGACGGGAAGGTGAAATACCTACTTAGCAGCAGCGATGCAAAGAGCGGCAGTGAAAGATGCAAAACCACCTGTTTAGTAACGTTGCCTTAGGAGAACATATGTTATGTAGGTTATTTGTGTGAGTTCTTTGATACCTGGTTTGATCTACACCTTGGGGGTTTTTGAGCTTAACAAGTAGTAGGCCTTATGATAAATCCTGATCTGTACACACAGTCAATGGCCCCACTGGCAATTTGTGCCAGAAAGATCTTATTCTTAGGGAACACGGTTATTACAACTGTTGCTTTAAAAGGAAACTATTTTTTCAAAATATGTTATTGCTTGTCTGCACACAGTAGATAAGTAGACATTGTTTTGTGCTTCAGTCATCTAAGCAAAGGACAAGCTTCCAACATCATCCACAAATCAGACAGGACACAGGTGAGTTCCCATGTGCTACTGGGAAAGGGACTACTCCAGATAAGAGAAACACCACCAGCCCCTAAGTGCTTCTTTGGGCTTGTGATTTGTTAAAACAAGTCACTCATCTTTGCCATGGCCACAAAGCATATTTCCCAGGACTCTATCCAACCCTCTTGTGTACCAGAGCTGAGGAAATGACAAGTACTTTGCCTTCAGCAATAAATATCCCCTGTGGGAATGGTGGACAGTTGTCCAGCATGGGCAATTTGCCTGATAAAAGGGTGACAATCCTGAAACAGAGACAAGGAGGCGAGGTTCCAGTGGGAAGAGATGAACTGATGTTTGATTGGAACTGAGCAGGCATCAACTAGTCTCAGAAAGGTGAGAATTTAATTGTCTAGACAGCCTTACTATATGCAAGGAGAGGGACTGGACAACTAGCGTAATACCTCCCACCTTTGCCATTTCCCTAAGGTGAAAGGTAAGTCGAAGGGTTGCCTTCTCCAGCAAGATCACTGCATTTCACTGCAGGTCTTGGCTGTTGGATTTTTTAATCATACACCCTCAAGATCTAAGAGCCGGAACCGGTTATTAAAATGGCAGCAGCTATGAGTGAACACAGTTGACAAGTGTAGCCCGGGAGGGAGGGGAGAGCTGGCTTTTATGTCATACATTACTGCTTCTAAGCAAGGAAAACATAACTGGCAATAAATTACAATGAAAAGAAACAAGCTGATCAAATACTCAGCACTGAAAAAATTGCCGTTAAGAAGAAACTGATTTAACCAGATGCAGTATAGTGCATAATGACACATTTGAGCTTCACTCTGTGAAAAGCAAAGGAGATGCTCTTGGAAAATGAGCTAAATGCCTCATAACTTACAGAACCTGTAGTGCAAAGTCACAGCTGAGAACATTTTCAGGAGCAAAACCAGGCTCACAAATAGCAGGATAGAAAAGAGGTTTCTTTTTCTTATGTCTCAACTGTTGCATACTCAGCATGAGAAGTAGATACCTGCCTCCTTCACTCCAGTCCAGCCAAGCAGGGCAGCCCAGAGCCAAGTGAGCGCTCAGAGAGAAGTGGGGCATCAGTGAGAAATCAGCTACGTATCAAGACTTGCCTTAAATCCGCTGGGATAATCTAGCAGGTCTAAGGACTCTGATTCACAGTTCAAGCAAGGCAAGATCAGAGAAACTCTACAGAAGCCAAAAAATAGCAGAAGAAAGCAAAAGAACCCAAAAGAGGAAAGGCTGTTGTATTGGCTGACTGCAAAAGCAGTCCCTTTCTCCAAAAATTGTTTGCAAACAACTTTCTAATATTGCAGAAAGGATTGTCCTCTAATACTGCAGAACATATTGGCAATGTGAAGAAGTTCAAGACAAACCTTCCCCCAAAAAACCCGTTGCCCTTACCATTAATAATTTCTTATCTTTCAAGAAGTTCTGCCCACATCCAGGTAACTCTGGAGTCTGGGAAAATTCAAATCTACCTAAAAATGGGACAAGTCAGACCCGACTGCCTGCCTGTATCAGACTTACAGCACAAACAGTAATTATCTGCAACTATGTGCCGTTAAAGCATCTATTGCAATTTTTCTCTCCAGAGCTATGGGCATGGTGGCCTTCATCTGCACGAGTGTCTATTAGCACAACATGCAGAGTGCTCCAGGAGAAAAGTGGAAGGATTATGCTACAAACAGTTCAGTAGCCTTCAAAAGCCTTCACTATGTTAATAGCCTTTAAAGTGACATTTCAGAGCACCAGTGGCACCTGGTCCAGCTGCTTGCGGCTCCGCTTCCATCTAAACCCCTCACTGCTCGTCTCCCAACCCCTCGGGCCAAGGTGAGGAGGGTTTGTGCCTGCCTACTCAGTGCTAAAATTTATTGGTTAGGCAAGAGGAGAGGACACAGGCTTCTCCTTCGGTTTCTTGTGCACATTCTCCTCTACAGCTGCTGAACGTAACTTTAGCAAACATCAAGGAGAACAGGAGGCTTTACTGAATTAAAATATTTAACATACTGGCTAGTCATCGTTCCCTTTGAAACCAATACCCATCTGGGATTTGACTTCATGAAGACTGCTACAGTCTTTCCATACCATGTCCCAAAAAAGTTCAGAAGGGAAGCACATTGTTGTATACTTTATGTAGGCCCATAGAAAGATTTGGTTTGGAGTGCACATGCACACAAAAGCTTTTTATCTCCAGGGACCTAACCTTTGATAACTGTCATTGCAAGCATTTTATTTTGCTCGCTTAAGTAGCACTATCAATAACCGCCTTTTGCTCTAAAGACAAACGTGGTCTGCTTTTCCAAGCAAAGGAAAACAAATTAAAGACTTAAAACACCCATCAGTTGTTCACTTCAGCAATTTGATCGCTATCTTTTTTTTTTTTATTTCCAGAAGACCCTTCAGGCCAGATAATAGTCACTCACTGCCTGCAACGCTGCACTTCAGTCCACAGCATGTGTATTTTTTGAGAGCTTCAGTGAAATATGAGCGAGAAGCACAGATTAGAATCTGGCCTGGAATTACGGTTTGAACTCTGCAAAAACGGATACAGCAGGTCAAATTCTCCTCTCAGTTACACCAGAGTAGCATTCCAATGAAGAACAGAAAATCCATGTTTTTAGCCCTCATTTTTTAGGTTATTTATACAACCCACAACGATGGGGGGTTTTTAGAAGGATTAAAATAATTTGTAAGAAATCCGTGGCAAGCTGCATGTGTACAGCTCACTGGCGCATCAGCTGAATGCTGGACTGAAGAATAAGAAAGCGTTTGGGAGAAGGCAGATAGGTCTTACTGCCTTGCAAGTCTTATGCCTCTCTGTGGCAATTCCTGGAGCCTGGCTGAGTTTAGAGGAAGCTCTCCAGGCAGCAGAAATTTAGTTGCAGCAGCACAGAGCTCAGCAGGGGCGAATTTACTCAAATACTCGGGATTCCTCGGTTATTCTGATTTACTCTAACAGTATGATAAGACACACAGACTTTCACGCCAGCATGGCTAGGTGGATGCTGCGCCCCATGATATCTGGTCTAATTGCATCTGTCATCACTCCGTTACACTGAAGACAGCGGTGGAGGCATACCCAAAAACCGGTGAGAGGAACTTGACATTTACCTTTAATTGGGAAGAACTGACATAAACATGGTGGCAAAGAGTAACGCCAAAAGGACGCTGTGCAATACAGTCTAGGGAGCACGAGGGTGGGAGCAATGCAAGGCATTTCAGATGTGCATGAAATAAAAACAGTGTTTGGAGCCCCAAACACCGGTGGACATGAGTGGGTGCAAGCTGCACCCACATGCACCCACGGGCATGTGAGAAAGGGAACGGGGCACGTGCATCTCTGGTGCTGTTGCACTGGAATTATTCAAGAGACAGCATTTATTGGCCCTGCTCCTCTGCTTGCTTAGAGTGGAGACACATCAGGGATAAATTTTGTCCTGTGATTCTAAGCAGCTGGCCAAAACAATAAAACTGCAATCTGTAAACATGCTTAGATTTTTTTTTTTGCCCAAAAGGTAATAACTTCTCCTTACATATACACATGCACATTGTTCAGAAATATTAGCCATTTCTCCCCTGCACCAGCGCTGGTAAGTCAGGTAATTGAAGCTTCAAAGGAGAATCACGGTTTAATGGAGCTGTGCTTGCCAAAGAAGACAAAGGACTTTCATTAGATTTCTTCCAGCTTATTTACATGACTTATCTTTTTATAAATTCAACTTCCTTCCAAAGTCGATAATGAGGTGCATTGAAAAAAAGAAAGAAATGGAACGGTTTATTTTGTCGCAAGACGAGTGATTATTTTTGTGATAGAGTGTGTCTGGTGTAAAGTTCAAAAACAATGGAAGCAGCAGTCTTTAGGCAAAACACATAACTGTTCCTGATAACAGTCTCCCAGGAAAAAACAGCATTTTTCAGAATTTGGCATAATAGCATTGACAAATACCTTCCAGAAGCAGCTGTCATGGTTAATTTCTGCTCTAAGATCTAAAACCAGGGATGGCTTTTCAATTAGACGTTATTCATAACTTTTTTGCATTTTATTTCTTTTGCCTGAGTAGAGAACGGACATTACCGATACAGGAAAAGAACCATTAACATACTAGATTAAAATGTTTCCATGCATTTCAGCCCTTGTCATTCTGACTTGGACACAAATATATCCAATTTCTCCACTGTGGAGTCCTCATAAAATCACAGGCATGCTGATATTTTCCTAAACTGGCCTCTACAGTGTGGCAATGAGCCTTGTGAATATCGAGATTTTAGTGAAGGAAAAACTGAAACAGAGCAATTGGATAATTTGAAATAATGATGGAAATTACTGTCTAGGTGATCAAAAGTGATCAAAGGTGATAAGTGATCAAAAAATAGGCAAGGTGATTTGCACTGGTTTGTCATTCGGCAGCTGGGATGCATGGAGAAGATTTACCCAAAACAACAGAAGGGGACAGAGGAGCAGAAAAAGGATGGAGCAAAGCATCCCCCTCTGCAGGGAGTCAGCTTCAACACTTTAACTAACTGCTTCTTTATGGTTTGCATAAAACCCTGACAAATAAGCACTCACCCAGGGCATCTGACAAATTAATCTGAGGGTCTGCCCATGTGAATTCATCCCAAATAACTACCTCAGTTAAATCATGCCTTAGCTGAATCTAAATTCACTTGAGAAGCACTCAGTTCTGGTCCCAAGATTTCTGTTTCCAAACTTTTTCAATATATATATCAGCAAACGAATGGCTTCTATGGTTGAGTTTCACTCAAAAAAAAAAAAAATTCCATGTCATGAAATAAAAACAACATTAAAACAAAACTATGTGTGCAATAATTATACAAAAATAAAAAGCTCTAGCATACTTGAGCAGACAACCTAAAAATAGTTTCCAAAGAGATACTCAACATTTCTAAAATGAAAAGCTGTCATAATAAGAGCATGTTGCAATAGCAAATCTTGCTGTAAAAAGTTCTGAACCTGATGTGTGTGAACTAAAAGAAACTAAAGCAAGAATTTTTACAAGTCACTTGACTCAATATTATGGTACATTAACCTTGATTTTTATTACTGCTCAGCATTTTTGCTTTTGGACCAGACCAAACCCCAGAAATACCAATGAATACACATATGGGGGTGGGGAGGAGAGAAATGAGAGGATTTGGGTTTTGTAATCACTGAAAAAATGCAGTATGAGTTCTGTGCTAAAACCCGAGTGGGCTGTCATTTTATCTAACTGATTAGCTCCATCCATAATTAAACCCCAACTTTTCTCCCTACACGCTGTGAATCAGAACACGTGTCTGAGAATTGTGCGGGAGGGACAGCCCGGGACGGGACGCGGGCTCAGGTTCAGGGCACAGCTCAGCCTCGCTTCATCGAGACTCGATTCCAGGAGGAAAGCCACTTGCCAAAACATCCATTTCACTGACCACCTCTTATTCAGTGGAACATCACATGTTTGCAAATGAAGTTGCTAAAAATAAAAAAAAGTTGCTGCTCTGCCTTTGCACTGATGGGAAAGGCAGATGTTGCCAGTAGCTCTACCCACCACAATTTTATTCTCAATTTACCCACCACCCCCTGTTTTATGGCTCACCCTGTGGTAAGATACTGGAAGTCAGAGCTGCTGATTGCCAGTACGAACCTCGCGCTGGTGTTTATAGTGCCTCATACCGGCAGCCTTTGCTGGAAACCAGTTTGGAAAATATCGAGAAACATTCTCCAGTCATTCCAGTGGGAACCCATGAGAGCTCTGAATTAACCTTGGCCAAAAAGGAAGTGAAAAGGGAAATAAAGAAAAGGAGTGAAGATAGCATTCCTGATAACACACTCAGTTTACATGCCTAAATCCTGCCCTCAGATAGAAACGGGCGACTCGGCTGCTAAAAAAATGCCTGAGCGAAGAATTTGGCACCCATATTGCTAACCACAGGTCACTGCAAAGCAAATCATCGCTGCTGCCCTTCCCAGCACTGGAAAAGGTCATTTCCCAAAGATGCAGGGCCCCGAATGGGCCAGGAGACCCCAGAAGCACTGTGGCAGGGCACGAAAGGCAGCATGAAGTAGCAAAATCAGTTCATCTCAATCTCTTCTTAAGGCAACTGAGTCTTTCTGCAGCCTTCTAGGTGTGACAAAAAGCTGCTTGTGTTTGACAGAACAAGATGTCAGTGAGGTGGTCGATGACCCAACCTTTCCAGGCTTCCTCTCATCTCTCGTTAGGAGTCTAATGATCTCATGATCATCCTAGATTCATCCCATCTCATACACTTAAGCTATGCCAATATAGTGCAGATGCCCTTTCCCAGCCTGTGTTTGCACCCCTCCTTGATTCGACACACCTTTACATTTGTCTGCAATCAAATGTCAGCGTGTTACCGTGGGATTTTTGTAAAATAAATATTTGAATTGTGATTTCTCCTAGTAACAGAGAGTTCCTGCACTGATTTGTGAACACTGTTCTTCTACACCACGTTAGATCATAAGCAAATGGGGAGATGCATTTTGAAGAAGCCAGATTACAGCAAACGCGTTGGCACCCAGAACTAGGAGACAACGCAGCAAAAAATGAGCGCAGATTTCTTTAGTCAAACTGGCATGCGAGTTTTCAGCTGTGGCTCATCTCTAGTGGAAATGCAGCATATGCTGAGTATTTCAGTGATGTGGTGAATGCAGCTAGCAGAGAAATGCAAGCCCAGAGAAGCACATGGCTGGTTTTACAGGAGGTGCAACACTCTCATCTCAGACTCCCTTATCTTCAACCCACCTCCCTCCATCCAAATATTTTTGAAAAATGTCTAAACTAATGCGTAGCCATATATCCACTTACCCATAGAGGTGTGCACACCGGTGTGCCTTTACTGGCCAGGAAATCACAAGGGGGTGAAAATAAACAACTGGAACTTGTAACTTGATGGGTTTTTTGCTCCTAGTCCAGCGTATTTTTTGTTTTACTCATTTGTGGCTCTTTCATTAAGCTAAATGATTTGAATGCCTTTATGTATGCAGGCTGGCATGGTGAGGCAGTGAGACCGGACCTCCAGGCCCACCAAAACTCCCACTGCTCCAGAGGAAATAGCTCTGAGAGCATCTGTGCTTGGAGTTGGTTCCGGAATAACTGTTTTGCCATCAGCCCCATGGCGATAGCCTTATTCCCGAGCTCTCAGTCCAGATGAGGAATGAGTGGTGAGCTCAGACCTCTGGAAAGAGAGGTTTGCACTCCAGAATCGGTGTCTAAAAACAAATTTATGCCACAATACCCTTTCCAGAATTTCCAAGCGTTAGCGCAAGGGAAGCGAAGCGGGCTCCCCGGACGGCTCTCTGTGCCAGCTAAACCTGCAGTGGTTCTGCATTTGATCGTACTCCCCTGAAAGAACAAGAACTATTTTGGTTGCAAAAGGAATGTTCCATAGGAGCAGCAGGAGGCAAATCCTGGAGCCTTGTCTTGCCTGTTATACTGGCCGATACTCAACTGAGGTTTCCGGCAAGGACGGAGGGAATTTAGCTGCACACAAACTTCATGTTTTGGCCCCAAAGGACTGTTGATACCTAAAGAAAAAAAAATCTTCTCTGCCTCCAAAGCAGGAGAATTTGGGAATCGAGGGGAAATCTGAAAGCTCCTAAGGAAGGGAAACATTTCTATGGAGAAACTCCTCAGTGCGGGCAAATTAAAACTGGAAAAAATCAAAGCTCTGGAGGGTTTTATGCAACAGTAGCCAAAACCTTGAAAGAAAACATTGTTAAAGGTTCGTATTTTCTCTTTTCTTTGGGGGGACCGTTTCTTCTGGAGTGGCCTACATTCTCAAGCCTGAATGCTCCCAAATTAATTGCTTTGCGTCCTCTTCCCTCCCCCCACCCCCTTTTCTTTCTCTCTCTTTAGCTTAGTCCCAAGCCGGTGAAGTCTTGGCCGGGGCCCGTAATGAACTGGCAGAATGATAAAGAGATGCTGGGCTGGAGGGAGGTGGGGGACCAAAAGCCCGCTAATAAGACCAGGATCCCCTACTTACGCCGTGCCCCACTGCGGGGAAGCCATTAAAGACCTGCAGAATAGAAGAGAAAAGGAAGAAAGTTCTTACAGAGAGACCTCCCCTCCCCGGGCCCTCTCCAGCACTTTTTCAGAACAGAGCCCTCGACATGGCTAATCCCTCCACCGCTTAATGAACTACAAGCTTCCCTTTCACTCGGACAAAAGTTTCTTTCCTTTCTCGGGCCTAATCGCAGACAAATGGTCCCCCCACCATGATGCCTGTTAAAAACCCATTCCCTTTTTTGAGGCTGCGAGGCAGGAGGAATGCCACTGGCAAGAATAGGTACCCTTGAAATGAGCTCCTTCTGCACTTCTGAGAGATAAGTGGGAGATGACATTGGAGCTATAATGGAAAAAATATTTTCACAAGGCAGCATCTGTTGTTTCAGTGGATGCAGCCCCATTTTTGTTCCAGAATGCTTCTGTGCATCTGTCTATATCTTTTCTGTCAGTGGAACAATTACCTCCCGCCCGCCCTATACACACACATATATTACTGCTAGGAATGTTGCATGGCTGCACAATAAAGCTGCCACAGCCTGTGCCGAGTTTCGTACAGACAACAACTTACTGCAAGAAAGAGTTATTGGTTTGCTTCCAAAATGAAATAGTAGGCATGACTTTTACAATTTATTACTTCACAATGCGTGGGATAAGCTCAGATATTGCCAGTTCCATACAGCGAAAGGAAGATATGCTATCTAATTGACTATAAAAATGTTGAGCATCCAAATTTTGTTTCAGTATATAAATAATTATCCTTATTTCAGGATAATAAAGAGGCAAAGAATGTGCAGCTCTCACTTCTGCTGAGCAACAATGAAACCAGACCATTTGTTTTAGTGTTTAACCTTCCAAATACAGGATGAATATTTCGTCTTGGATGACTTTTTAGATGACCATTCAAAGTTGATTTCCCCAAGTTTATAAAATACACCAGTATCAGACTGGAAATGTGCCAGGTCTGCCAAGCCTCCCTCCAGAGCTATGTCCCCTGTCTCACACTCCTATGTGACAAGAAGATGTATAGACTTTAAAGCAAGTAGGGACTGTTTGAACATCTAATCTGAATTCCCGTCTAGTCAGTGCTGCTGTATTTGGTGAAAACGTTTCCCAGAAAAGCTTCCAGAAATAAGCTGAAGACATCAACAGATGGAAAATCCATTCTTTCCCTCGGTAGTTTGTCCCAGGGGTTTTTCACCTCCACTGGCTAGTTTTTACCTTGCTTTTGTCCAGACTCACCTTTTAGCTCTCATATCAGCTTATGCCTTTCTTTTCCTAAATTAAAGAGCTGTTTAATATCCTGTATCTTCCGCCCATGACGTACTTGCACACTGCAATTAAGTCACCTCTCAATCTACCTGTTGATAAGGTTTACAGCTGGAGTTCTTTAAATCTCTTTCTTTAAGGCCCTATCTTCATCCCGTCACCATTTTTGTGGCTTTTTATACAGCCCCCCTGATATGTCAGTGTGCTTTTTAATGGACGGGCCCTTTGGTTGTGGGCAGCACCTCTCTATCGCGCCAATGCTGTTCACACGGCAAAACAATCTCCTGATCCCAACAAATGAGACCACACTAGCCCGTTTGCAATGGCATCGTTTACACCAATATACAATCATATTTAACAAACAGAGAGAGGTACTTCGCACATAAAACTGCCTTTCTGGACATTCTGTGGGAATGGATACTGCTTATTTTCTGCACCTGGACTGAGGGAAAGGCAGACTTCAATTTGTTTGCAAGACAATATTTAGTTACTGGATTTGACTAGAAAGGAAGGGGGAAGGAAAAAACTCCCAAACCTATCCCAGCACAGAGCCTTGGGACACAGACTTCTCTCGTGCTCCCATTATAAGGAAATGCTGGAGTTTGAATCCCATGTCTCAGTAGACTTCATATACAGTTATTTTATATTTTAAAGGAGGGGGGAAAAAATCTGTGTATGAATTAAATGAGCAGCTGTAAATCAATTAAGACCAAATGCTCACAATGGATAAAAGTTTACATCAATGAGCAGGTCAAATCAGACCCGAAGCGTGTCCCTGGGGCATCATACACTCAGCATTTCCTTTCCTACTACAAACCATCACAGCAATGGTAACTGCAGTTTCCTAACAGGCCCCTGTGTAGATACCCAGGGTTGTGGGTATGTCACCAGCAGCCCACAGAGCCTGTCTGGGAACTCACAGACGCATTTTCTCTGCAGGACTCCCAGCAGCTCTTGCTCCTATTCTGCTCTCCTACCACTATACTTCTGCCTATGCTCTGGATACATCCAAGAAATGCAGAAGCAATTGAGGAAATGTCGAGTAAGAACACTAACACGATCAGAGCTGTGCAAAGCGATCTCACATCGCCGCGTACTGCAGAGGAGAGAGAAGCTGAAACCCGCCGGTGCGAATAGGAGCTCTGTGGCTTTGAGCCCACCTTGAACCACCACATTTATCTAAAACAAGGGTGATGACACACATTTGGACCAATGAGGCTTTAAACTGAACTAGTAACAGCTATACAGAATCAGGAAAATGCATTTTTGACAGAAGAGGTCTCTTTTAAGGCTATTTCCCACTACTACACCATTGAATTATGGCTCTCTTAGGAGAGGCTCTCCCCATTCAAGTGGCAGAGCCCCCCCTGGGTTACTCCAGGCTTTCGCAAAAGTAGCACGGAGCTTATCATCACCGACTTGCAGCAGAGTTCACACCACAGTCTAGGTGAATTTTTGCCAATGTCTGTAAAGCACCTAGGACGTGAGAAGTGACAAGTATTAGTACTTTCAACCGCGCATTTCTGACTCTCCCGAGCAGGCTCAGTTTCAAAGGGCTGGATTCGGTTCTTATTTCTCTCAAGCTTGTCTGCCCATCAGTACTTCCAGGGTCAGGCATAGGAGGAGGGGACTCCTACTCAGCAAATCAAGCAGCTACAAAACAAAAGGAATCCCGTTCAATTATTCCCAGCAAGCGGATTAAGCAATGAAAGCGACATATGAGTCCTTTGTGTGGTATTTTTGCAATTATGTTCATTTTTCCTACATTACTAATACGCTAGTAGAAACCAGACACCATGCCCAATAATGCGAAAACAAGACAAAAGAATGGAGCCAAGAAGGGGAAGAAACAGAGTGGAAAACGCAAAACAGTAAACTATTCCTCTTAGCAAATGTTAAGTACCAGCAAGGGCACATAATAGCTGGGCCCCCAGACTCACGCAGCAATGAACTAGGAGCAAAGCAGCAGATGGTGGTGCAGCAGATTAGAAATTGCTACCAACTGTCTGTCTGGAGAGCTTTGCTTGGGATTACAGACTTGGGGGTAGAGCAAAAACCTGTAGCGAGAGACATCAAAACGTAGGGATACTTGAAACAGGAAGGGTCCAGGCTTGATGGAGATTTAAACTGCCCATGTGGACTCTACCCTGCCGGTGTCGGAGATAGCAGACAGAATCGGAGATAGCAGACAGGTTTTGTGAATGTGTTACTAGAAAAAGTAACTAGATCATGTTACTGTTGTGAATCAGTGCAGCTGCACTGGCACGAGCAGACCTAAGTCAAAATGTACTATCTGAGATTCAGGCTTCAGAAAACAGGCAAAAACTGATGAAGGTAATCACTGTGTGGTGGGCTTACAAAGGAGTGGGAATGAAAAAAAACCACCATGGTCTATGCATATCCCAGAAGGAAACACTGAAAACAGATTGCTTGCTTGTTGTTTTTTTTAAAAGATCCCTTACATACTCTGACCAGGTAGGACTGGAGCAGCTCTGACAGGTCTCATAGTCTTTTTCTGCCCTTTTGCAGAGCCTGGTGTGCAGCGTGCGGAACTCTCCATGTCTCTCTCTGGTTTCTGGCCACAAGGATTCAATGCACTAAGACTTCTAGTACAGAAACGTACCTGCGATGGGAGAGTTTCGAGCGTACCAAAGTGCTTATACAGTGCTCCTTTCTGCGAAGATCAGCCATTAATTCTCCTTTACCCTTCTATCCCCATTGTCTTCCAGGTGTAATCGTAGAGCGATGCATTAGCGTTTCCCCATTAAAGTGCCATTACAGAGCAATACTTTAGCTCCTAAGGTGCTGATAAAAAGTGATGTACAATATTTGAGGGATGATCACCTTTACCGTTGGCTGCTTGGAATAGTAACTGCAGCACAGCTACAGAAAGCAGCGAGCATTGCAGCACTCTTTAGTGTGGAACAAGTGTCTAACAAACTATTTCATTCAGAATTTCATTCACGGTCATCCTCACGTTAAATGGTTCTCAGTTAAATTCCTGTTAACGACCAGCAGCTACTAGTTTATCAGTGCATCTCTAACTACAAGGTGACAAACACCACACCTAAACAGGAACCCAAGGGAGCAAAGGAACTGACTTCAAACTTTACTGGATTTAGCCTTTTCTTGTATGACCAGAGGTATTTTCCAGAGCAACAGTTAGATGAAAGCTTGGGAGGAGATCTACTGTATCAGGATGGGCAAATGTGCATGTATGCATATATTTATCATCGCAGTCCTCCCAAGGACTCAAAGTGCCTTCTGCAAAGGGATACAGTTTCTTTACTGGGTGATGTCCAAGCATCAACTTCTGTCATTGGCTTTAACTAATGAAACATTCTGACAATAAACAGCAGCAAGCCGCATGCCGCATCCATCGTGCTGAACCAGTGTGTGTTTGCACACGCGTTTTTGAAAGCACATTTTCCTTGATGTGCCTGTAATTCGACTCAGTGGGTCAGTGCAATGTGCGCTAAATGGGATGGGAGAGTCCTTCGCGGTATCATTCACATGGCCAAAGATCTGAAGCAAATCTATTAAACACATTATGTTATTCCAGATATTTAGCTGTGGAAACAAGATCAGGACCTGGCTTATGATCACAAGAAAAATGTCCCTTATGACCTTTGTCTTTCAAGAGTGAGGGGAAAAAGCTGCCACTTGAACATATATAAGATTTACTGATATAGATTTCAACCTGGACCAAAGAGGACCTAATGGGTGGGCCAAACATTAAATCAAATTAAATAAGTGTTTTACAGCAGTTCAGATTTGGGGCTCCAGTTGTCAGTCCAACCAAACGTTGATCTCTTTCTATTCCAGCATCTTCCAACCAAAGCAACAGAGGATTCCTAGTCTCTCTTGAGAACACAAAGCTCCAACTAGCCTTGGAGTTTTACTATACAATACCTACATACTTTAGAACTGCACCTTTGCCTCAGCATGACCTCATTGAGTTTGTGAGAAAGTATCTTCATAAAATTCTTTTTAAAAAGGAGTGAGAAAGGGAATCCCCCATAAATACTGTCTCACACTCGTGAAGGAAGCCTAGTCCCCAGCAAAGTAGTTGCCCCTGTCGTCGAGGGAAAATCCAAGGAGGTGAAATACCTGTCTAGTTGAGCACTAACTCTTTAAAGCTATGTTTGATGCAAACAAAACCGTTTCAGAAAGCTGGCATTTTCACATCGTATTTGTCAATCAAACAAGAGTTTGCTGGGAAATAAATAAAGCACACAGGCTGCCCTGCTAAGGCTTTTTCCGAGAAGACTGGTGACATGAGCAGCAAGACGTGTCACCACTTGCTGCCATGGGGGACAGTTAGTGGGTCAGATCCTGCCAGCGATGCCATGCAGTGCACCCCACCATACACACTGGGATCCGTGGGAAGGGAGCAGTCAGGGTTTATTGCCATTTCCATGAGGAATAAACCCTGATTAGACTGGCCAAGGCAAATGCTGGCCTGCCCTCCCGCCTGCCACAAAGGTCAGGGCTGGTGAGGCCAAGCCAAGTGCTGGCTGTCATCTGCTGAACCCGTGCCATTCCCCACGCAGACACGGCTCTGCTTTTCCAATATGCAGCTACGGCCAGGCCTGGCAGATGCTTTACATTGGTGATGCCAGGACTTTCGCCTTGGCTTGGCTTCTCCCATTTGGATGGGAGTCATCTTTAGCGGCAGACAGGCTGACGCCTGACGAGGGCTGCCCTGCAGGCAGGATGCGACCCCTCGGCGATGACCAAGGGCTCCCTCTTCTCTCGCCTCCGAGTCCACGCTCCAAGCCCAAAGGCAAAATAGAGGCAAGACCGTGGTGCACAGGGGTGGTGGATCTACCCCTTGCCACTCAGAAGATGAAGGCAAGAAACGTGGTCGCTCCATCTGCTGCAGAGAACTTACGTCTATAAAATAGCAGAGCTGGCAAAGTTTCTTTTAAAGCCAGTGCTCTTTGTAAAGAAGGTAAAAGAAATCTGTTAAACTAAAACCCCTATTATAATGGTCTTTTTACATCAAAAGAGAATTTAGTA
The DNA here is from genome assembly GCF_964195595.1 of Calonectris borealis. NCBI lineage: Eukaryota > Metazoa > Chordata > Aves > Procellariiformes > Procellariidae > Calonectris > Calonectris borealis. Next base: position 7,423,369 of record NC_134315.1, on the reverse strand, counting down.
GCTTTGTTGCTTTCACAGTAATAATAAAAAACAGAATCACTTCTCAGGAGACACAAATTAAATATTTGTCTTCTTTGCTGACAGAAAGGGTGAGGTTTCTCTCATCTGCTGCACAAGTAATTCGTGCGCACTCCCCTCGTGTAACACTATCCCTCTCCGCCATCAAAGCAGTGTGGGTAGAGTTTAATCACTGCCCCTACTTGCTCTGCTTACAAGCCTTGCCTTAGAAGACAGGTCTCCCTTTGGAGATGGATTTTACCGTCAAATCCCTCTTTTCAATGCCACACCCACCGCACATCACAAAGAAAGGGGATTGTTTAAACATGAAACCACAACTGTTTGATCACAGTAGTGTGATCACTTATAAATACTGCAGAATCTTTCAAATCTCCAGGTATTCATATAAGAAATAGTTAATCTCTGCTCCATGTTATAATGACATATTATTCCCTCCTCACCAAAGAGAGTTGACTTAAACTTGGGAAATGAGAATGCCACTTATATACATAACACATGTAAATAAATTATACTCCCCTTTCCGTGCATTAGAGATCTACTTAAAGATTAGCCCAAGCCAAAAGCCAGGATCTAAATAACCTCAGGTTGTGAAAACATGTGGATCCAACAGAATTAAGGCCAATCTCCACTAACATATCAAGAGGATACCTTGCAGCAGAGAAGTTAGGGACCCTTTCCCCATCTGAACCAGACATAAATTCTAGCAGAATCCTTCCTTCAGGCTAAATGGCTTTTTAGAACATCAGTATTGGTTGTGTGTTATTTCTGATGCAAGCATTACGCAAACCTGTAAGTTCATTGAACTAAAAAAGGAAGATGGAAAAATTTAGGAAAGAAATATACAAAATATCTTGAAATAAATAACTGCATGGCTATAGTCCAGTGACCTTACAAAGATGTATATTAGAAGTGTGCAAAAGCGACTAACACAGAGCTCTTGAGACAACTTTGAGAATGGAACAAACTGAAGAGCACAGAAAAATGTAAAATTTCTGCTCTATGGAAAATTCTGGCATGTCAACATTTGTTTTATATCCTAAAATGTTGACACCTTTTAATATTTGTCTAATGGACCAAAACATGAAACTGTTTCATTTTCATGTTGTCAAAACAAAACAAAACATGTTAATATTCTCAAAAATTAGACACCCCATTGTGATGTATTTAAAAAGCCTGAAATGCTTAATTTCTCACTGTGTTGACACTAGACTGCCTTCTCCTCCTCTTGCATATTGCCTTATGGGAGCTGTAGTTCCTGGCCATACTTCATCTTCTAATAGGTATGCAGAATGACTGATTCTTGCGATGGATCAAACAAGTTTGGACAAGAGATACAGGTATTGTATTACAAAAATAGCCCATGGGAAAGAATGTAAGACTAAAGTATAACTGCTAGAAGGTGCTTGCTGCATTAATAGAGGCAACTTAATACCTTATTGAACTGACTCAAAACAAAGTAAGTTGAGTCAGATTCAATGAAACAAAATGTTTTAATTTGAATCATGCAGACTCAAATAAAATTTCTTTGGGATTTTCCCAACAGAAGAACTGATATTTTTGGCATAATCAGAAGTTTTCTGAATTAATGGATTTATAATTTTATGGAAATTCCATTTTCCATTAGAAAACGTCTCTGGGAAAAAGTTTCCAAATAGCTTTCACAAACGTTGTTGATTGAGGCAGCAACCACCTTTCTGTTCATTGTACACTGCCTAGTACAATAGAGTCCCAGTTTGTATTGGGGGTCTTAGATGTTACCTTGTTACCAATATCATTAAATACTAGAAGAAATACACTCCTATTGCCTTGTTTTGTAACAGCTTTTTTGGTTTCTTGTGGCATATTTCTTTCATCTCCAAGCCATAAGTCAATTTTACATTCATGATATTTCTTGCATTGCCATATAAAGAACTTATCCTTGGATCACGAAAGAAGCTGGCAAGGCCTACTACCCCTGGCAAAACTTTACTGAACATGGCTCAAATGCCAAATTTACTATGAAAACACCCAGAAGAGAAGCCTCACATTGATTTCTTGTACTTCACTGACACACCACCAAATAGGTCTCCTCCTGTGGCTAGCAATTCATAGGCAAGCAAATAAGTGATATGTTTCACACTGGGCTTCATTCTCACGGCACACACCTACTCCTCCAGGCAAGAGAAGTTATTTTCTGGGCCTGGGGGAAAGTATTTGACAGTAACTGATCAGGACGAATGGCTGCTGTGTGCCTCTCCAAGTCAGTGAAACATGGTAACGCCATCCAGAATTTGTACTACCGCAGCTTAAAACACATTAGGAAAATAGCCCGATCAATAAATCCTCAATGAATGCGCTAGCACATTGCTGCGTTATCACACGAGTGGAAACAACAAATGTGTCACTCCAGTGATTGTTTGATGTGAAATCATGTGGAACGCCTCATTTGGAGAGCAGCCCGGTCGGCCTCTCTGAAACCGATCCCCCTCGCGCCATGTTAACGAACGCCGGAGCGTGAAATCCAACCTCGCATCTGCGCTGCTGCAATCTCATTTTGTGCCCGCTACATGTCAGCGTCTGTTTTTATTTTCTGGCACCTTGAGCAAGTGTTAGTGACTCTAAATAATAAGTGACACACGGACACTTTGCTAGGAACGAGCACCTGGACTGGAGCATGGCATTCATTAAACCCCGACACATTCACCCTCTGCACTCTTTTCAGTACCTTCCTTTCTTTCCCTTACCACACGATTACTCATGTGCCTACTGGCAACGTGAGAAATGGAAAATATAGCATGCCCCACTGGCCTAACAACTGGACCATGATTCCAGCAAAACTCTCCTCCGCTTTGGTCCCTTTTATCCTTTCTGCACGGCACATTTAATAAAACCACAGGCACACCTTGGTCGGCTTCCTCCTTAGAGAAGATTAGGCACTTATTTTTTTTTCTTCACTGCATTGAAACCAGGGATGCCATACACAGGTGCAGTCAAGCTAAAAGGGTATGTAGGTTTTGCTTGAGATGAGAAAACAAATTTCAGGGGAAGTTAACTGCATCTCCACAGCTTTGTAACATGCACAAAGCCTGAATTTTTGATGCGCACCTTCCATGAAGTTGAACTTCAGAGAAAGTAAAGAACAGTGTGCACCGTGATGGTTTTGAGACTTGTTAGTGCTCTCTTATGCTCTGTAACTACTAACTTGCCACCCGCTGAGTCAACAGAAAGATGCAGAAGAAGATGCATGTTGGGTAACTTGTGGGTGATCAGGAAGTTATCAGCAGTCATCCTCCCCGTAGGATTTGCTGAATTAAACATTTACTATCCTCCAAAGAGAAAGCTGTGTCTGGAAGGGTGGAGGGATTATAATGTCTGCACTGGGTAATGCAGGTTAAACTAAACATTTCCAAACCATGTGAAGGAGGAAGAGAGATTTATAACCTTTACCTATAGCAAGCTCAGTCCAATGAGCTAAGGATGGGACGACCATGAGGATTTTTCACAGAGCATCTACTTTCATTGGCAGACCATCCACTGCCTTAGCAAAGACAATGACTGCTCCTTAAGCCTCCAGTCATAATGTGTGGGTTTTTTTTTTAAAAAAAAAAAAAGCTTTCCATGAATTACTTGGAGTATTTACCTGGGCACCCCATGCAGCCTGGGCTTCCCAATGGCAAAAAAACTGTCTCGGCTAAAATGATGTGTGAAAGTAATACTAAAATATTAAGTAAAAGCACATATATGCACACACACATATATATATACAGGTTCCCTGAAAAACAGGGAGAAGAGAAGATTGATGATGAAGAATGTCATTAGTCTTTAAAAAACACAGTCTGCAAAAAACTCAGTTAAAGGAGTGAAACACCAGGGACTCATCAAGCCAAAATCAATATAGCAGCATTTAAAAATCCATTTCCAGTTCAGGATAAGCCTGTTGCTGTATGGGGAAGGAAAAACCATCAGTGGTAGCACAGAAAGGACAGAAGCAAAAGCAAAATATGGAGACTGTGTATCCTGAGAAGAGAGATGACTGTTAGAACATAAACTGCATTGTCCACTGAATAGGTAACCATTCGGCAGGTCGATGCAGTGTGCATATACCTGAGGTTGGAAGAGTGCAAAACTTCAGGTTTTCAGTCTTCAAAAGTAGAGACTTTAGGACAACCAGCTCAACTTGAACTCTCAGGCAAAATCTGTGGTGAAAACAGCTAATGCATTATTTGGAAACACGGAGAATACTACATAGAAGTGGACAGGTGATCTGACTGTATACACAATAGTATCTGAGGTAGCATTCTGGGTCCAGACTCGATGTCATGGCTCAAAAATTAAATGGAAAGAATGAAAAAAAAAAAAAAGAATACGAAAGTGAGCCAAAAACAATTAAGAGAGCAGGAGAAAGCACTTATAAATGTTAAAGTACTCAACACATCCTAATAGTTAGAAAGAAGGCTGAGAAGTGAGTTAAGTCCCTTTAAAAGATTCTACTACATAACCAACACAGAAAATTGTGGCCTCTGCAATCCTGGTGAACCAGGCAAAATATAAGCCAGTGGCTGGCAGTGGAAGTCAGCAAATGGCAAAGGAGAATTTGTGACAGTACAATGTTTTATGTTTCATTCAGCAGCATCTTCAAGCCCTTCAGTAAACAATTTTCCAACCTTTTCCTAGACACATACATAGATGTAGAGCTGTAATATGGGACTGAAGAAGTCAACTGTTTTTTCACAGCAAATCTTTCATGGATTCCTAAACCTGTCATTTTTCATTGACTTTAATCTTGGCAGGTAGCAATGTTTAACCCTACTTTCTTAAAAAAAAAGCAAAACCCAAATAACCAAACCCAAATATTTCACCATTTTTCCAAACAAAAGGAACTAATGTAGCGTAGGTAGCAATTGTGATGACATTTGAGATTATCCTATAATCCAGTTTCAATCTTCCAGCTGGAGAGTGGAGACTGGATGGTTTGAAATCTGTGAAGCTATTTGATTTTAAAGGCTTAACAGGCAAATAAAAGGCAGCGTAGGCCAATGACACCAAATTTGCTGTACAATGTGTAAGTACGCTGGATCCAGATTTTATACGTGTCCTCTGTTTGCTTACTCTGATATAAACAGTTACAGCAAACCAGAAATATGTGCTGTCTGTGCAAGATGGACTGGAATTCTGTTCTTGCTCACGTCTGATCTGTTCACACAGAAGTCAGCAGGATCAGCCAAAGGAAGAGAAGTTCTCAAGACAGAAGGTATTTAACAACAACAACAAAAAACCCTAAAAAATTTGATCATGAAGGAGGAAAGGTCATGGGGAGCCGAGTATGCATCTTTATATTCTTTGTGTCGTATTGTAGTGTGCGACTAGCTCTTGTCCACTAACTTAATCAGGAAGACATATTTTAGAGAGTGACAAGTAAGAATGAATACAGTCAGTCTTGTTTTCACCGCAGGACACAGAGATCGGGTTTGGATGTCTTTCTGAAGCATTCATTTGCCAGGCAGAATGGGAGCCTGAGGGCAGAAGGCTTCAAAAAAGAAAAATATATATATCCCAAAAGTCATCTAAAATATAGGGCTACACTGTCAGCTAGTGTAAATGAATGTAACTCCACTAATGAGAAGGAGCATCTATGGTATAAACCAGAGGAAGATCTGTCCATGACAAACTGAAATTGTGCCCTTGGTCACATCTGATCTATTCACAAAAATATGCATGCCTTCTGGGGCAAATTTTACTATCTGCTCAAGTTTGTTTGGGGAGTATGTGCAGCTATGTCTGCTGGGAGAACCAGGAGGGGCAGAGGGAGTGCTCTGGCATAAAAAGTACTATATCATTAAAGATCTCGAGGAGCAAATTCCACCCTTAGTTGCACAGAGGCCAATTAACCCCCTGAGGAGCTCTGCTCCAGACGATCAATCCAATGCCCAGTTCCCACCACTCTTGTAGTGAAATTCCTGGTAGACCCACGCTCTCCGAACATTGTGTTGGCACAAAATAGGAGCAACTTTGCTAAAATAACCATCACAGCCATTCTACCATAAAGCTGAGCTGCCTGCAAGGGGAATGCAATTAGAAATACGAGAGAATTTATCTGTCATGAGTGGCAGTGTGCTCCAGTTCAGAGCAAATTCCTTGTCATTTACGCATGCAGCTCTATGTAGTTTTAACCTTAGCAGAGTCGCTGGTAAGTCAATAGTAACAGAAGGGGTGGGGGGAAGGATGATTTATTTTTCCTTCTTGCTGCTGCAGAGTAACTGCATATTTTCCTTGTCAACAGCTGTGGTTCATATACACTACAGAGATAGGCAAAAAGAGGAAAAAACCCCACCCAGTAAACAAGATGTAGGGCTCTAAGGAATTGTTATTATATGCTGAGCATGACAATATAATGCTATTCGCAGTCTCCTCTCTAGGTCAGTAGAGATTCCAGTATCCTTTGTCCAAAACAGTTGCTCTTCCCCAGGAGTCTGTGGAAACCCTCGTCTTTCTGCCGTACTGCCAAACCTCGATGGAGTCTTTAACCAGGGAAGGGTGAACAAGTCCCACTTGTGCACCTAGCTGAAACGCCTCTGCTCTTCACAGCAAATTACCACATGCCTGTCTACCCTCTTTCTTCGTATCCCTCTTCCACGCTTCTTTTCTGCTGCCTTCCACGTGACCGCTCGTGTCTGTAATCCCTTCCCAGTCCCAGTCCTCTAATGCCTTCCACACGCTTCTACTGGGAGGTTTTACTGACGTTAGAGTCCACAGGGACACATAATCTCAACGCTGACAGGCAGTGACACTCCTACTTGCTTTTCACCTTCTCCACACGCGGCATCTTGCTTATGGCTTAGGGTATTGGAAGCTCCAAGTAAACAACTCTGGCTATGCTCCCTTTTAGCACAAAGGCTCACAACTAAAGACGATGGAGCTGCTGTGTCTATCCCAGCCACCTCTTTGTCACAGTAAATAATCACTCAGTCTGCCCCAGCAGCAAATTAAACATGGAAATCTAAACTGCTGTGAATGTGATGGCATAAGAATGCCATTTTGGCTACAACAGCTCAGCTGATAAGGGGTAGCTCATTAAATGGTGATCACACCAGCATTGTTCAACCGAAGCCTGGGATTTTAGGTTGCTTGAATTTAGCTGTAAAATCCCCAGCACCTTACTGGCATGAAAATACAAGCGCATTCCAACTCAGGCCTCTGCCTCAGCCTTCTTCTGGGTAGGATAGCAAATATTGCCAGCTGTCCCTGAGCACAAAACACAACTGCTGATGTAAACCTTCACCCACCATCTGACCCAAACTAAAAATGTATTCAAAGGGGTAGGAAGTCCTTACTTTACTCTAAAAACTGTCTTGAAGTTTTTTGGCATTTTCCAAGAAAGCTGATGTCACAGTTTCAGGATAGAGGCTGTTTACTGAAATGATGATTAACATTTATGTCCTGATAGTGTCTCAAAAACACCTCTGTCAGGTCCCCACTGACTGCAGCACTCTCTCCAAAAGCATTCCGCCTACTGAAACACCAAATCATTTTACTTGGCTGAAGTTGGGGAGGACAAGAAATTAAAGTCAATTATTTAGAGTTCCAGTGAAATCCAAGCAAACCCATTTAACCACGCAGTTTTGAGCTGAATTTTGTCTATAGAGGAGCTCAGCAGAAGTTGAGGTCAGTAGAAAGAACAAAATTTGGTTTTCCACTGTCTTGTTTTCACCAGAGAGAAGATTTTTTCAGGAAAAATAACACAGTATCTGAGCTTCTCACAGCAACCATGCTATCCAAGTTTTTCAGTTTGAGATCTCATTTCATGCATGTAATACTGGCTCCACAAATGGCTCTTGGAGAAAATCATGTTACAAATATACACGTATCAGGAACAGATGCAGGATACTCGCTATTCTCAGATAGAAGAGTAAGCACACAGAGCACCCAAAACAAGTTTAATATTCATCTTCATAAATAAATAATAGAAAATAGTCAGCGATAGTCACAAAGGTCCTGCAGCCAGGCTGAAACCTGCTTTTAAACTAAACACTGTGGAAAAGCGAGCAGCATTGCTGGCATTTCCACAATGCAGGTTGGAAGGAACACTATAACCACTGATTGACACTTGACTCCTTCCAAATAACCTTCAGGAGTTGCACAAACCCAACATCTCTCTGCACCCACTTTCCTTCCGCTCCCGCTCCCCAAAGAAGTGCACTCATCCTCCCAGATGGGCTGAAGTTTGATACTGGCAGCCGCACCGATGAGAACAACAAAACACAACAAATCTTGCCCTCCTGGGCTAGGCGCTGAGCTATGCCTACGTGTCTGGAGCCAGACACTTTCCTGCCTGGCTTTCACAATGCCAGCTTCTCTTTTGTTGTGCAGCACGTCTTACACAAGGAACCGCGTATCTGCTTTCATTCCCAAAGAAAGATCACCCACAGAGCGGGACCTCCGCGCGCCTGGAGGGAAATCTTTCTCTTTCACTTGGTGGGTTTTATGAGGGCTATCTTCCAGTTTGCACAGCAAACATATGGCCTGATCCAAAGATCATTCAAGTCAACAGAAAGGCTTCTCTTGGCTTCTATAGGCTCCGGCTCTTGCTGCCCTGGAGAGCAAGGAACTGTAGTCTTCATAATAAGGCCCTGGGCCAAAAATAGGGTTGCACACATGACACGACTCTCACCCCAATCCCATTCTCATACCCCACCTGCTTCTACAGGTCACAGCTTTGTAGCCACAGGAAGATGTTTACATCACGGTCCTACTGACACAGGTCAGAGTTCAAGGAAGCCCAGTAAATCATGAGTCTAAATAGGGTAGGGCTGGAGCCGGGCGGAGGAGAGAGGGGAACTAATGAGAGTAGAACCATCTCTTTGAAGAGGAACAAATGTGAATGTTTACAGTCCCCCTGGTGCATTCTCCCTCTGCTGAAAACATGTTCAGACGCTGGTTGGCTAATCTGCCTTCTGAGAAGTTGTGCCGAATGGCAAGGAGCCCTATTCATGCCATCGACAAGATCTTAGCCTGTGCTTCAGTTTACCCTGCAAAAATCCTAGTGGCATGGAAGGGAGCCAGTGCATTAGTCCTGTATTTTCATATATGCTGTACCAAAGAGGCGGAACTATGCATTGTGTATTCCCAAAAGGTTGGTGAAATCAGACGTTGTCCCAGCACACAGTGGGATTCTTCTCAAAAGGGAAAAAGCAAAAAAACCCCACCAAAAACCCAGTTAGCAAACGAGACAGAGCATGTTTCTGCACTAAACCACAGTACATAGTTTAACAGCCTTTCACAAATCTTCTTCATTTATCATTAATCTGAAGGCAACTGCTTTTTTCCCAGCAGAGTAAGTATGATCCAGCTCCTTTATACTACAACATTTCTGGGTTTTCTGTGCAGTTCCAAGGATCTCAAAGATATTCCCACTGCCTGTAATTACTGCAAAGCACATTAGCACTTCACTCTGTCACTCACTGATTTCCTCTGCCTCATTAAGACTCCAGGAGTGTCTGATGAGAGCATTTAATTAAAAGTGAGCGCAAACTGATAATGACGTCTCGTGATTCTTTCGTTCATCTGTTTGTTGATCAGTGAATGGTAAACTCAAGGGACTGAAGGGAAAAGTCCGGGACAAAATGAGTGGAGGAACAGTAAGAAGGGAGAGTTAACATCCAGGTGTGGGACATCGTCTCAGCAAAGTCAAATTTCACGCTGAGATCCATGTGGCAAGGGTGGGCACTCTATTAGAAATGCTTGACCTTTCTTCCTTTTAAAAACAGTTGATGTTTGAAAGACATCTGAAAAGCATTTGCAAGCCAGGACAGCCTTGTACACGGGGATAGGCTTCTCAAAGGAAGTGTGATCTGCCTGCCGTGCTCCATCCACTTAGCAAACATAATCCAGCCTGTCTTCAGCACAGCCTCTTTACCGATGCCTCATCTACGCTAGAAACATTATACTTGCCTAGCTTTATTGCCAGACCCTTCCTTGCTCAAACAGACACAGAAAATTATCATATGGAGAAAATCCTGCTATTGCTAGTAAAAACAATTTATTCCAGCTGAGCAGCTGGTCCTAGGCTTCATTTTCTCTACAAGAAAGTCCCAGCAGAGATTCACACAAAGAAAGGTAAAAGCAACATTCATTTGGCTTTCCGGACGTAGCCTTGGCTGATATCACTTGTATTAGATGGCTGTTTCAGCAAAGAACAGAATATTAACCAGGTGGGCAGTCAGCCTCCCACTTCTGTAGCTTTATGTGAGATCTCCAGCTCGTCTTAAGCCCTTTTCAGCCACAAATCTTGCTCCTGATCAAGTTTCTTTATACATTACAAAGGTAGCTACTGCATTTTGCAGCAGACAGCGGTGGCCTAACTTTGTTGCTCTACAATCATACAAATCCTCGCCCACAGAAGCGGAATGGTTCCTCTCTTGAGGCAACCTCAGAAAAGTCTGTGGGATCAGACTGGCTTGTCCTACACAACCTGTACATTTTGACGTTGTAGCTGAAGGTCAAAAGAGATCACAGGAACATCTATACTGACCGCCTACCTATCACATGGCATGACACATTGCCTATATGCCTCATTACAAACACAAAAGTCTTTAGTTAACACAATTTCCAATTTTCAAGTAACTACACCAAGCACAACAGCGAAGGCCCAACCGCTGACTCACTTCCCAGGCCCCGATGAAGAGGGTTAAGTGCCTGAGGTAAGACCCAGTGCTAGCAATATCCCTGGCTGCAAACACACACACAAAAATATCTGGAGAGATCCCTGCCAAAACCCCTAAAGAAAAAATTCCTGGCTCCTACTCTGGCAATGAAAGGTCCTTGCCATGTGAGAAAGACACAGCAGACAGACATTATGCTCCTCAGAAATAAGACAAAAGGTCTCCATTTTGTTGGTATGGTCTACTGGATTGGGTTAGAAAACAGGATAATATGAATTCTTCTGTGGCAGTAACTATTTTCCTTATTCTTTCCTGGGTTACTTTTGGGTAACCTGTGAATTTTAACAATGTAGCATCACAGTCGTCGTAACGACTGCCGTTTTTATTATTTATTATTTATTCTGTAGCTATTGCTCAGGGACTCCATTCAGGCCATGAGACACACAGGCGAGGAGCACAAAGCGCAAGGTGACATGGATATGCAAACAGCCTTATGTCTGGTTTGTAGGCTTTGAGCCGTTATTATTATTTTCTTGTTAGGTAAGTAAATGTAAGATGCAATGGTATCAGTCATCCTTCCTGGCGCCTGCCTAGCCACACCGGTGATAAGCCCACGGTATTGCTTTTAGTAGGGGACATGCACAATTCCCTCCTCCGGCTACCTGGAACAATATACTTCAGTCTTATCTGCACAGGAGAAAAGCATCGTGTCAGCAAACATACTTGTTAGCACAACATTCAACATAATTCGTCCTTCTGAACAATGATTATCGCTTTTAAAAACACATTAAGTGATCTCAGATATTTCACAGAAACCCAAGTTTGTGACTTGTTAAAACGTTTAACTGTGTCTGTGCCTCTGGAAAGTCAAGGACAAGCTTATCTCTCTACCTGCAAATGACTTAACTATCTTTATTTTTTTTTCAAAGAGTTGGTTGTAATATTTGGTTGCTGAATTCTCTGCTTCTTTCCATTCCGTGTACTCTGAGGCACTGACCTGCTGCAGGTATTTTTGATGACCCTCAGTGAGAGGCAATCCAGGTCTGGATGAGCATCCAGCGTACGGTGCTCCCCGTTCCGCTGGGGATGAAGTCCACCAGCTGCAGCTGTTCAGACAACTTTCCTAACACCATCCCATGATGCAACGTCTCCTGCTCAGAAATTACTCAGAAATCCCCACTTACAAAAACAGGACACAGGAAGAGGGTTTTTAGGACACCCAGGACAGGCTGGCATAACCACAGCTCTGTCAAAATATGTGTCCCTCTGTGGGCATAGTAACGCTCTTGCATGGTTAAGTGATGCAACCTGCCATGTTCCAAATAAGCACCAGCTGCAATTTTCTCCATATTTTGAAAATTACATGTGGCTCTCAAGAGCCTGGCAAATTGTCAACACAGCCCCTAGTCTGGTGCAATTTAAGTGTCCTTAATCCAAATGGTATAAAAGGAAACAGTTACAGAAACCCTGAAAATAAAGTATGATGTTGGGTTGATGGCTTTCTAAATATTTCTTAAAATCCTGGGGGTGCCTTCTGTAGGCATCTACTTTCAGGCAAAACTTTAAGAGCCTGAGCTGCCATCACTTTCTAGAGGAGCTAGCTTAAAGGCTATATTTGGAAGATCTTGTCAAAAAAGTTTCCTTTAAATCAGGCTGCTTAGTCCTACCTAGAAAAGGATGTCATTTTATACACACTTGCTTAACTTTTAGCTATTTCCATACACACATTTTTTAAAGGAGAGAGACGACTGGGCTGCCTCCTAAACTTAAATTAAACCATCATAAAAAAGCTTGCAGAGAAAGTGCCAGCTTTGTGCCTAGTAAAAAAACCCAACGTAGTATTTTCCTGGCACTGTGCAAATGACTGATCCAGTGGTTGTTATCTTTACAAAATGCTCAAACTATGAAATTCTTTATTGGTTGGCAGTTACCAAAAACTTTTGGGCAGAATTGGGCTTATGTGATTTAAGTACTGCTTAGCGTCTGTCATGAGAAAGGTTTAGGATGAGTTTTCTTCTTTTCCAGCAATGCAATGAAACTGAAGGAAAACCTGAAAGCATGAGGAAAGCAGCAAGTGAACAGAACAGCTAAGTTACTACTACTGAAGTGCTCTTCAAGCATCTTTAATCATCAAACATTAATGTGATCCTGTCTTCTTGGGGATGGATTACATGATCTCTTTCTGTAAGTCTTTTCCAGCTCTTACATCCCTCTTTTGGGCAAAACATAAAACCAATGTGCTGATCATTCATCATCATTAAAAATCTCATTGCATTTTTCACAAAAGCAGAGATGTTTGTTCTAGCCAAAATTCCAATTTGCGTAATTACTGTACACTGCCTACCTAAAAAAACTCCCTTCAGTTTCAATCACAGAGGCATTACTCTATAATATCTTCTATTCGAGGAAACAGCCTTCATTCTTCACCTTCTGAAGATTGTGCGGTCATTTGCACTTACTCAAAGTGAATATAAAACGCTATTTACATACATTGTATTTGAGTCCTACTGGGTAAAGCATCACACAAGATACTGTGTAGGGGAGAAATATATATAAGTCGTGCAAGCCATGGGCGTGTAGCAATAAGGACAGAAAAACATTTTGCATGCTTTCAGACATGACTTCCTTCTTGCTGCAAAGCCGAAAACCTTCATAGTGCGTGCAGGGCACAGCCCTCTCCCTGGACTGGTCCCTCATGGATCTCAGCTTTTGTGTCCCTGCTTTGAGTTGGGTTTGGTCAGAAGGGCTTTACAGCCATGTTACAGCCAAGGTGACATTTTCTATGGAGGTATTTCCCTTACTGTTTGTTTTTCTTATGGAAATGTGAATGGTTTTTAGCACAGAAACCATCTTCTCACAGAAAATCTGGGTTTCACCAAACTCCAGAAAATTTTTCAGAAAGAAAATTTGGGGCCTGCTCTCGGAATGACTATTGCTCTAGTCACCATGACAAGCTGCAACAGCCTCTTCCAGAAAGCAGCAAATCTGAAGAAATGACTGTGTGTTATTTGGAAAGAAACAAAGGTGAAGGAAAGACTATTGTACAGCACCCCAACCATCATTTTGGGTGCCATTTCCAGTATTCCTCACACAATACACCTCTCCCTACCATTGCCAGCCCATGGATGCCACCACCAAGGCAAATCTGGAAGGATTTGTGGACAACCGTGAAGGAAAACAGAGATGACCTGGCGGATCTTTAAAGTAGTGGAGGCCAACTTGTGGCTAACGTAGAGCCAGAAAATGGCTTTTCAGCAATGTATTTAATTTGGCTGTTCCCAGCATGAAGGATCAGGACCAGGAAACTCCTGTCACAAGCAAAGGACTGAGTTGAGATGAAGCCTTCAAGGGCTTGTTGTCCACGGGAGGTGAAGGAGTAACTTCTGTTACAAGCCACCCAGAGCTGCAAGAGATGGTGACCCTTCAGCAGCAGCCCTAATGCTGCTTGCAGCTATGGGAAGGACTAGTCAGCCGCTGCAGCCCCCTCTGACAGGAGAGTGAAGTCCATTGCTGCTCTCACAGCCAGTGTATTCCACAACAAAAAATCCGGCCACGCCTCCCATATGCTAAACAGGGCCGCTTACTCGATTTTTAATTACAACAATATTTACCCTATGTGGTTGATAATGAGCCAGCACAGGATGGGGTCCAGTGCTCTGCGCGCTGTACAGAGACACCATTTCTGTTTCAGGGAATTCCCAGGGAGCCAACTATTGGAGTTTGGGCACTCACGTCAGGGGAATACTATCATATGCTTCCTCTGTGGTTTTTTCACTTTTTCCTTGGGGATCCACTATCGTGGGTGTTACAGACAGAAGACTCTGCTGGGTGGGTCTCTGCTTCAGCCTGACCTGGGCATGCCCCTGTTCTGATATTCTGTTCCCAAGGCCAGCACGTAAGGCCCTATCTGAGGAAATTCACTCAGTGACAGTAGGGTGATAACACGGTTATCAGTGATAGTACAGATAATTTCATAGCACAGTGTCCAGCACAGATTCTAAGCTCAAAGACTCCTCAAATAAAGCAAATTCTTAGGGAATAGAAGTTATACTTCATTTATTGTAATAAAGCTATAAATGCCGTAAAATTCTAAGACCAAACTGCTACTGTCAGAGGGTCAAAGAGATTTACGGCACCTCCAGTGCATTGAGACACTCTTAACAGATCCTTCTGGCTCCTTAATTTAACAACTAAAATATGAAAAACCCCATGCATGTAAAATAAATTTGGACAAAAAAAAAACAAACAAAAACACAAATTAAAGTGGAAAATATCCACCATAGTCAGGGTTTAGGTTAGACAGCAGAACCTTCCAAATTGTTCAAATACTGTATCCTCCACATTTGGGCCAGGTTTGTGTGCACGGAAACACCCTTGTCCCATGTCTTCTCCTCGTCACACTGCGACACTATAGCTTGCTTTAAAATACTTTATAAGCCTGCCTGACTGGCAAATTTTAAAACACTATACCTTCCATATGTCTTAGAGAAGTTTCCTGATGCACCAACAAATCTTATATCTGTGCGCAGGAGCAAACCCAGCAGTCACTGTTCTCTATCATGGATGTGTGTTGTCAACAGTAGAAAGCCAAAGCCAAATGAAAAGTGGATATCAAGTTCTTTACAGCGTGTCTACCTCAAACTAGCAGAATGAAATTAAAAAAAGAAAATATTTAGGTTCTATACCAGGAAATCAGCAGAAAAACCTCTCTGGCAGAGAAATAACATGTGTTAGTAAGTTTTGGAAAAGAAGGACAGACTTCTTATTATGGCACCTGGACTCGTAACACAGGGGCTCAGTTTCCAGTTCCTGTACAAACTTCTTTTGAGACTTCAGGCAAGTTCCCTCACTCAGTAAAATGGGACAAGGGCTGTCACTTATCATTTGTTTGTGTAGGTGACATAGCCTCTAAGATCATAGGGTCTATTTCTTACTACAGAAAAATGACCAGCACAGAAAAATGACCAGCACAACATGGCTTTGCTTTCCATTTGCACCTCTGAGCGCTATCATATAAACAAGAAATAACCCCAATGTATTTAAAACTGCCTGGGACAAAAAAAAAAAAATGCTGAGGGGGACAAAACAATAATAAAAAAAACGTATTTCTTGCAATAAAGGAAGGCAAATTATGCTGTCTGAAGAAGAAAAGACCAGTTCTGGGGTTGGGCAGGCAGAGTTCATAGCTGGGAATGGACAGTAGACTCCTAGGATCTGGCAGACAGATGGTGCTGCCTCGATATCCAGGACAGCAGGATGGGAGCTGGCAGCAGCTCTGGATTCCTGCTGGGCTGCTCCTCTTTTAGTTTCTGTCTTGAACCACTCTGAGATGCTGCTGGGGGCTCTGTCGCCAGCTCCTGCCCTGCCCTCCAGAACATGGCACCTCGGGTGACTTTGATGCACCACCATATCTTCTAGCCTGGCGGATACCCCTTCCAGTCCCTCACCAAGGGTCTATTGTATCACCCGCCCCTTCACCCTATGGAAGCATTTATCTGCTGGTGTTTCCTCTGCTGCTAGCTACTGCAGGAGAGGTACGAAAGGACATGGAGAAGATAGTGCCATAAGTCCTGTTCTCCCATGCTGTAAATCTTGGATCCTGAAAAAAACATGCAAGATTTTCCCTCAGACAGCAAGCAGATTTCAAAACTGGAGAATCAAATTCCGCCTTGGCATATTCCCAAGCAAATGGAGAACTCAGGCTAGACTGAAGCCCAAGGGACTGCACAAGGCAGCATCCTGCTTTTTAGCAATGCACTTCTGGCCATCACACCACCACACTTCAAATTAAAGGTCTGCAAAAGCCTCCACTTTATAAACCTCCATCAGGACTTCCATGTCATACAGAAATGTAAGTGACAGGGCGAGGTAAGTGGAGAGGGAGGGAGGAGAACTAATGCACTAAGGAAATCAAATGCTGTATGCACAACTGACAGAAGCACTAAATATTTACCTCAGTTCAAAAACTTGAGCTATTTTCCTTTTCAGTCCTATCAAATCACCTTCCTAATCATACGCACTTGTTATTTTTCCCCACGGACATGAACACAGCTCGTAAAACATCTACTTGAGGAAAAGCAAAGTGTTGCTGGTGTGACATGAATTGCTGAAGAAATGCTGCCGAGGGTCCGACCCGAATGCAAGCTTGAGCCATGGGCTTCCAGCAATTCTGAAGACACCAGTCTGAAAATCACTTCTCTCTCTCTCTTTGCGTCTTCTGATTCAGCCACTCCATGCTAATCTGTCAGATTACCAGAACCCACATTTCACTTAATTCCTAAGATAGGAGAATCATAATGAAAACCTGAGCTGCTTTTGCCTGAGCCGGAGCTCTGCCACTTGAAATAAAGGGACTACTTTTTCAATTTCTACTAAATCATTTTTGCAAGGAAATTGTTTTAGCAGAAGCTACGCAAATGCTGAACTTTTTGCAAGCTGTGAAGATCCACAGGAACTGAAGAACTTTTCTCCCATGACTGTTGCATTGTTTTACACAAGGAAGGATGAACAGGAGGTCAAAAGCAATGCAGGAACAGGAGCCTTTGGCCAACTTTGTTTGCTGAAGACTAGGAAGTCCCACTAGGAATTTGCTCTGCATTATATGGAACAATATGGGTTCTTTGCAGTGTCCAAAATTCCTGCCCCACCTCCTCAACAGTGGCACATAGGCTCCACAGCAAGCAAAAATTGCTTTAAAATATTTCATCCTGTGCTCTGGCTAAAGTGTTAAACCAGGCTTCCTTCCACCACTCAAAACTCACTGAAAAAAAAGCCCCAAGCTCTCTGCAAAGACAATATCCAGAAATAGGTCTTTGAATTCTCTCACATCCAGGATAGAGAGAAACAGAAATAAACTACCCTGTCTCAAGAATTACACATAGAAATTAAATGAAAAAATACTTTTAAATAGTCTTATGTAATTTAAGTCTGACTTTTATGTTGTGAACCACTAATGACGTTCTGAGGCCTTACTTGAAACCTTATTAAAGAACTGAAAAGTATTATTGTTATAGCGTTATTAAATAACAGTGTGAAATAATTCCAGATGTAATGAGGATGGAAAGGAAGAGGGTGCCTCACGCTCCTTCACAATTATATCATCAGACGACTCTTTTGCTGTAGCTGAAATTTCCCACTCTGTGTCCCAACAGTGGAGGTTCGCAGTGCCTTGCACACTGGAATTGCTGAGATGAAGCCCACGATGAATAATAGCGCTTTTGTTTCAAACGAGCTCCAGTTCCCATGGTTTCTTTTGAGATCTCTCTCCCCCTTCCCAGATTCTATATTTTGCTGACTTTTCCTTATATTTAAGTGTCAGCCAGCAAAGAATTGGCACCAATTGTGGGACAATTGCTTCTTCTCATCTCCCTCTTGCAGAGGAAAAAAAAAAAAAGGAAAAAAGAGGAATTTAAAGAGACAGCCTGCATGAAGCAGTGAAGCTTAAATTGTAAGCTGCACATTTTCAGAGAGTATGAAGCTGTGAAGTGGAAGGCTTGGGGAACTGGAGAGATGCAGCACACCTCAGTATCTAGGTTCTTTACCATGCCACCAGAAGTGGAATTTAAGGGCAATGGACATGTATCGCAGGGCTCTCAGTGACTCACACAGTCAGACGCCAGCTGCACAACTTCACTCGGTCCTCCCTAGCCCGCGGGTGAGTGCAGGAAGGGTTGGTGGACTGAGGTGGTCAACTTGGAAGAGCATTGACTTGGCAATTAGGAGACCCATGGGGCATCCTGAGTGGGATTGCTCTGCTGCCACCCCCACTAGAGCTCAGAGCCTGGTGAGAGCATCCTTGATGTCAAACTATTAAACATGGAGAAAATAGTGTGAAACCCTGGCGTGAGTTGGGGAGGGAGCTCCATTTTCTTCCTGGCATGCTATGCAGGGGGAGGAACGTCCCCCTACCTTTCCACTGCCTTTCTACATAGACCTAGGCTACTTGCCACATGGACAAACATCTAGTGAAGTACATGTAAATTATTTTTAATGAACAGAAGGTGGTCTAAGCCACTTATCTGCTGTTGACCCTTTGGGAACTTGCAGGTATGGGGGTTTGCTACGAGTGAACTGAAACGGCAAACAATTTTTCTTCATTTGGCAAAAATGATAGTCCTCTTATGTTCTTTCCCATAGCATTTGCAACTCATTGAACACAGCTAAGATCCCCAAGGCAAGGGATCTGGGATCTCTATTGCCATGTTGTAGGACTGTCCTCCATGGAAACGTGAATTCTCGGGTCATACACTTGTATTTGGGATCAAAAAAATAAATTATGCTCTCAGGAAGCTTCTAATGCAGTCCTGGGTGCCACAAAACTGCATCTATTCCTAATCACTCTCAGCCCTCTCAGCATCCTCTGCGGGCACAGAAAAGTCCCACTTCTGCTCTGGATGGAGGCCACCCTGGTTAGATGTCCCTCCTACCTTTGCATGTGGTCAGAGGTGATGCTTTATCTCCACGGTGCACAAGGGACTTGGGACACCATGGCAGAAGAAGACGGGGTAAGGACAAAAGGGCCCAAACCTGGAAGCCAGACTGGCAGGACACATGCGATGCCCAGGAGGCTGGGGAAAAGCTGACATAGGGATCTCTACCACCTTAGACTTTATGGACATGAACTTAGGCCCTTTCTAATCTTTCACACAATAATCCCTGGGACAAACTGCCTTGCTTATTCACCTTCCTACCTTATTCTCTTCCATTTTCCCTAATGCCATTAGACCCAATGAAACCCTAAGAGTCCCAAGAAACAGCTTTGCCATTGCTCTGGCATGAATACACTGGTTGCACGCAGGAATGAGAGCTTAGCCTGGAGACATAAACCCAAATATACAGCTGTGTACGGTATGCTGAAAACTAACCCAGCATAGAGAGCTGCTTTTATGGGCAGGATTTGTTTTTCCAAATGGGATTTATTTAAAAGAAAATTGAATGGTTATAAAGAGCTCACTCTAACAATAACACAGAAAATGAATCCAGTGTTCACTGCCGACTTTGCTACAGGGTACAATCCAGATCGAGAAAGCTTCTTTAGAGGGTCCTGGCAGCAAATGACGTGCCCTGCAGAGCAACCCATGCCTTATGGGGAAACAGCTGGCTGAAAACTGGGAATCTGCTAATGACTGAAGTTAAGGCAGGAATTTCACTGGGGGAGAGTGTTACGATGCCAATGTGAGGAAGTGACTACGGGAACACCCTGTTTCAATAACCTGTATCAATAGCGTAGCAAGGCTCTAGGAGACAACTGAGACTTCCGCCTCCAGGAAATTGTTGGCGATCCCCATTCCCCATTTCACCATATTCGTCACCAGGGCCAGGACCCCTTCAGTCCAAAGGTCACTTATGTTCCAGCCAGCTGTATAAAACTGCCTCTGTACAACCTTGCTTCAATTTGGACAGCATTTGGGAACTAACCGATAGGTACCACAGAAGTATGCATCAATAAAAACCTGATGCTTAGGTTTCAGCATAAGATATCCATAACCTGCCCCACTGAGTTCCTTAAAACAAAGCACTTGGGACCTTTTGACCATCACCCTCTACAAACCCTCTTCTCTATCTGCTTTTCCCAGTGCAGTACAATGTGCTGCAGCTTCCTTTCTCCTGTTTGTCTCCTTCAGTATGTGTCCCAACGGGCCAATACACCCAGTCACCTAATTGCAGTTTATCTGACTATCTGAAGAATAGAAACAAAAATAACTAGCGACGACCATTGATGTTTCTGATACAATTCGCTTCAGAACTATAAATCTATCTCAGTGACTAATCAGAGAGACCATTAGATGTCTTTAATCTGGGGCACATCAAAGACCTTTCTTCTCCAATTAGGCAATGGGCTTCATTCAGTCCTGCCCAGGACAGTAAGCCATGCACTGTTGCACAGATGTTTTCAAGTCACAAAGCAGAGCGGGTGTGGGGACAATTTTTACGGCTCTTACTGGAAACCTATTAAGGTCATAGTGTTGAGAAAGAGCACAGTATGGCCTTCATATTTTAAGCTTTGGAAATATCAAACCCAGAGTTATAAGATTATTTATACTGGAAGCTGGCTACTAGGCAGCTGCCAGGGTAGAGCTAATCAAGGGACTGGCTGGCCTATTAATCCTGACATATTCCCCAGCCATAGTCTGCCCATAGCCTTCCATGCCTACTCCACAGTCAGCAGATAATCCATTACACCAAGAAGTCCTGATGAAACCCCCGACGCAACTAATTTTTTAAACCTGCCCCAACCATATTAAGATCCAGGCAGAAAAGAAGCAGGTGGTTATTTAGCCATTATGGACAGAAATCTGGAGACGTGGATTAGCCCTGGGAAAACTGTGCCTTGAGATTCCCTGATTCCTTTTCAGACCCTCCAAGAGCTCCACCGACTTTTCCTTTCCAGAGACATCACCTTTGCAGTCCTCCCCATAGAGTCTCTAGTTTTAATCCGAATTAGCTCCTTGTCCCAGGACTCCTATGTATCCCAGCACTGCCCCAGCCTTCATCCCCCAGCAGCTGGGATAACACCTCCAAAGCACATTGGAGCATCCTTTCCTTCTCCCGCACTCCAAATCCGACACTCAGTAACCATCCCACACCTGAAGTAGCAGCCTCTCTTGCCTCTGCCTCACATTAGCAAAGCTCCATCTTTTCCCCAGCAAAGCTTGAGGAAAGATGTACTGATCACAGGTGAGACTGAACATGCCTACTCCAAATCTACCAGATCTCACCCTGCTTTACAGTTATCCTTAAGGAATTCAGATTTCAACAGCAATTCCAAATGTACCTGCTTGCCCTCAAATGAGGTAGATTTATCCTGCATAAATTGGCTGTGCTGATAGCCCAAGCTCATCTTGTCATTGAAAATATGCTTACTTGATTCCCTCCTAGGTTATTTGAGGATTAATTCACTCAAAATTGTGTAACACCTTGAAGAGGTAAGACACTTGTGCAAGTGGTAAGTTTTAGTAGGGTACATTAAGCGATAGTGAAAATTAAATGGGGTATATGAATTATGCGACGTAAGCAGTTTTCTAAGACCTCTGTAGATAACTTGCAAGTAAGCGTTTCTTTTACCATTACATTGGTGCATTTGCTGAGAAATCCAATGTTACCCAGTGCTAAGAAAACCCTGTCAAATAGCTACCAGTGTTAAAAAGAGGAATTTCCCTTACTTAACCTTTTGAGGAACAAGAGGTTAACAGAAAAGGTAAATTGTAAATCTTTCCAATTTAGAAAGTAGGACCTTTTCAACAGCATTTTCAAGGAAATCTACTGCCAGAGAGTTCCCAGAATTAAAATGGAAAACCTGACACCTTTAACAATTTCCTGCCACTGTATAACTGTCAGCGTTGCATGGATTTTATCAACGCAGAAGTTAAGTTTCAAGGTTAGGAAACCTTTGCATTCATATGCTTTTGGGTTGTTTTCATAGAGTTTTCTTTCCTCTGCAGCCCCAAGATACCTGGCTGAGGAATCCTGGGAAAGGCAGCGCTGTGTTTTTTTGCAAATTCTTCCTTCCCCCATGAAACATCATGCAATAAAGGTCTGAACAGGAGAGCTTTGGACCACTCCCGTGATCCAAAATAGCTCAAATCTGTTGCCCTTCATGTCACGTCACAAGATACAACTTTCACGAGTGCCGGTGAAGGAACAAACAACATCAGTGTGGCTACTACTTGCCATGCAATTAAATCCAGATGCCGAAACAAAAATTAGAGCCTCGCAAGGATCAACACTGTCCCCCTGGGAGTACACAAGTGGCATATGTAAGACCCAGGTAGGAAAGAAAGACCCAGTAGCTAAATGCCAGAACCAGGAATAAAATCCAGGTTTCTTAACTCCTTGCCTATGTCTAGTACGCTGTGGCACCTGTTTCTGGGGTAAAGCGGAAATTTGGCTTAGCTACACGTGCTGAATGTAATTAAGGGTAGGGAGGACTGAGGCGGAGTTACAGTCTTGCTGGGTTCACCCCACACATGGATGCACACAGCTTTTACTATCTTATCAGCCTAGATAAACCTTTTTAAAAAAATCACAGTTCCCCTCTTTCTTGGTCTCTCTCTCGTGCACTTAAAAGTCAAATCAGCACCACCAAGATCACGATGAACATTGAGAGTCACCAGCATGGAAAAAGGTCCCAATATTTTACTGCTCCATCCTGTTTATTACAGAAAAAGTGCTGGCTTTCTTCTTCAGAGGTGTTCTAGGGTATACCAGCCCATTTTAATCACTGTGAAGACATTCACGTGCCCATGTCTCAGCCAGAGGTGCTCAGGACACGAGAGCTCTACATGTTATGATTTGATCAGTTTTAATAACTAAAGAAGTATGAGATTATAAACACAACCCCAAAAGCACCCCCCAAGCATGCATATCGCTGTAAGGAGAAAAGCAGAAGAGCTAACAGGAAGGGAGCTCACATGGGAGGAAGAGGCTACGACTATCGAAAATGTTTCTACAGTGCTGTTAATTATTTTAAAGCCGTCCTCACCATCCCCCACAATATGCTATTTTTTAATTTTTTTTTTACAACAGAAAGAGCATTTGAGACAGGAGAAGGCACTCGGTTCAGCTGTCCGCTCTCAGCCCTGCAAAACCACAGGGCACTCTCTGTATTTCCACCTCCACCATGCCGGGGAATGACATCACCTCTGCTCGAGGGGGCTGACGGGCCAACAAAAATAACTGTTACTGACCAAGAGCACTATTGCAAGGAATATTTTTGGAACCGTACTCCGCATTCCTCTGAGTCCCCTGCTTCCTAGTCCAAACATATCATGGCCTAAAAATTCCTCGCATTTTCTATGCAGTGTTTCCTTTGGGCTCGCACAATGGGGCAGTTCTTCTGCTCAGCAGCGCTAGTGTTCTGGAAAGGGAAGGGGAAAAAAAAAGCTGAAGCACTAAATAACCCTAATGGCAACCGCAGGGGCCGCAGTGTTATTTTTAGGTCAGAAAAACGATGCAGAAGGCAACAGAGTCACCTCAGATTTACCTTCCACTGCCCTTTACTGAACAAAAGCCCAAAGAGCTCAGTCATTTCTTTGGTAAGGGGGGACTCACCTATATTTGTGGCAAAGACCCAGCTATTTAGTGGAATTTTGCATGGAAGAAGGAGGCCAGGAGGATGTGACATCTCCCTCTGACAGCACCTCTGGGACCATGCAGGGGTAACGCAGCCCCAAAGCCTCCTCACCTCTGCGCTGAGCTGCCCTTCGGCTGCAAGAGGCACAAAAAAACAGAGGCAAATTCTAGCTTGCATCTAGGCTGTGCACCAGCCATCGTTTTCCCAGAGGAAAGAGCAGGAATCCCCAGCAAGGACTGTCCCTCCTAACATCCCACCCAAATGACACTGTACCGATCCCTTCCACTCTCACATCTGTGGTGTATTGACATAAGGTCATTCCGAAGGCTTTCTTACTAGCAAACAAATGATTTTGGCAAAATGTGTATACTTAAAAATATTCATAGAATCATAGAATCGTTTAGGTTGGAAAAGACCTTTAAGATCATCGAGTCCAACCGTTAACCTAGCACTGCCAAGTCCACCACTAAACCATGTCCCTAAGCACCACATCTACACGTCTTTTAAATACCTCCAGGGATGGTGACTCAACCACTTCCCTGGGCAGCCTCTTCCAATGCTTGACAGCCCTTTCCAGCCTAAGCCAAGCAATGGAAAAAACTCTTATTCCTTCTTCACTGGGCATTTCTACCATTTTTTTTTCTCCTTCATTGGATGAAAGCCATTTTCCTTATTATCAAGGTAAAAGTCATGGCTGATCTCGCAGGGAGAAGTCACACGTACCTAAACGGTAGCTCCGTTCCAACCCTGCTCTGTCCCAAGCAGAACTATTTACTCAGTCTTGGTACAAATTTCTATTTGAATAGAAACAGAGGCTATTAAACAATACATGCTTTACTGGCCAATACTTGTTTCTTTTTTTAGCTGCCCAGATAAGAAAAACAATGCAGAGAAGAAACTAATAGGGGGCATAAAGAGGCCACTTACGCCACGGATGTTCTGCACAAGGTTTAGAAACTCCCTTTACCTTTTTGTTCCTCTGTTACTCCACCAGTCCTAAACAGACAAAGATCAACTTTATCTGT
This sequence comes from Calonectris borealis, assembly GCF_964195595.1. Taxonomy (NCBI): domain Eukaryota; kingdom Metazoa; phylum Chordata; class Aves; order Procellariiformes; family Procellariidae; genus Calonectris; species Calonectris borealis. The sequence goes on along the minus strand of NC_134315.1, from coordinate 7,398,617 downwards.
TTAGACTATAAAGTCTGGGACTTGCTTTCTGCTGTGCCCTACTATTCCCTCTCATAGGTGAGCCTGGAAGCACAGGTTTATTAAAAATCATTATATTTCTTAAGATATTCAGATTCACTGCACATCCACAAACAGACCAGTTGCCATAAAACTGTTTTCAAACACAGGGATAGCAAACAAAATTCACTCTTTGGGTTGTTACAATTGAGAGACGAGGAATGGGCTGGGGAAATCAGTATTTAGGTGGAACTAATTAGCAACGACTAAAAGCTAAATGACAACATAACCCATAGCCCCCTTGTGGGATATTCTAAAATGGCTGTGCATGTCTGAAGCATTTCAAGGACTTTCATTATCTGCGCGGTCTACCGCTTTCACAGCTCAGATAAATCAGTATTTTCAACCACAGCATTCAGCCTGTTGCCCCGTGGAATAATTCCCCAGTCATAATGTCCAGAGATACAGAAGCACACAAAATATGATCTCTTTTACTAGGCTAATAAAAATCAGACAGTATACTGTATAAATTTTATAGACCTCGAAGGTCTATCTTCCATAGGAGGAAACTGGGACTTCAGGCTACTGTCGGCACCGTAAGAGAGAGAAAAATATTTATTGGTTGCTTTAGAAAACCCACCAGATAGAAGTCACCAGCAAAGCAAAATAACATAACTGTAAACTTACCTTAATCCTTCCTCTTTGTGGAGCTCTTTCATGTTACGGTTTCAACTTGCAGATTAACGCTTGTAGAGCCACAAGGGAAAAAGGGCCAACCAGCAAGAAAACGACTTCTGCTTCTTCTGAGCCTAGCCCGAGCAGGCAACTCTATACTATCAGAATGCAAAGCGCAAGGGCCGTATGGGTCTCACTCACAGCTCCTCTGCCTCGCTGCGCTGTGTGCGGGGTCACCGGCTCCCTCCAGCTAAGCCTGGCTGGGAGCGTTCAGAGGAGAGAAGACGCCTGCTCTGTGCAGAAAGTCCTGCTGATTCAGTAGGATGATTCGGGGAACCTGTCTGTGCTCTGTTTCTGAAACGCACTGGCCCTTAAGATATTACTGTGTCACTGAGTGCTCTGAGGTATGTCAAGCACAGCCCTCACGGCTGTGTTGCTCCTTGCTGAAGCGGGGACAAGAGATCGGAAACGCAAACACCTCCTGAAAGCCACCTGGGTGCCCCCCAGGAGCTACATCCCAAGCTGAGAAGATCCATATGGATTCAGCTTCTCCACAAAGTGGGAGGAAGCAGACTGTGAAAGCAGGGGAGGGAAGGAAAGGGGAAGATTCATTCAATTTTCCCCAAAGAAAGGAAGGTGCTGAGCTAAAGCTTTTATAAAGCTGAATGACTAGGCAAGAGGTGGGAAGGAGGACTTTTTGATTGTCAGATTGGTGAAAGTGGGAAGAAGATGAATACTGGGGTCCCAAGGGAGAGAGAGACTGTGCTTCGAGCAGAAGCCGGGAGCTGCAGAAGGGGAGCCCAGCAGAGGCAACCTGGAGACCCAGAGAGGCACTAATAGAGATTTTGGAGATCACCGCAAGGTGCCCTGCACCAGCAATGTGTTTACTTCTTTCACTATAGCTCCTGTGTGGTACAAAACAGAAAGCGACTGCTTCAAAGAGTTTTCTGCAAAATCCATGTCTATTTGCTTGGGGGCAAAACCTCATGCCTCAGACAGGTGAAATCAGACACTTCAATATATGCCATGGATTCTCAGAAAGTTCCTAAAGATCCCAAACCTCATCCAGTTTGTTTGAGATCAGAGGTAAGACTGATGTCCTGCGCGCAGACCTGAGCAAATGTGTTTTCACGTGCTTTAGTGGCAGGCTATACCTCTAAAAGCAGTTAGAGGTATGATTTTCCATATGGTTTTCCGTAAAAGGGACATTTTTCTCCTCAGGTTGTTTGGGTCCAGGGTGCCTGCCCACATGGAAACACCTCTCCTCGCCTTCATTTCAGTGATCCAGGACTGAGCAGCTTCAGAGGGGAGACACAATGGTTGTGCAAATAAAACCAACCAGGGACCATCACATTTTTTGCTCCTCTGATGACCAAGGAGTTCAGGGACTATAAGGCAATACGAGCCCAAGTGAAAGCCGAAAATGCTTTTTACTTCCCCTGTGATGACAGTTAGGTTGGATTGCCCAAAGAAATCTGATTCTTGCCGGGGTAAGCAAGATGATCTTGGCTCTAGAAAAACTATTCCCCAGGGCTTTCCATCTCACCCACCATGGATGTGGATGGCACTGACCACTCTCCACTTCAGCCAAGCCTCAGGGCAGAGGTCTGCTGTAAAGGAAGACAGACGGGTATGTGTTGTGACTGGCTTCCACTTACATAACTTCAGACTTAGTCCCAAATTCATTAGCCAATTTTCTCTGTTCCTAACAAATGAACAAACAGAATCCCTCCCTGGATTTGGAGAATGGAGGGAGACTGCAGTAACCTTGACAAGTCTGGGGGAAAGACAGAGAGGAGAAACTCTATTGAGACAAAGTTCCTCAAGAGAGATTAACCTAACTGATCTGAAATATTCCACCTTCACAGGAGAGAGAGGGAGCCACACGACCAGCTTAGCCCAGGTTAGTTACATGAGGATCCCATCCCCACAGTCTAGTGGAAAAAACAGCGGATGTCTCTTCAGCCCAGCTTTAGTCCGAGTTTCAGTGCTAAAAGATGGAACAAATAGATCTGGCTCATGACTTTGACATTTGCTCTGCTATCATCATCAGCTCTATCTTATAGGGTGACACTACTTAAGCTGTGGTAGCCAGAGGAAATCCAATGCTAAGGAAATGGACATTCATTTAATGTTTATCTAGGATCTGCTCCACCAATGAATTCCAGATGTTGGCTTTAATTGTCGCATTCTGGTATGTTTAAGCAGCAGGAGTTCGTAAGGCCGATTTGTAAATCAATCTGGCAGACTCGTACTGAAGCCCATCTTTGCCAGCTTTTCAAAGTAAGAAGATGCTCTTAAAATATTGAGTATTTAACGTGTCTGCAATGCAAAAGGAAGGAAAGATTTTTAAATATCTCTCCCTGATGTTTTTCTCCTTTTGCTCCTTCTTTCCTTCATTTTCTCCCTGCAGAACTGCAAGACAAGCCATTCCCCTCAGATGAGTGCAAGGAATTTTAGCAGTCCTAAAGCTACCAAGGGCAGGCATTAGGATGCCTCTCTGCAAGACGGGCAGAGCACCCTGCTCCTCACTCACATACATTCCTTCTGAGTAACTCCACCGATTTCCCACCACGGCCAATGGCAACTGCATGCATGGACTACATCCAGCAACAGTGTTCCTGATATTTGAGCCCGGAGTTTTCTTAAAGCGGAAAAAAAAAATTGATTACTGCAACCTTGGGACTGTCTCAGGCCCCAGCTTCCATGTTCTTATTAATTTGTATTTAACTGTTACAGCAGTTACACCTCATATCCAGAGGTGGTACAGAAATGTCTTTCATATTCTGAATCCCAAAGCATCGTACAAGCTCCGAGTTAGACTCTAGCAAACCTTGCAATTGTTTTGTGCTCAGCGTGACTTCACACAACAGCTGAATGTGTTGGACTGGCGTTAGAGGGATTGCTTATTGCGACAGCCAGGCCTTGCTTACAGGAGAGAAAACGATGTTAAAAAATAGCTTCAACTTAAGTACTATGTCCCTACTGACTAGGGCAGACCCTATAGCTCACTAAAATTGCTTTAGAAACCCGTTTTCTCAATTTCCTTTCAAAACACCTGCTTCTGAGAAAGCACCTCAGTATTCAATACATGTGAACCCTACTTACATTTTCCCAGGAATGTGTGCTTAGTACACACATTTTTCAAGAGGTGTCACTGGATGGTTAGGTAGGGTTTCAAAAGCTTTCAGCATTGGCAATACTCATCCCATGGAAGTTCATGGGAATTCTTCAAAAGGGGTTGACTCAGCCTCGGCTGACTGCTTTTGAAAAACTCCCCTTTATCTTCCATCTTTGACGGCCCCAGAGATAAAGTGCTGTAAGTTCAGTTTACCATCCTCCTTTAAAATTACAGACCTCTAAGTGGGGTCCACTTCTTCCCTCACTAAGAACATGAAAAGCGTTTCACTCGTGGCCTGAGTCATGCCATATTTGAAGAGGGCTTTGAGAAAAGCAGTGGCTAAAAATCCACCCATTACTTTACACTCTGAGCAGAGACCAAAGTATCAGCAAAGAATTGTATCATCTCAGCTTAGCAGAGGTTTAGCAATTGAGGCTGGAGAAGAAATCTCACTGCATTACAATAGCAAATCCCCCAAAATAGGCAGGATGAAGTGAGCAGGCGTGAAACTACCTTCCACGTCCGTAGGACCATGTCTAAGCAAGGCACAAAAGCAATGCCATCCCAATAAGTTAAATCTGCAGAGGTGGGGTGGCAGAAGGTATCGTGCCACATCTGAAATATAAAAAGGCAGGTCAGAACTCCATAAGGGAATAAGCAAACTGGTTATTTCCCCACAGCAAACAGGCTCCCCGTGCTAAGTGTCAAAAAAGCTGGTACGGGGCTCCAGGGAGGTAGCTGTCAATAAGAAAAGCAATAAAATACTGTAAAAACAGGCTGCAGCAGAAATAACAGGAATGACATGCAGGCAACTTGTTGGCTTTTATTCCTCAAGTCTGAAACTATTTCTGTGGTCCATGGCACGTGAGTAAAGATAAATAGATTTGGCCCCAAACACAGAAGAGTGCTTTCTCCAAACACCAGGTGGGAAGGATCTAGTGAAACGTTTAAAGAGTTTTCCCTTCAGGACATGCCAACATGGCCTTGGAGGAACAGAGATGCTGTCACAAGATCTGCAGTATTCCCTCCCTTGCTGCAGATGCTGAAGGGTGGCAAAAATGTCACTTGTGAGCAGTCTGGTGGGCAGCTCGTCCTCCTGTTAAATGTGGAGATTTGAACACAAAAAGGGCCAAAAATTCCTGAGAAAAGCTAACATGGGTCAAACAAACAAATAGCAATAACCACATGTAAGGCGTAATTTCTGTGTTTAAGGTTTAACAGTTTAATTTGTAGGTGAATATGTCCATGACCCAGGTTTTGCCTAGAACAAGGGTAAAACGTATCCAAATCATTCCTGGCAAAGGGATGGGAGATACACACGAGCGCTGATGGTACGGAAGATGTCGGGTGGCCAAATTGCTTTCTGATGCAATTCCACCGATCTACCCCTGAAAGCTGTTGCCCTTTTGTCTGTTTATCATGGCAAGGTTTCAAGGAGCCACCACAAAATTCTCTGTAATTACCCAAGGACAGAGCACCCAGAGAACAACCTCTTTTTTTGAAGGTCATATAGACATGTTTTTACAATGGCCATGATTACAGCTTCGCACACACCTCCCCATAGGCTCTGAAAACCATCCTAGAGGAAAGGGGTTGATGGATTCCCCATAGATGAAGACAACCAATCCGCCAATGTGAGCAGAAGATGGCTCGCATCTCAGGAGCGCTCCTGTCAGGACGGGAGGAGCATGCCTAGCACTTTGCTTGCATTTCAAGCCAAATGCACAGACCAGCTTCTCAAAATTCACCCTCAATGTGGTGACGACACTCAATATTACTCCCTTCCCACAAGTGAAGGCTGCTGCATCTTCCAAGCCTCCTTGAAGGAAAGGGATTAACAAAACCACACTCAAACCAAAGCAGCTCACAAGAGACCTTGGCTGAAACAACCCTCTTGATGTCAAATTCCCACAACTTTCTCCTGGGTTGGAGTTTCTCCTGCCAAAGCACACGCGAGGGCTACCAGAAGAAACTGCAGTGGGCTTGCAGTTGTCAGGAGACGCTGCAAACAGAGCACAAACACTGGGCTGCGCCGGGGATTGGGGAGGTGCCATCCCTCTCCTCCATGAGATTCCTGGGATTGCTCTGTAGAGAGCAGCAGGCAGGTCTGGGAATCCCAGCCTGCATCTGAAGCGGATCCAGCTCCCTTCCCAAATTCCCGGCCAGCAATCAAGGAGGACTGTCACCAGCTCTTCTCTCTCCTGCCGGCTGCACATTCAACAAAGGTGAGATGAAGATCCTTGTTTATTTCAGCGGAAAGGTCATCATAATTTATTCTAGCTTGAAAAAAAACAACACAAAACCAACATGCCAACTCATACGGTTTCTCTTTAAGAAGAGAAACATCTAATATTGGACCAAAGAAAACTCAATGAAGAATTTGGTGATGATGCTTTTTCCAAATCAAAATAGTTTTGTGATGAAGGATTCAATCCCAAATATTTTGAAGCCCTTTGTTGACAATCGAGCAGAAAACTGACTCAACTCAATAGTTCAACTGACTTGACAACATTTTTCAGGAAAACAATGAATTGGAAGAAAAAAAAAAAAGGTAATAAAAGTCCTATACATGATTTGGATTGTGTGATAAACTCAGATTTAGTGGCTTGGTTGGCATGAAGAGATCAGAAAACCATCTGTATTCTGCATTTTTTGCCCTCTAACCTTTGTAGTGTGTCTGTAAGAAAATTATATACACTCACAGGAACACACGTATCTATAGCAAGATGAAAGAAAAGAAGAAAAGAAGAAAGACTGCCTTTGTTGCACTGAATCACTGCAATGGAAAATAAAATTATTTGCTTCCCTTTAATTTACATCAAATATTTTCTGCACAGGCCTGTTAATAATTTAGCTTGTTATTAAACAACAGCATTGTTCTCACTGTTTGTCTCCCTATTGTTCTGCCACTTGCAGTAATTTAAAACAACCCCAAAGAAATCACAGACAGATGCATTGCGTAGAGGACAGATGTGTTGACCTATACAGTGCTTTAACAGCTAAGCTTGCAAGGTATGTTTATGTTCTTCGCTTTTACTGCACATTAAAAGAAGGTTCTCTTTAAAACATTAACTTGAGAGCTGCAAAATACATCATGGGAGTAGAAAGTGAAGGGATAAATTCTATGTTATCTGATTCCTTTTACTGCTTGGAGGGGTTTTATTTCTCCCCTCTTTTCCTTGGCTTCAGTGCGAGGAGCAGGTTCCACCCCGTCAGCGCGACCAGAGTAAAACTGACATTTTATGAGTGGAAACAGTCCAAGGATGGTGGCTTATGCTCTTAACATCCTGACATCTCGAACTCCGAGAGCAGCAGCGGCACTGCTTCCAGTGGCTGCAGAACACCTTAAAAAGCAGCGCAAACTGACAATGAAAATAAACTACGGTTGCAGCACTGCTGGAGTCTGGCAGCCCTTAACAAATACAGCAGCGTCTGGGTGTTAAAATACATAAATCTGTCATCATTACCAGGCTAAGGGGTCGTCATCCTATTCACAAAATAAAAGAACTGTGCATAATCAGTAGGGCAGGGAGTTCAGAACAAAGTACGCCTTTTACAAACTCTCAACTGCTGATAGATGGATGTTTGCAAGGGACTTAATGTCTTTAACAGGGTACGTTTAAGGAGGAGTGTAGGTTTCAGAACTCCTGGGATTAGTGCTTTTTTTCTCTTCTTTTCCAAATTTATTGCCAAAAGTGTATAATGTAAGCACTCAGGTCTTCTGACTGTGAAACCCACGTTATTATAAAGTAAGAAGAATCAAAGCGTTCTAGCACAATGATATTATTCATCAAGCACAACACAGAATATTTTCTTTCTCTCATCAAATAAAAATAAATTGGATTTAAAAATAGGTTTATACACTAATTGCCAGCAGTTTTGTTGGTGGGTTTTCTTTTCCTTTTCTTCATCTTTTTCTTAATGTGGATGCCAAAGACAGCACTGGAAAGGTAGAGAACCAGACCCTACAGGAATGTAAAAATACACCTCCTCAACAACCATACATTTTAACGGGCAACATATCTACATGTATGGATAAAGAAGCAGTACGTGAGCGATCAATGGTGTGTATGTGCATTTAAAGAAAGAGTCTCCAAAATCAACATTCAAGCTACACCTTATAAACTAGCCCAACTTGGTGCTGTACTTTCTATAATAAATATTATACACTGTGCCTTAATTTACAAGTGTGCCTTTTGTGCATTTCAGAGTTAACTGATATCAAAGGGACTAAAATTTGGCTAAAAAACAGTATCGGTGGTATTTTCTGGGCAAACTGAGGACAGCAAAGCTGTATGATGGCACTAGTGAATGGGGCACAGTGCTCTCTGGCAGAGATCTCCTGGAGACACTGGGCCCATGAAACTCCACCCAGCTTCAGTGGTCCTCTGAGTCCAATGAGGCCATGCTGAGTCCTCCACTCCCAGCCTTTGGCAAGAAGAGGAGGGATGGAGCACAGGTGCCAAGGAAACACTGTCAGGAAAAGCGAAGGACAATAGTAGTTGTAGGAAAGTTAACAGAAAGATCCTGCTACTTGGGGAAGATGGTCATCTTGGATAGTTGGCAAGATGGTAGATACCTCAAAACTGTTGATGACCAGGTCTGCAATTAGCGTGATGGCTTCTCATTACTTAGGGCCCTATTAATTAGAAGACTCTTAACTACTATTCTGCAGTCACAGCAGACCTTGACTGGGAGTCTAGACCACCTTCTGCATGCCTGCTTTCCACACACATACATATCACCTGCTTGGACCAGGGACTGCCTTGGCTTTACTCACAAATGCAGCTATTTTTAAGCATTATAGATCCATAGAGGTGGACAAACCAGCGGCTGTGCACATCAGCATTGCTCTGTCAACATAGGCTGAAATCCTGCCCATTAGTAAGAAAGACAATGATTAATAAAGTCAGAGGCAAAAGATGTTTTTAGCCTCAGACATATTGACGAGAAAAACCCGACATACGCCGCAAACGCGTTGGGATCAGAGGCTAATTCTATTAATATCATTTAACAGAAGGAAGCCATAAATTGCTCAGATCAAACACACTTTTAACGTCAAGCTGCCTGGCATTCTGTATTGTTTTCATTCCCAAACAATATTCATGCAGCAAACAGAGCTGCAGTTCGCTATTTGCATGGGTGTAGCAGCAGCTACGCAATCCAAAGCATCTGCAAAGGATTGTGGGCTAAATGCATCCATATGTCCTGCATGCCTCGAATTTACACTGGCTGCAGCTCTGGTTTGCCACAGTCTACCACAGGATGGAGTATGGGGGGAAATTATATATCCATACATATATGTATGAATTTCATGCTTACATCCATGGAAAAAAATCTTTTCATTTCCTTTAAATTGTGAACAGGTGTTGTCACCTTCTTAACTTGGCTTCTATGTTACAGCTTCACGAAGGGAAAAAAGAAATCTACCCGAAACAGTGAGGCTTTTGTTAGCCAGAACATGATGTATTGATAAGCATACTGTAAAGTTTGTTATAAAATCAAATGAAACTAATAAAACCTAACAAAGATCTTGTAAAAACTGTGGACATTATACAGCATTAGCACTGAGTTACGTTATAGATCTGGACTTGGAAGAAGGAAGACTGCTGCCCGGTTGTGATGTTTTCCAGCCCTTTACACCCGTTCACCGAGAGCCGTCAGTCAAATCACTTGGTGCTACATTTTTGGATCAGTCATTTTTAGGATAGTTACAGCTAATACTGGCACTCACATCATCACCTCTTTATGGAGAAAGAGCTTTTCAAGAACAAATTATTATGGGCTGTTGTGACATGAATCTAGTGTAGCACTCATCAAAATGACTAAAACTAGTGAAATTGTTTTCCTGCAGCAATCCAAGAATAGTCACCTGTTCATTTTGGAGTATTTCTCTCTCCTCCTTTCCTCTCCCAGGACAGTGGACATTTTCCACGACTAAACATGCTGTATATGGGGACAGGGAGTTTGTTGGACTCTGAGCAGGAGTCTCCAAATGAGGAGGAAATGAAGTATCACCGAAATTCAGGGGATAGGAATAACTGATTGCTTTTAGATTCCTTTTAACATGCTTCTGCTGTCCCTGGGCAATACCGAGTTTGGTTAGGGTGTGTGTCTTCATGCCTACACTAATAAACACTCAGAAGGAAGAGCCCTCACTTGGGTGAGGGCATCATTAGTCAATGATGAGTCACCTCCAGTGGAAAAGGAGCTTCATTTCCAAGTGAACAGTTTTTAGCTATGAGTTTGCACCAAAATATGAAAATACTCACATTTTATGTACCGAGCATTTCATTGACTCCTCTAGTCAATGGGATCAGTTCATGCAGATTGACAGTCTCTTAGCACAGGCTGACACACAAGATCCCCTCACTTGGCAACATTGCTTAGGCAGGTCTTGTTATGAACCAAAGCCCTACCTGCATCTCCACAGAGGGGTTGCTGTGACCCAGTGACACCACACCACAAGTCCTTGTGCAATGATTGCAATTGCTAGGCCTTGAGTAGTAAACTAAGGCTCCCCTTTTCTGCTCAGCCCCCAAAGGCCAAAAACAATCTGAGCTTTAATTAGCAACATAACCATTACTAAGCATCAGTGACTATGGCCAGATCCTCATCTGGTGTTAATCACACTGCGTATGCACAGGAGGCCACCAACGTAGATCCAGCTGCCGGATTGGGGCCTTAACAAATTAAACATGAGAGCTTTGTTACTGTTTATTGTCACAAGGAATTCTTCATTTCCATATAACAACTGACTAATCTTCATCAGTCATGATTATATGCCCTGTGATTGTGTTAACGGTCCCGTGCTGGATGGGCTGCCTTTCACACTTGGTGTTGAAGTAAATGCGCTAAAGACAGATTGCTAACTCCTACCATGACCAGCACAAGCCACACCACCTTGTTCTGAAATGCAAATACTGCACCTTTTTCTTCTTTTTTTAAGTGTTGACTCATTTCAGTTTTTGCTTAGCACTAGCAGTCCCTTGGTGCACACATTGCTGACTCAATGTTGATTCACATCTTCTTGCTGAGCACATCTCTCTCTGGTCCCCAGAGTTTATTAAGAGGCCAAAACCTGAACATAAATGAATTTGTCATGCTTTTCCAAGATGGCTGGTGGCACCTGACTCTGTGCTACAAATGTTTTCACAGCTTTTGCACTATAAATGAGTTCTGAGACACGGATTGATGACTTCATTGGAGAACTGTAATGCAAACCATATTTTACTGTACTTGAGTTTTTTTCACACAGTATTTTCTACTACTACGAGCAGAAAAAAGCACATTAGAATAAATATCCATTCAGACATTGCCATGATTTTTTTTTCTGGATACTTACGCTGACTGTTTAAAAAAAAAGGTTATTTTAATGCAAATTTTTCACACATGCCTGTTATCAAAGAGAGCTGTCTTTGGACAAGCTCTAAAAAAGCATAAAATAGCAGCTGGCTCAGCAGGAAAAAGCTACTTTAAAGATAAATCATCTGATGTCAGAGAAGATTCTCAAAGCAATCAATTGCAGCAGACAGACAGCAGACGTTTAATAGTAAATTTGATTTGTTTGAAAAGGAGATGTAGCTCAATTTCTGAACAGCCCATCAGAGGTTTAGGACAACACACTGCACTCTTCCTCCTGCTCTGTGCATCAAGACTTTACTACTCCACAGCCTGAATGGGACCAAGTGGCTTGGTCACTCAGAGGGCCAGGCACCAGTGGCGGGTATGAACTGGATGGATGATGGATTCTTCACCAAAATCTTCCTCCAAATAAACCCAAAGAAGAGAAAAAACAATTGCAGCAGTCAGAAATACAGGGCAAGAAAGAGAAACATTGAAGCAGCTGCTCCTTGGACTTAAACGTTGATCTTTTTTTTGCTGAGATGCACCCAAGCAAGATGTGTCTTTGGCAGTTAACAAACTCTAAGTGAAGCAAGAAGCCTACAGCGCAGAGACAATCCCAAACTCTACTCTTGTTGCTGCTTCCTTTTTCTTTGCTACAGAAGGTAATAAGAAACATGCATGCAGATGCAAAAATAGGGACAGTTTTATCTTTCGTCACTTGGTTGAGCAACTGATGCAAGATGGCAGCACCTGTAGCAATAGCCCCGCACGTTGCAATGCTGGCACACCTTGCAGGATTTGGCCCACCACACTTCCGCAAGTGAAAAGTCTTCTGTGTTGCGCATTAGTGAAAGATGTCATTATGCTACAGCATAAATATTTACTAATAGTCCTTCCTACAGCTGGTCACCAACAATTTTCCCTTCAGAGAATGACCAGACTTCTGGAACAAGTGATACTGTTTATTATTGCAGAAAGAGATGGTAATGGAGGTTGTCTAGCACCTCCTTGTTAGAAAACTTTGTTTTCAGTTATTTATAAGTCAGGCCCATTTGGGGTAAGTCTCACCCATTTGGGCTAAGATTTCCCAGGGAGGGCCTGACGGCTGGAGGGTGTGATGCCTCCGTATGTGCAACCTTATAGTTTCTCCAGGCTGTCCCCAGCTTGATACAGACTTCAGTTACACCATCACATGCTGGTTTTTTCTGCAGAACGTACCTCCATTCAGCACACAAGGTGGAGAGTTTTCAAATAATGAGAAGCTATTCAACATTTTGTTTCTTCCTCTTTGGCCTTAGGCTTCCTTTTAGAGCATACTGGCAAGGAAGTTTTATTCTGCAGTAAAGAAACCGCAGGTTTCAACCAAGCATCTAAAACCAAAATAAAGTTACTTTTCACACCTGTAGGTTATAAGTCAGCTCTTCTGAATTGATTCAGCTCAGAAAAAAACCATAAAGATAAGATTTTCATGGGCATCATTGTACAAATAACTTTTTGGGAAGGTACAGCACATTTGTTTTGATGAGCTACAGATAATTTTCCACAATAAGGAACCATTGTACTTAATAACTGCAATGCTGGTTTAATACTGATTAAAGAGAAGTTCCTCTTCCAGCATTTGTAAATCTGTCTGCAGTATAATTGGCATCCCAAATCTTGTGGTAAGCCACAAAAACTATTAAGGCTGGCTAGGAAAGGAAATTGTAGTTTTGACTTATATTGGTTATCTGCTTTTACTGGCTTACATTTCACGCAGGAGTGCATTAAAGCAAGATTCCTTGGATCTTTGGGATCTGGGCCCTGCAGTCTGAGAAGATGGAAATAAGCAGGGCAGAAACCAATTGCTACCATCTGGGTTGGCAAAACCTTTGTCTGAGAAGCAAGATCAAAAACCTAGAACAAGAGAAGACTCCCTTCCAACACAGCAGCAGGAAGATGCTAAATTAGGAAGACAAGACTTTATCAAGTTTTATGAAGGAGGAATAGTCTCTTAGGGTGAGACTTAAGAGGTTTAGACTCAACTCTGAGCCACAGCTCATATTTTATGTGGTCTTGGACTAATCACCTGGTTTCTCTTTGCCTTAGTTACCGTCTGTAAAATCACAGTAATCCGTCTCATCCGCACTTACAGACTGAGAAGTCCTCCGGCCCGGCAACGTGTAGGTCTGTCTACCAGACGTGTAGCAGCAGACCTAAGTTTGCTCTGCTCGTGCACTGAGCTGGCTGGCTGCAAGCAAGATCTGTCATGAAAGCTGCAAAGCGACATTTGAACAGGTTTATACCAAAATTATTGCACCTCACAGAGACCAACCTGCAATGTAGACAAGGGAGCTCACCTCTGGCATGTCTGCCGGCACCCACTGGTGTTGGCGGATCTACCACCCTTTTTTATTCCTTTGTACAATGTCATAGATTTTTGTTGGTTCTCTATACTCTAATGGAATATAAAGACTAGTAAGAGTTAAGATTAGTAAGAGCTATATAGCACTGAGTGTAGGCAGAGAGGTTCAAGACAGCTGAATTTTAGTCTCAGCTCTCTGTAGGACCTTGCATAAACCATCACCTTATCCTGCTGCAGTGTACATGTATGTAACACAGGTGTGACAGCTCCTCGCTTGCCAGTGGTGTGGCAAAGCTCAGTTAAAAGCATATAGCATAACTCCAAAATCTTTCAATATGCTACTGTATAGATTCCAGATATTACTGCTTAAATTCCCAGAATGTTTTCATGTCAAAATGGATTTTATTTTTTCAAGTCCCCACGTTTAATGAATCATTTGATGCTATTCTAGATTTAATACCGTAACCACCTTGCCCATGTCTGACACCTGCATGATTTTACATGTTTGGTGTCAGCAGTAAAGCTAGAATAAGAGGGCTTTTTCTCCTTTGAAGGAGTGGGAGGATAGAGAGGCCATATGGTTCAAAAGGCCACTCTGCCTAATGAAGTTTGTGCTTTCCGGAGCACAAACAAAACAGCTCCATCAATTTGATCTTCATCCTCAAAACCGACATGCAGTTGGTCTTCAAACACTGCCTCCTTCTCAAAAATCAACAAAGGATTGATTTGCTCTCAACCAAAAGCATTTTCACCAAGGCGAACACGAGCATCTGGCCAATGCATTAAGTGTTTGGATCCTTTGAAAGAATAAGTCAGTGATACCTTGTGTTTACTTGCAGACCTTGGCAAGAAAGACACTAGGGGAACATTTGTTTTCAGGGGAAAATGTTCTAGTGAAAAGAAATTGGTTTGAAACATTACGTGAACACATCTGTACCACTGGAGACGAGGGACATAAGTAACCCATCAAAAATGGTCTGAGCAACAGCAATGCACAAGGGTACACTGTGAGAGAAGGAAGGAAGGTGCAAAGAGTCTAAGAAATACTGGGTCTAGCCAGCATTAGAACAAGGATGCATGGAGATGAACAAAGAACTCAGCCCATATGTCTGCCACATATTTAATTTAAAGTTACCCTTTTCTTGGCACTTGGTGATCAATGTTTGTTTGCATAGGGCTCAATCTCACACCCACAGAGGCCAGTGGGAGCTTGCCATTTCCTTCCATAGCTGCCCGATGAGGCTCCGAATAACTAGTGTTTGTGCCCAGGGCTTTTCAGTGCCAAGTATAATGAACACTATTGTTCTTAACACAATTAAATTTGATAATCCAATTTCCCTGAGCAACTGAATTGGAGTTTTTGCCTCAATCTTTCCTGAATTCTAGTCCAACTTTTACCCTGTGCCTCCTGGCTTTTCCTTTTCATTTGTTTCTGTTGTGCTACCAAGAATAGTCAGAGCCTTCTTTGACTCACAGATGCCTCGATGCCTCTTCGTCTTGGAATAATGGGGGCTGGCTTGGGCCCTGAGCTTTGTGGAAGATACTGGATGACACAGAAGATCAAAGACTTTGGCAGCCTCCACATAGTGCAAAAGCACAAGCAGGACTGAAGCAGAATCCTATAGCATTCCTTTCTCCACACCAAACAGCCTGGAAAGCATGTCCAAAAGAAGTCTGTACAGACATGACTCTATAGACTATTTCCACTTCACCCTTTTTGCTCAGTGTAGCAAAGAAAGGTGGATGAACGTAGATAGGAAAGAGATGAACAAGGAAAATCAAATCTGTAAACTATAAGATGGCTTTTGCAGCTTTATCCTACTGATGCTACAGGAGTCATATAGCAAGAGAGTTTCCCTCACCTAAGCATCTCTTTCCTGATAAGACATTTCTGTTCTGGTCTTTCTCCCATACTGGTTCTGCAGCAAAGTACATTCTCCAAGAATCACCCTGTTATCGGGTGATAATCCTCCATCAAGCAGCACCAAGTGTTCGCTACACGCTCTGAGTCCACAGCAGCCCTCCTACTGCGAAGGGGAAGAAGAAGAAATAGAACAAAAACAGGCCAAGTGCCAACCAGTAGGCAGCTGGAAATTGCCCTAAACTCTGTCCTCACTTCCACTGTCTGAGAGAAACAGAACTTTGTAGACCAGATACTGGGGGTGCTGATCAGGCAATAGGGTAAGCAAGATACCTGATCTCCCCCCCTGCTTTGTAACTCTCCCCTTTGCTCCCTCAGCATCCTCCAGCATGCCAAATTTCACCCAGCTCTTTCCCTCCTCACAGGCAAGGACCAATGAGCATATTTCTGTGGCACTCACAGCAGAGGAATCTCTGATTACCCAGAGAAGTGTCTTTGGGGGCCTTCAGGAATGCTCAGCCCAGCAGGTGACCCCAAAATCCCATTGCCAGGCCAAACAAGCCCTTTGAAGCCGGTCAAAAGCACAGCCAGTGAACCCATGATCACCAAGACGGCACCTGAAGCTTTTTAAATCTTGCCTCTGCCAAGGGAATTTCTCAGGAACTGAGCATCCCTGGGTCATATGCCAGCTCTGAGCTTTGTTTCAACCTAAATATTATTATTCCTGAAGACACCATGCTTTGCAGAAGCTCAGTACATGGATCTTCCAGCTGTGCGTTTTTATATGGGTGCCTTAACATTTGTTTTGAGAACTATCCTGTTCCAACAGCAAACATAAAGATCAGTGTGACCTCTCCTTATCGCACAGCCCTTCCTGTGTGGAATTCATTGTGATCTGGACCCTAGTGACTATTGCATCATTTCTGTTTATTTGTAACCTTTGGCACTGTGTAATCTTATCTGCCGGCAGCCGGCTGCAGCAGAAGATGTGCAGCAACATAGCCAGCTCTGGCAATCCTCAAACACTGGAAAGAGCCAGTTAAGAGTGGAGGTCAGTAAATGATTAGCAAAGCAAATCTGCAATCACTGACAGCTACACAGAAATCAGCTCGCTCTCTTCCCGCAAAGCAGGTGAGCCCTGGCTTTTCTCCAGCTCTACTCACCAATGACGATGAGGGTGTAGTTCACATTGGTGCTGCCAAAGCCATTGGTGGCTTTGCAAATGTAGGTTCCCGCGTCTTCGCTTTCCACCTCCTTGATTTTCAGCCCTTGCTGAAGGATTCGGAACCTTGTCCAGCCGCTGTGGATAGTGCGTCCATCCTTCATCCACATGGTGAGAGGAGGGGGGTCGCCCTCCACTGGGCACAGGAGCTTGATGGTCCTCCCTAGCCTCACGGACTGACGGTGAATCACTTTATCGGCAATCCTTGGGGGGCCTAAGAAAGAACAGAGAGAGGAAGAGCTGTTATTGCTTTTGCCAATGATATAGCACTGATTTAAAGACCAGTCATCAATCAGGGCATTGCATTGACTGCTATACAGAGATACAGTGAAAAGTGCTTACCAAAAATCACTTAGAACCAAGGCTAAAAGTGTTGGCAAATACAGAGGGATACAACAACAGAATACTGGTTTTCTGCAAGACCTGAAGCTGTAGCCTTGCCATTATCAGCAGCTCATGCTAACCCACCAGGGAAGCCTGGTTCTGAGTCTCTTTTGCTCTTCCAAAGCACCCTCATTTTCCTGTAGCAAGGAGGAGTCCAATACACAAACTATTCAGCTGTATTTGGTAAAGCAACTGTAGTTGTTTTAAACTTAACACCTATCCTGAAGGCAAAATTAGTAACAGCACTGGTACTTAAAACAAAACACTGCCCCCCCCCGCAAATGTTATAATCCTTTCATGTTGTATGTACAGTAATTCCCTTTAATAGTCACCAGATGGGCTTTATCTGAGACACATAAGCCTGCAGTTGTCGGACATAAAGCATTCATTGGGTAGTGCTTCACCGAAAGATACAGCATACCTTGACATGTTAACATTGCCTATAGTCCAAAAGAAGATATTTCTATAAATTGCCTTTGGCAACCCTTCTGGTCTGACCCGACCGACAAATATTTGTTCTTTGTAAAAAAGTGATAATTTCATGCAAAAAGAGTGTCCCTGGAACGCCACAGAGTGAACACACTGTTTGCCACATGATAACAGGATGCACTTGGACAGGCCAACACTCAGAAAAAAGAAGTGATAAAGACTCCAACAGTGGGAATGGTCCCATAGCTGAATTCAAACCGGAATTTCTTCCCAAGGCTCTGAAAAGTTGAAGCAGAGAGTCTTTTTCCTGCATCTGCCTTTTCGGCCTTTTCATTAATTGCACAAGTTCCCCACACAAACTGCAATACCAATGCTCTTCCCAGAATAGTCTATTAATGGGCGTGATAATAAGTGCCCTGCTCTTGCATAAGGTCAAAATGTTTTGCTAAGGATTGCTGATGCCGAGTTGCACCCAAAACCCACAAGATTTTTGTGGGATTTGGAACTGTTCCCTCATATTTTATTCCTGTTCCTAGTGTTTTGCAGGACCCACACGGGATAAGCTACAGAGCTCATATTTGCACTTCCTCATGACTAATTCCTATTATTCCAATGTCTGCCTGAATTTTCCCCAGCATGACTAAGGCAGTACATACAGTCCAGCTCATGAATGACTACAGAGCTGCTGTCGCAGTTACTCACGTTGAATCGCACCCATTAATTTTGCAGCTTTGCAGCTGATGTATAGAAGCGCTGCTCAAGCTGAGAAAAGAGTCATGAGCTAGCTTGAAACTAATTAATTCGTTTAACTAAGAGTCTGGTTAAACCAAGGGGTCTTAGACACACTCAGATTCTGATGAACTGCTGAAGACCCAAAGCGGGGATCTTGAGAGCACTTATTCTGAAAAAGCCAGTCCCTGGCAAAGATAACACCCATCCCTGCACAGCTTCTGCAGACACCTGTGGGACAACGTCTCGGAGGTGATGGTGCCCTCCCAGACTCCAAGGGAACTGGCAAAACACCATGAGAAATCCTCCCTGTCCAGGTCTTTCTAAGCACTGCAAACCACACTGTTAATGTTCTTCACCTTGGGAGATCTCCAACCAGCTCTGTGGATGGAGACATAATCCCAAGATCCTTTGAATGCTGATCTGACACAAGTCGCCTTGCTGAATCTTTTAAAGAGATTGTGTCTATTGACTTTGATAAAGCAGAATTCACTAACACCAGGTGAGGATCCAGCCCCAAATTCTGCTACATTTCCCTACATGGTGCAGCGTCTCACTCAGCATAAAGGAGCAGAAATGTCCAAAGAAGTCCACAGCCTTGTTGAAATTCTGGGTTGGCCCTTGGAGAGGTCCTTTCTGACCTAGAGCCCTCCCAAACCAAGTCAAACTTTAAGAGTGGCTTCATTGCAATTTACTTGTGAGTCAGAATACTACTCCATGCATATTCAAATGGCAAAAACAGATCTATAATTAGTGCTGGGGAAAAATGTTTGGTGCAGGGCAAGCAGGGACAGTGGAGAGAGAGCACCCTCCTCCCAACTTGGAAACCTGCTGTAGCTCCTTCAAAATCCCTTTCCTTCCGACATTCAGGTTGACTCCTGATGAATTTTGAGACCTGGAGGAATCAGATAGTTTCCCACTCACGTCATGTGCCTCGTTGGGGCAGGCTGCACAAGCGGCTCTCCTGACGGCACCAGAGTTGCCTCTGGATCTGTCACATGTTTGGGTCAGTGGTAAGCTTGGTCCTCCTAAATGCCATTTTCCTTTGATTGACCTTTCGTTCTGAGGAATTGTTGGATCGCTCTCTGTCACAGGATCTATTCGCAGACCTTTATGACATTTAGAAAAGGGTGCGTTTCTTGAAGCCTTTCTGCCTGAGAAGAAAAACACGGTCCTCTGCAGCCCTTCATTAGCCCCTCCAGTAACTTTCTCAGGATGAGGAATAAAAATTTCTCCCCACTCTTTCCTGCTGGAAATTTTGCTGGATACAGCTGAATGCACTTCTCAATGAGGTACAGCCTCAGGATGTAGATGTTAAAACCTTGCTTCTGTTCATTTGGTGCTGTAAATATTCCCATTTTATTACCTCTCATCTTTGCGTTAATAACTTTCTGCGCAAGCAGTACTCTCTCTCTGGAATCAGTGCCTTCGCATATGCCAGAGGCTTCAGAGGCCCTGGCAAGCCAACGATATAGCTGGACCTCCTGTAGATGGCTACAGCATGAATAAAATGTTGATATCATCACGGATCTCTGTCTCTCTTTCTAATGTACAGGCATCCACTGGGTCTTATTTCACTACATATCTGTACAGCCCTGCCTTGGGACTGCAACAGTGACGGGCGAATGCTTTTCAAGTCAAGATACCCTTTGGCACATCTCGCCACTCTGCGCTGTCAGTATTTGGAGGGGAGGCGGTGGAGAGAGGGAAGTGTGTTTTGCAAAAAGGCCCTTCTGCAACATCCCCTGTGCAACGGGTGCTGCTGACAGAGAGAGCTGCCTCGCATGGCATACCGCAGAAATTTCCACGTGGAAATGTATTCCCCCTCTGAATCCATACATTAAGCTGCCCAGAACCCCTCAAGTTCCCCTGGAGTTTAATTTCCAGGACTTGTCTATGGCAGTTCTATCTTCTATTATATGAACAGAACAAAAAGATGCAGTAAGAAGATGCTGAGCACCCCAATTTCTTATGTGCATTGGTACCGAAGGGAGCTCCCCACCTTGCAAAACTGGCCCATAATATGCCAGGGGGGTGGCCAGGAGAGCAGAGTGCCCAATAGCTGCCAGCTCTCCCAGCTGAGTGCGATGGCGCGGGAGCAGAGCCCAGGGCACAGCCCGCGGCCCTGCAGGCTGGATACATTTCTACAGCTGCTTAGAGAGGCAAAATCCCAAGAAAGCACCTGCTGCTTCACCTACAGCTGCCAGCGAGGTAAAAACAGGCTGAACCCTGGCTGCTGCCGACTTCCCATCCCTTGCCGCTGCCAGCTTCTGTCCTGTGCTCTAATGCAGCATTAAAAAGCAGACGCAATTGCTCCTCAGGCAGCCGGTGTCACGATCTCAGCCGTCCTAGACTCCAGCTTTGTGTTGTATGTCAGCAGAAATGATCTAATGTATTTTGAGAGCAATACCCTATAGCTACCCAAGTTCTTGCCTTGTTTGTGGGTTATGCATTAGGGCAAGACCCCAAGAGCTGGATAGCAACACCATAAGGGTTTTTTTTGAAACCTGAAATCATTTTGTTGAACCAGAATGTTAAAATTGTGAATTCAGATATCTACCAACATCAATTTTTTAATGCCAATATATACAATTTTTCTGGCTAAGGGGAGGATCCCGTAAATTGCCATATGCCTGCACCCATGGGCCAAAGCTCCAAACTGGACCCTTTCAAGACAGAGCAGGAGAGGGCAGTGCTCTCTGGCCCTGGGTGTAAATCCTGGGGAAGGTGTCCCTACACCATACTCCTCCTGATTCTTAGCCATTAGGCAGTGTTTCTTGAAAAAATCAGCCTTTGTAAGTGCTGAGAATCTGCAACCTCTGATGCTCCTGGAGACAGAGACAACTTCCCGCAGCATTTTGCCGCGAGATATGGCAGA
The DNA here is from genome assembly GCF_964195595.1 of Calonectris borealis. Classification (NCBI taxonomy): domain Eukaryota; kingdom Metazoa; phylum Chordata; class Aves; order Procellariiformes; family Procellariidae; genus Calonectris; species Calonectris borealis. The sequence continues at coordinate 7,377,633 of NC_134315.1, read as the reverse complement.
AGGGGCCAAAACCAAGGCCCCAGGTAGATATTCCACCAAAATTGGTGACACAGATTTTTACACATTTTTACAGTCGGGAGGGGAGGGGGGAATGGTGGGGAGAGAAAACAACTGCCATTTCTTGCTTCCACTCTTGCAATGTTCCGTTATGCAAAGGCAGCTCCCTACGGCCACAGGGCGCTGCTGAGAAATGGCCTTTTAAGCCACACCACGCTGGAGAGGGTGCAGCTGACTTCCCAGCCTGCGCGAACAGAAGGAGCTGCTACGATAAATTAAGCCCTACCTCGACACAAACCCAGTGGGGGCAGGTTTTCTTCAGTCCCCCTTGTCCTCCACCCAATAGTTTGAGAGAATCAGTTCTTAGTATTTCGGCCGAGGGGGAAGGGTGGGGTTTGACATCCGTGGATGTGACTTGGGAAGAAGTGACGAGAATGCAGCTGCCTCCCCCCGCGCCTGGTTGTTATTCTTTCTCCAAATACAAACTAAATATAACTTTGCCCCATAACATTCAAATCATTTTAGTTACTAGAAGGGATCATGCCTGGAGTTCCAAGGGCCAGGGTGCAATCAGGCTTAAAATATAATTTAAACAATCCAGACCCTACATTTTCCACCAAGTTATATTCTTGCTTGTAGTTTCCCCATCTGCAAATACATATAACTACACCCAGAAAGAAACCAACAATCCCAGCCAGATGCCAAGTTTTCTGTTCAAGATCATATAAGCCCAGTCAAACATTAACAAGGAAATGCCGTGATCACCTCATTTGTTTTAAATATTTCTGCTCATATACATGCAGACAAGTGTGCAGATTTATTTGCCTCATTTACAAATACAAGCAACTGGAATCTCCATTCTGTTCCATTATATAAAAGACAGATCCTACACCTGTCTTACTGAACAGCTGGGCAATTTTCAATTTATATCCTGCGATACTGCTCTCCACTATCCTATACCGCAGAAAAGCCCCACTTGCTGCTCTGCTGCTGACGCTGCTTTACAAGCATTCCTGTTCTCCCCCCCGGTGCCTTGGAAGGGCTGGTGGTTGCCACTTTTTGGCAAAAGGAGTTATGTAAACCCCAAGAAAGCCTCTTTGCTTTAGCAAACAGCTATTTCCGGGAAGCAGCAAAACCAATTTCTAGAAGCGTATTTAAGACACAACAGTGGAATAGCCTGGAGCTTCCTGTCCATATTTCTCACAGTCAAAAACACACACACATGTAATTATATTTTCCTGGACTGCATTGCAAAGTTCATGCACTCATTCAACTCATACATGTAGTAAACATGATTTATAGCTCTGTGTGAAAACCCTCTAGATATATGGTGTTTTGATAGTGACTCGAACCTAGAGTTATAATTTAGTAACACCTAGCAGTGAAAGCTAAATGATTTCCCACTCCACATTCCTAACTTTCCATGAACCCCTTTTACTGCTAACCTGGGGAGGAGATACTGCTTCTACAATTGTTTGGACTTAGCCTTGTTATTCCTTCAACTAAACTGCACACTAACGTCAAGCTTCACATATGGTGAACACACCAGCACTGACCCACGTCCTGTGAGACCATTTGCCATGATACAGTTCAAAGTGAACTTTATTAACACATTAAACATAATTACAAAGAGGAAATTCCAAGGAAGGTCAACCAGCCCGGACAGTTTCTTGGAATGGAAAGTAATTTATAATATCCACATACTGTATTGTAAAGTTTATAAAGAAGTTAAGTAAGTTTTAAGAGCCCCACGGGTTATGTATATTTTATTATTTAATACCAAACGCATCCACTTTCCATGAAGATAAGATTTCTTTTGAAGTGCTGTGTTAGCAAATTAGCAAAGTCATTTACCATGAAGAACCCAAACAACCCATCAACGCATGCAAGGAATTAACATCAGGGACTGGGGTATCACAGACAATGGGCGTCCTACGAGGAGAACACAGCAAAGCAGAGAAATCTTTCGTTATGACAGTGAGATGAAGGTGTTGGACAACGGCCGCTAACAAAACCACTCATTCCGTCTGAACACAATCTCTTACACCAACACTTGAGGCAACATTTGGCCTTCACCATACTCATCACTGTAAAACCTGATCCCCCAGAGTCCTTAGTACAAGGATGGTTCACACCAAAGTTGATTTCTTTCACCTCTCCCATGCTTCAGAATGAACATGGATGGCTGGAAAGGACCATCTAAAAGCCATGTCTTAAACTTGCTTCCAGAGTTGGTTAACTTGGGATATCCATTGCCAGAAAGCTGGGCTGGACAACTCCTGCTTACGGTAGGAGTTTAACCCTTACTACAATAGTTTAACTCATATTAATAGCGTATAATAGAGGATTATACACTTACACTCCCTGCACATCATTATTACCATTATCTGTGTTGGCATTCAAGCTGTGGATCAATGGATAGAGGCCTCTGGGGGGCTGGACAAACACCTACCAAAGAACAATTCCCACAGGGAAGGGCTTACAAAGCAATGTGTTTCAATTAACATGAGTAGGTGTTCCTCAAAGAGAGAAACTTTTGGCTCTCCGCACAGTGGGAAGCCATTACGTGGAGGGCAGAACTGATAAAAATGCTTCTTGACAGAGATAAAAGGATGAATGTTTTGCCCATGTATACCATTAACTATTGGAATAAGCAGTTCAAAGGACCTGTGAATCCAACATCTTTTCATATTTTCAAAACAAAACAGTCTGCATTTCCAAAAGGTATGCATTAGCCAAGTAAAGTAGGGGTCAGCGTAGGGGTAACTGGGCCAAATGCTTTGGTATGTGACATGAGGAGATCAGATTAGATGAGCTAATGGGTCCTTCTTGGCTTGAAAACATAGGCGCCCACAGACAAAAACAACGCTTATCAAAAACAATCAAAAGATTAAAGAAAAAAACAACAGCATCTCTGTAGAACAAAGACTCTTAGAGAGGAGCACAAAAACACCGCAAGTATTTGCTGACCGGCCCCGATGACTGGTCAGGCTTAGCTTTGGGAATAGCGGACTGTTTGCAGGAGCAAGTTCTAGGCTTGGACTGCACAGCTGAGCCCAACAACGTGATGGAGAAAAGAGCTTTGTGGATTCATTTTACAGCAAGTAAAGTGACATATTTTCTCTTTCTTCCATACCTCTGTGGTAGGAGCTGCTTTCCTGATGAAATGGATATTTATTGATAGCACAAGGAGTGCTTGCCATATTTTTACATGAGTAATAATTAGCCCCTTGAGTGAAGGCTGCCAGTAAATTTTCTACTCTGGATGTTCCAAAAATAAGAAAAATAGAATATTTGGGAACATGTTCCATTTAATTAAGTGCCCTGCATACACATTTCACTGAGATTTAATAAAATAGTTATTGTATGTTAAACAATTGGCACTTGATTATTGCATAGATTTATTGCAGTTCAACAACAGTAGATGAGATACGTATCTCTTACATGGTTTTTAAATCCTTTGAGCATATGTTTTCAATAATCAGTTGGTATTTATTTAACATGAAATTACCATCTTATTAAATTAAATGTGCATGGGTGACATTCAATTTCAAGTGTTGCTGAATATTTCTTCAGCAGCAAAAAATAGTAACTTTATCCCTTAGGCTTTGAGGTAGCAAACGCAGAGGAGAGTTAGGATTACTTCAAATTACTTTTGAAGAAACAGACTTCGTATGCTAGAAGGTTTCTCTTCTAGTGTGGAAGAAAAGATATTATTTATTATTTCTTAAGTGCTGCCAGTGGGCTTAGCGTGGGCCAAAAGAGAGGACTAATATTTCTACTCTAAGGCTAAAATTATACTGACGGCGCAGTTGAGGCATGCAGTTCAATGGATAACCAGAAAGCCCTTTTTAGAGAAGAGGTAAGTACAACAAAGATGTGTTGGTACACGTACCCACACAATCTGCCTTTTTCATTCCCATTCAAGAAGGCAAGCCCATCTGAATAATGGCACTCCTAATTTGCTTTTTCTGAAATTGAAAGGCTTTTTTTTAGCCTCCTGTTTCTAGGAAGGACAAACTGCCTAATTCTGGAAGAAAGCTAGAAATCCTCAGGCTTGAGGGAGTTAGGAGGATCCAGAACCCAACTGAAACTCCTGCCCCATAGCCCCAACCTGCTCTCACCAAACCTAACCCAAACCCGCAGCATCTCCACCACAAGTCACATAGGGACCATTCCTGCCAACATAAGGCATCTGTTTGCTTCCCATAATCTCTGGGAAACAATCCAGTCAGGCAGCCCTGAATTAGCTTCTGGGGTTAATCTACCCCAATTTTAACATAAATGCTATTGTACTCTGCCCTTCTAACTGCTTCCCAACCATGCAAATCCTGCTTCACGAGCCCAGTGGATTTTTGCAGCCAAATCGCCTACCATCTCCAAGACTTTCAGCAAAACAAACCAGACACTCTGCAAATCTCAGTTTAATTCACTTATTTTGTAACAAAACTCCCCTTCGAGCCACCGGTTGCAATCATGTTCCAAAACCCAAGGCTTCAAAGACAGGCATTTACTTCTGAGCCAATCTGCTCCGGTTTTTGTCCCCCTTCTTTGTCCCCCCTGCCTACGTGCAGTATCCTGTCGCCTCATCATTTTATTTGAACAGCTCCTAGAAAATAGGATGCCCAAGTTCACGTTTGGTGACACGGATTCCCCTTGAACTTTCGTAGTCAATATTTAACCCAGTCTAAGCACAGTACAAGGTTTAATAAGTAATTAGCCGTTTCCCTTATAGACAGACGTTTGTGTGAGAGCTGCACAAGCAGGAAATTTTAAGTGTCATTGTTTATGTCTGCAGGGAAACAGAAACCACAACGGTTGACTCCGTGCCATATTCGGGAACGATGTGAGCAAAGATCTTTAAATAGTTGGTTCGCTAGTCCACAGCGGCGAGTCTTCGGCCATACGCCGACACAGGGGCCTTTTTCATTTGTATCTAAGAATCTGGTTTTCCTCAAAATATTCTTTAAAATCTTTTTAAACAAATTTCTCTCTAAGGGATGAAATTGGAGAAGCCTTTATGCTCTTCCATCCAATGCTGGTTTCTACTGGCTTTTCCCAATACCCAAGATGGAAAAGGTGTGATTAGGGCATTAAGGGCTCAGAAAAAAACCACCAAAACATCTTGAACATTCACTCTCAAACAGGAGACACTGCTAAAATATCCAGAAGCCTTTTGCTGTTGGGAAATCAGTGGCAGTGCCCTACATGGCAAAGCTGCTCTCAGGGCTCTCTTTGCTCTGTCGTAATCACTGGGGGCTTCTAAGTTTGGTCACCACAAAAACACAGTAACAACTGTTTGTTGGTGACCACAAAGAGATAAACACCGTGGTATTTAAGAACTGAAGATATTTTCAGAGGCTTCTCTAAAACAGAAAGCACTTCTAGCTGAATGGCTGCAGAGCAGACTTGGTACGGAGTGTTTTGCAGAAATGTTTTTCTATCAGAAAATGACATTTTTGTCAAGAACCAAGACTTTGTCTGGTTTTCTCTTTCAATATCTCCTTTTTCAGTTTGAGAAATCTTTTGCGTCATAGTTTTGGCAACTTAAAATGAAACACACACAAAAAAGTCAGGATTTTAAAAGTATATTGATTAAGCAATGGTAATCTTTTTTTAATGGGTTGCTGTATCACTAAAATATGAAAACAGTTTTGATTTGGGACATGAATAGATTAAAATACATTAAAAAATCACAAGGGCAAAAATATATATATATTAAAAAAAAAACTTGCCTTGCTCCAGGAGAAAGCTTAAACACATCCCCCCCCATCTTCCTCCAAAAGAAAAATGCAAACCAAAGCTGACTGTCCACCTTCTAACACAGCAACATTTTAAAATTCTGCCTGACACCATTCACCGTTGCCCTACCAAAACCTGCAGTTCATGCTAGGTGTGATGGGAGTGCTCTATCCAGCTCTTTCCAAATTAAACTGTCATCATAAGGGGCTACCTTACGTGTGCCTACATTAGTGTTATAGTTTGGACCAGGGGTCAGCTTTAAAGTGAGTATTTTGATGATCCCCACCATTTATACTTTGCTTTGCTCAATTAAATTGAGCTGTGTGCTCCAGTTCAGACGGGCATTTAGTTCATAGGACCAGATTAGGGCTATTCGGAAGTGAAACACCCCTCTCAAATGGGGTGTCAGGTCCTCAGCACCAAATGCTTTGCTTTACAGATCCAATCTTACCAGTCCCCACCAGCTGCTAATGCACCAGCAATTGCTAGCTGGGTCTCCAGTAAAACAAAAGCAGAAGCTGTGCTCTTGGATTTCCATTAATGAGCGCTCAATCTACACGATCAAACTGGAGATAATCCAGAATAAATTCCGAAAATGCATATGGTGTGAACATCACCTCCTCAGCACCAAATTTTTCACTTTAAAGATTTGTTCCTGTTGTACCATTCTCCAAGCTAACTTAGACACACCTGTACATCTCTTCCAGGAGGAGAAAATACTTAAATGCATTTTAAAAGAAAGTGTTCACAAGGTTGATTCAGTAAAAACTTATATCTAAACTCAAGAGATGCCAAGTCTCCAGCATATAAAAACAGGGAAACCGTCACTGAATTGTTATAGCAGTCACATCTGGTTCCTGCTCCCCAGACACTGAAGCACACACTACCTGATGTAAAAGCACATGACACCCGATAGTATTGGCAGGAGCCAGGACTTCTCAACGCATGAAGCCTTCATACCTGCAGAATATTACATTGTCAGCTCTCATATAGGGAACAGCCTCAGTTCCAGGCCATACCCAAAGGAAAGTAGTAACATTTTCTTCAAATGGATCCACCCTGGTCTGGTGCCACAGCACAGTGCTAAAACACGCGACGATGCCTGCACAAGTCCATGCACAAGCCACCTTTTGGCTATGAAAACTCGAGTTATCATTGGCACAGTCTGAGGGCTCAGCTGGTGCCTTGGACACAGGCTAGTCCAGATTTCTGCAGCCTGCCTGCAACTGGAGCAGCTTCAAAGAGAGCCACTTCCTCCGCTCCTCCTTTTCTACATGCTGGCTTGCTCACGACAACAGGGTTAGTGCACTCTTAAGTGGCCTTTAGTAGTTTTTCTAGTAGGAGATAGTAAAGACTTCTTGTTCTGTTAGGCTTACTACATCCAATTGCACCATCATGGTTCGTGCCTAGGGTTGCCGGGTGCTTTGCTGGACAGTCCCGGGACTGTTCAGCTTCTAAGATCAGAAAAAATCAGTGCATTTCATCTGGTATGTCTGAAGCTCTGCTGCACCTCTTGCTGCTCAAAAGCTGCTTCACTTCATCTGGAGGAAGGTATTTTTCCTATACTTCTATTGCACACCAGTGTAGCATGTCTTAGGATAAATGGTACTATCAAAACAGCACCAATTCTGCCTAAATTGAAACACTAAAATAAACGTTTAAAATATAAATCCATTTAAATTCCCCAAACTGTCCAAAGGATTTGGAAATATTTCTCCTTTGCTGAAGATCCCATCCCATGTTGCCCGCCACTTATCTCTATAAATCTGCATGAGTAGAAAGATGGTGCTAATTATTATCTGAAACACCAGCAAACTACCAACCCCCTGTTATTAGCACAGCCTGTGACTGTCACTGCGGTTGCTTTATTTGAGCTGCCCAAACTTCAGCAGCTACAGAGCATACGGGAGTTTTGCTGACATCGATTGCTCTGTAATTTCGAATGACGTCGTTCCACTGGCGGGCTGCGCACTGGTATGTAACGTCGTATCCATCAGGTAGATAGAGCTACACTGGAATATCAATTAATGTGCACTCCTATTACCTCACAGTCTGGTAATGTACAGTCCCAGCTACCCTCCTGCAAGTGTGCGCAGGGGGAGAAACCTGGAGAGCATAACAGCTATCTAGGAAAAGCTGTGCATGGAGAAATATTGTCTCGCCGCACGATTACATAGCTGCTTTATCCCCCATAGCGTGCATGCGTGTACCGACACACGCACATCGCATCAGCTGTCAGCAGGAATTCCTGACTGCAGATTAAAGCGTTGCCACAGTGTGTCTGCTCAGCCTGTCCTGGTCGATGCACATCAGAGCAAAGTGTCCACTCGCATAAAGATTTCTGAGCTTCTCTGTTCACAGAAATAGGAGGTTTTACTGTTGCAATGACTTGAACTTGTTCTTGAGAGAAGCCACATCAGAAATCACTTCTGTGCTGCACGCTGGCATTTCTAAGTGAGTAATCAAGAGGTCAAAACCCAAGGTCAGAAACAAGCAGACACGCAAGACCCCTTGCTGTACCTGTGGCTGGATAAATCAGCACTTCCCTAATCAGTCGCTAATCCCCTAATCTTTATTGCATGTAAATTCCAATCCCTTCCCAACGGCTGTGCCATGGTAATCTCCAATCTGATTACAGTAAAACTCCATTGGAAAACTCATTGATAAAAGATGGAAATGTGTAAAATCAATTTGCTATATATCACAAACAGCGCTGCACACCCCTTCAGGGATCAAAGAACCTCCATCAAATACCAACAAATAAAGGGGCTGTTAAAAACGTTTTTTTATCTAATAGTGAATTTGACTATTTGACAAAAGACAAAATTCACTTCTGAAGGGAGAACCAGGGCACTGTTTTACATACAGTAAAGGATTAGTTGGTGACTAAGGCAGAAAAGGCAGTGTAAGAAAGCTCGTCATTTAAGGCCATGCTATTAAAGTGCGAGGGCAAAAGACGAGAGACTAGATGCACTTAGGCTCACAATTTACTGGTAGGAGCTCAGACTCAGCCAACGATCTCAACTTTACCTCCAGAAGGTACACCAGGAGCAGTGTTGGCATGGAGCCGTTGGCCAATGAATGCCTCGTTTGGTATTTATCTTGATAAGGAGCAATAATCCTTGGTAGGGCTGAACAAAATGCTCCAACTTCTGGTCCTGACCTCAACCAAGCTTTGGGCTGAAATGGCCCCAGCAGCAGGGACCACAGTTCTGGCCCATCGGGAACAGCCTGGGCTCCATCATTGCTAAGCACAGTGGTTTTTAGTTTTGAAAACAATGGAAAATTGATAACACTTACAAAAATAAAATCTCTTGGCAGGATCTCACTCTCATATCACTCTTCTACAGTGGGTAGAAGGGAAGCCAAAGCCTCCTTCGTGTAACCCACCAAAAGATAAAGAAAAATATTACATGAAAAGCAAGCAGAGCCCAATCTACCTTCTGTGTCTCATCCATTAAGAGGAATTTGCCAGCATTCACAATTTCATTTTTTAAATCTTGTGATATTAGGCGCTTGTTTCTTAGTGTCTCTTTTCTGAGGGCATAATCCTGAAGGAGAATCTCCTGTTTATTTGAACATGAAAGGAAACTTGTGACCTTTGTGATCGTGGGGAATCACTAAATGCTCTAAAAACAGGAAGCAAATAAATAAAATCCAATTTGTTGTAACATTCATGCTATTTAAGCCAGAGTACTGGTTTTCTGGGGTTTGACCCAGCAGTGTTGAACACGCAGGATTAGTAACGTGAGTGTTTCCCACGGATGTGTCCCACGTGATTCATTTAAGCATCTTTATGACATGCATTAACAAAAAGCTACACTAGCTGTGGGATCCAATAGCTGTAGGATCTAATATAGCTTATGCTCCGTTCACCATAGAGGAGATTATGAGCAGGTGTCTCTCCTACAGAAACTGGTATGCTACAATCAACTGGAAGCTGGCTCGTATCTCCAGATGTTTGTCATTATGGGAAGGGGGGAGAAAGAGGGACGTTAGGGTCCATAAAACCACACTGCTACTCTTGCAGCTCCTACAGTCCAAAAGGAACTTCAGTAGCTCAGCTCTGCCATTGATAAAAGTTTTACAAGACCTCTGCTCCAAACAGTCCTGAAATCAAAGGTCTGTTTACTTAGCCTTTGCTTGCTGGGCTTTAGGATAGTGCAGGGAAGATCAAAGCAGAGACCTCGTTTAACATATCCAAGTACACAACCAGCAAGTCTGTTTATGTTGGATTCCTACACGCTGAGTGTGCTGCTGTCTGTCAACACTTCAGGCTAATTTTCAGCAATATTGGGTGAGGAGGGAAATATTGAGAAAGGCCCCACAGGTTTTGGTCCTGCTGAAACAGAAGTGAAAGTCAGAGCAAGGAGCTCAGCTTTTAACTGTGGCTGCCGAGGTCAAAAATGAACTCCTCGGAGGAAAAAGGAGGTAGACCTATGGTCTCTGCTGAAGTGCTACACCATTAAAATGCAGCTAAAGTCTGCATGAAGAGCCGCAAAAGACAATTTTGGTTCTGTATTATTTGGGTCCCACCTGTTTTTATTGCTAATGCACGGTTCGACTAAGGTACGTGGTTTGGCATTGGTAGGGGATGACACCCTGCGCATCTCGTGCACAGAAAGAGGTGCAATAGCCATCAGCAATTCACATCTTCCTGCAGTCTCCCATTGATGCCTGTACAGTCCCACTCTGGGGATGTAGAAGTTTGCAATGACAGGCCATCTATTCACCATATATAGTCTCTCTTTCACTCCCGCATCTGGGGATTACCAACCAGAGATGGTTTTGCAGTTACCAAAATGCAGCAGGACTAACAAAGCTTAGTTTCCAATGGCCCTATATTCTGCACCTGGATTTCTCAGTGCCTATTAAGGGGCAAGAACCTGCTGCCACCTTCATTTACTTATTTGCTTGTTTGTTGCCGGTGCATTCGTCTTCCTCTAACATTCAGAAAAGGCTGAAGCCATGCAATGGGCTCTGCCTCAAGCGTGGTGGTAGTGGGATGCAGCGCTATTACAATCACTACTATCTACATGGCTTCCCAATTTCCCAAAGTTTGTAAGAACTTCTTATCTCCCACATTGCTCCTTCTCACATACATCCGAAATTGGCTAATAGGCTCAAAAGCTACTGGAAGGGATGGAGATGGATCAACCCTCAAAAAATGTCGCCACATGGATCTCATCTCCTTAGGGCACCAACCTAAAGACCAGCCTAAAGATCAGCCAGACAAGGATAGGTACAAAAAGGGCACTCAGACAGAAGGAAGTAGCTGGTTACTTATTTAGGTTTGGAAGCAGGGCTCTTTGAAAGTTTTCTCTGAAGATATAACCCACATCTGGCATCACGGCAGAACCTTTACCAGAAAATCAAGATCACAAAAGTTGGGGCAGTTCCACTTTTTGCTGATTTCTTTTACTTTTCTTGGTTCTTTTATTAAAGTTTCCCAGGAGAAAAACCCTCCCATGTTCTGACCAGTGTTGCTCAGAAGAAACAGAAACTCAGGTCCTGCAAAATATGAGGCATAATAACCAGTGTTGGGAAACCAAGTCTACCAACAGACAGCTCGTTCTGGAGCTGCCTCCTGCAAAATGCCTTGCATTTCCTTCTGAAATAGCTGAAAAGGTCATGGGCAGAGACAAGGCACTGGACTGCACAGCCCACAGATGAGCCCAGCTCAGGACTGGGATTCAAAATACATGATATATACTATTCCTCCATCTCCCACATGCTTTCTTTCTGACCTCAGATGGCCTCTATTTCACCAGCTGGGAAACTGAGTAATTTTTTGCAAAGCATTGCATGTGTGCTTTGAGATCCTCAGCTGATGGATCCCAGAGTGGCACTCCTGGAGCAGAAATGGAGCCGTTTGGTCTGAATGGTTTAGTGGTGGATTTGGCAGTGTTAGGTTAATGGTTGGACTCCATGATCTTTAAGGTCCTTTCCAAGCTAAATGATTCTATGATTGTATGATCCTATGATTCTACGAATTAGACCAGTCTGCCATTTGTCTTAGGAAAATAAACCACACAGCTGACAACCAAACCAACAGCTACTATAGCTGTGACCAGATAGGAACCAGCAACACAGCTCAACTATACATGCACCCTACTCCCACTGCTATCCAGGGCACTGGCTAGTTCTAGGTGTGTTTAGGGCAAAATTGCTTCAACCCTACCTCCCCATCTGAACATGCCACTTCCAGTGGTTCCCTCCCAAACTTGCTCTCCCGCACTGATGGGAGGAGCTCACGTAGGAATGAGCAACAAAGTAATGCCTGCTGCTTCTTCCCTTAGCTTCACAGAAGAGTAAAACTTTATAAGGAGTAAAAAATTATAAGGAACATGTGGAGAAGATCACACAAACTGTAGGCCAGAGGAGCCCTGTTAGGTTTCCTTCCCGTCCATCTCACTGCACTATCAACAGGACTGACCCTTTAAAACGGAGACAAGTAAAAGGAAAGAGAGCCTAATGGTTAAGATACTTTCTTAGGTCCTTGATTCAAGGTACCGAAGTGCCACAACTGCACACAGGGACATCTCCCTGTCGTGGGGTGCTGTGAGGACAAACAGCAGATTGCCAGGTGCCCTGTGATGAGGGGAGTGCAGATGGGTACCCAGACAGATATACGGGTTTCTTTTAAATTAAAAAGAAACCTCACCCAAGAGTATTCCCAGACTTGCGGGGGGATGTTTTCCCTAAGCAGGCAGTACAGCCCCCCTTGCTCCACCTTATTCCAGCGCCTCTAGTCAAAATCCCCATCTACGCTCCTAAACTGTTCCCTCCCCCTCCTCCTGGCTCCAGTATCCAACCCCTTCATACACTTGTAGACAGTTATTGTCCCCTCAGGTGTCACTTAGCCAAGCTATACATATATTTACAAGCAGCTCTTTTAATCTTCTCACATAAATCAGTCCCCCCCAGTTGTCTGATCCGATCATCCGGGCCTGTCTCCCTCTGTCCGGACGAAAACCTTGCCTGTCGCCCTGACATCTCCTGGATGTCGAGCTGTCAGCTCAAGCTCAGAGCTCTTAATCTTCCTCCCCCTCCCCATCTTCTTCCTTAATTGCCGCAGACACCGCTACCGTCCCGCCTGTCGCTCAGGCCCACGGCCTGAGTGTTATTTTTGACTTTGCTCTCCCTCTAGCTCTCCACATCCCGGCTGAGACTGTGAGTCTTTCTGCAGCTCATTGATAAGCCCCAGCCTTGGCTGTCCATCCACTCGCTTGCAGTTTGCATCCAGGCTCCCGTCATATTTCATCACGACTCCTCTGCTCCAGCCTTGATGAAACACACTCTTGCCTCATTCATATTCATTTTTTTCTAGGCACCGCTCCGGCCACATCTGCTTTTCTTCGCATCCAGCTCTCCCTTTCCCTGCCACATCAAACGGCTGCTACTTTTCTTCACTTGTCAAGGCTCCTCCTGGCCTCTCCCCACTGTTGCTATCACCTCTTCCCTACCAGAGGTCCACCTTCTTCCAACTGGCCCAGAAGTCCAGGCTCTCTCCTCCCTTTTTATGTTTTTCAAAGAAAATCATAGGTGTTTTCTGCCAAGCTGCCTGCCTTGTGTTGGAGCAGCTCCCCATCAGCATTGGCCGGGGCGCTCGGCTCTCTTCCCACACACCCCTCCTAAAAGCTTTCCTGCACCAGATACCCAGGATTGCAGGTCAGCAGCTAAGCCTTACACTTCTGCTGGTCCTCACGGTCAGCACCATCTCACTGCTGCTTTGCTCCACCCATCTCCCCATCTTCCTGACATCATTCTTCACCTCGTACCCCCAGGTAGCTCCTTCGGTACAGCCGCCTTGGTTCAGACAACCCCTTGCACAGTGGGGTGAAGGCCCTGAGCACAGCAGTGACACACACAAATCACACTAATCACAACAGCTTCACTAGCACCTCTCCGCTGATTATCCTCATTTCTGCATCCACAGCATTAAAGTATAATTGCGTTTTAACAAGCTTCATTAGCACGTTGCTTTAGTCGAGCTTAACACAGCCCAAGCACCCAAGGAAACCTCATGGTGCTTCTTTTCTGCTCAATATAATTTTCAAGGCTTCTGTAACCTGATTTGTTAGGAATAACCTCAGGGCTGTAAAGCTTTTCTTCTGCCATCCAGCAATTAAGGAATAATTTGTCACGGAGCAAGTCAAGCTGCAGGGCAGGAAAGCCCTGTGCAATACAATGAAGCTGTGTAAACCATAGCCCTCGGTGCAGCGACGAAACGAGCATCCCTGCCCTCCTCCTTCGTTAGCCGGGAGCCCGTGCTCAGCTCCCGTAAATGCTGCACCGTCTCCTAAATAATGCAGCTCCTTGGCCCGCAGGCAGAGCAATGCCTGGATACACCCTGCCAGCGTACGCTAACTGTGGCTCTGCCCCCCTGCACTTTTTTGGACCTTGCGCGGAAAGGTAAAGAGCAAGTTGCCAAACCGTACCATTGGCATGGGCTATATAATGGAATAGGATTAACGAACGGGCTGCAAAGCTTTTTTTAGCAAGTTTTATGAAGCTCCAAAGGATAAATGAAACCCCATCATTTTTTTAAAAAAAAACTACCCTGGGAAGAAAAATGTTAGTATCTTAAGAAAAAAAAAGCATGAGCAAAGGTAGGTGATGAGCTTACAACACTCTGGTTGCCTTGAACTCACTTAATTTGTGTACACCGCTATCCGAGATAGGCATGAGGTACGGTAGCCTGGACAGAGCAGGGCAACCTGTGGTGCATACGCGACAGGATCAGGACATGATCCCGGGCAGCGGCTGCCAAGCAGGGACACACTCTGCATTTCAACCATCGTTTATGGTCCAATAATTGTTCGTGTAGCCATGGACAGATACACACACATACACTGAGGAGAAAACAGTCTCACATTAGAAAGAAGGATGAGCCAGCTCTTATGTCTATAGAGTTCGGTAAGTATTTCTGTCTGGCTAAACCTTTGCTGGCTTTAAAGTTGCTTAAAACTTTCTCCAATTATGTCAGTGACATAAAAGTCAAACACTTTCCCAAGCATTCCTGGAAAGATGCTTCCTGTTTTGGTGAGGGAGAGAGGGTATTTTTAAATAAAAAATGATCTGACTGTGCTCACTGTGTATTAAGCCCGGTCGCAAAACCAGAAGTAGTTTTGCAGATGGAAGTTGTTACCTGATTTTTTTTTTCCTTAACGCCCATAGTAGTCAGATTAAGGAACTGCTAGCAAACCTCAGTCACTGTTTCCAAAACATACGTAGGAACAGTGTGGCAGGAATAGAAAGCTATAGAGTATCAACCACTGCAGGGCCCCAGACAGCTGTCTATGAAAGCAGAAAACATGGGGTTAATGGTTCTTTTCTATTTTTCTTTTAGTTCTTGCAGACAACTGAGGACCTGCATGGAGATCATCGATCACTGCTGGAAATTCTGCATGCAAAGAGACAGTCTGATCTCGTGATATTTGGGCAACACTCAATTCCCATTAATTTAAAAGGAGATCAAAGATGTCCAGCATTTTGTAGGAAATTCTAGATCTATGGACAGGTAGGCTCCCATCTCACTATAAAAAGGGTTCTCCTCCAGCAAACCCCTCTCATGTCTCTATTTATCCATGCTTTGTAATTTTTCAGCTTATGCACATAAAGAAGAAAAATAAAACAGTTGCTAACTATCTGATATTACAACAGTACATTCTTCAGGAATATGTACTTTTCACATCCTACTACCATTATTTTAACGTTCAGAGGTAGAGGAAAAACTTCACCCATCCCCACCTTCCTCCCCCTTAACCAGACAAATAAGGCATTCAGCTCGTCTGAATTTAAATTTTTATTGGAGTTGATCCAGCAACCAGAGCGCATTGCTAGAAGCCAAGGTCCCGCTTCCTTCAATACACCTCCTTCATTCTGACTCCCTGCTTTTGTACTCCTTTGGTAATCTCAATCTGTGGTCAGGGATAGGATAAAATTTCAGCTATTTCCCCCCTCAACTGCAAGAACAGGGCTTGCTCTTAAATCAAAAGCCCTGCACCCTAAACCTCTGGTTAAGTACTTAACTATAGGCAAGTCTTTGAAATCATCATGGGTTTTTTTCTTTTTTAGATACAGCCCTGAAAACCACAGAAGTAAACCAAGTTCTCAGGAATATCAAAGGTATTCAGAGGAAACTGGGGAAAGGGGGCACATAGGGTGGCTCCACAGTGCTTTTTTGGCCTGATCCTCTGAAGTAGATGGCATTACCAGTCCTCATCAAGAATGTGAAATTTCGTCTCTTATCCTCTAGGGCATGAGAAAATATTGTTAACTTTTCTGGAAGCATTAGGAGCAGACAGCAACTGGAATCCAAGCAGAAGTCACATTTCTGTCATTGCCTTGGAAAATGACCTCCACCTTTCTGCACAGGATGGTGTGGGCTCCCACATACCTTCTATAAGTGTTTATATTTTCCTCTCTCTGCGTTTTTCTTTTCCCCCCCCATTCCCTCTCCTCTATACAAATAGTAATTCAAGAACCATGATCAACCCTTTGCTTGGCTTCAGGTCTCTCGCATGAGCTAAAGTTACCTCCAATTCTCCAGCATGGTTTGGGGAATTTATTTATATTCCGTGTTCTGGAGATGGACCTCATGTCTTGCCAAGGGCTCGCATGGGTCTTACAAAAGGAACACTGACAAATATTTATGGAACCTAAAGTGAAACTCAAGACACTGTTAAAATAAAGTTTGCCTTAGTTTTTTTATTTTCCTGAAGAATTGACCTGGCTTTCTTGGCAGAAAGACTAATCCAAATGCTATTGGTATCTTAACAGCTCATAAGAACCACATGCTTCAAATAAAGCCATTACTATCAGACACGCTGAGTGGTTCAATTAAACAAATATGAAAATAGACACTTCATCCTGCTTTAACTAAGTGGGATCATTTCACTCCTGAATCCAGACTGACAATGAAAATGATATAGTATTTATAGAGTAGCTTTTTATCCTGAAAGATCCCGAAGGATTACGCAAACCCCGCTTCACACACTACCGAGATGCTGCCACTTCCAGGGAGGAACACGCGAGCTGTCCCGCAGCCCCGAGGAACGGCACATGGCAATTTAGACGGCGGAGCAGAAAAGAATTTCGCATTCAGCTGAAAGTATAGACGGGAATTTAGGCAAGCAGAATGGAGATATTGTTTAGACTGGAGCACATCCAGCACAGAGGAGGTATAGTACTCCAGTGTTTTAAATATAAAAGTTAAGGCAAAACAATAAAAAAGTTCTGGTTTAAACTATCCAAAAATCAGAATTTAGGGCAGAAAGTGATACGCCATCTTGAAAGTGAACAGCTTCATTCTGTCCACTTCATTTGTGCATGGGAAATTCTCTAGCAGATGCTCTTGCTCACTATTCCCTTCAGGAATACAAGACTAATAATATTTTGCATAGTTGCCTGTTAACGTAAGGATGACACAGGATACTTTTATGAATTAAAGGTTTCAAAATGCTTTGACTGGTAGTCTCATACACTTCACAGAGAAGAAAACATTGGGTCCATCTACATCACACAAGGGATCACATCGACTGCTGCCAGGATCCCTGCTGGCATCTGTGCCCCATTTCACATTAGCTGCATTGCAAATGTCCGGTATGGAGAGAGAGAGCGACTTGCCCAAGGCTGCCCTGCAGGTCTGTGGCAGCAGCATCAGGAATCCAGTTTTGACCCCCAGCGCTCTACTGTGATGACCAGGTGATGCTTCCCCTCTCCAGGACATGCTCCCTCCTGTGAAACCTTGGCCATGCATGAGGAGCTGAGCAAGCCCCGGGGTTTTCAAACCTTATGTTAATAGGCAGTCAAGAAATTTGCAGTGAGAAGCTTTTGTGGAAGAAGGAAAAGGAAACTGCTGATTTGTGGAGTAGCAGCATGGCAGATCATGGTGAAACAGGGAAAATCCATCATTTTAAGAAGCTAGGGACACAGCGACATGACACAAAGTCACATGGGGATGCACCAAATGTCAGCTGCAACTCCAGGAGTTGCAGCAGGGAATGAGACTATCTCAGCATGAAGAGTTCAGCCTGTGGATGTGCTTATGTAGCCACGTCTGTAAGTGCAATCAATGCAAAATGCCACTTTTAACTCATTTGGTTTTTTCCCCTGCAAGATTTACACCTGCTCTCCTCTAAAAATGTCAGTGGTCCTTCTTCTGATTCGTGAAAGCACATGTGAGAAGAGAAGCAGTCCTGACATTAGTACTGCAAACAGCCCCCCAGTATAGAAGTGTGAAAGAAGTACAACTGTGCAGAGTTTTTTACCTGGCACAAAGACTAGAGCTAGCAAAAGCCTCTCTGCACAACAATTAGCAGAAAGCACCGATCTTATAAAGCTTCTTTCTTTTTTTCAGTTCATTTAGCCTGAAGTAGAGCAATCAAGGCTCTTCTGGCAGGATATCGCATTCTCAATATGTAACCACTTAAAGGAAGAGGACAGCTATTGCAGAAAGATATCCCAGGAGAAGAAATCATTATACAAGTGAAAGCGATTTCTTTGGAGTGACTTTTAAAATAATGTGAAGCTGCTTTATTTTTTTTTTTTTTCCCCAGGACTGGACTATGAACCTTTCTTTCACTACTGAGCAGTTGTTCACACACCTAATCCTGTGATTTAGATGAAACTCCTTAGGCAGATAATCACGTACCAGCAGGAGGAAGGGGTGACTCTGTGGCCCTACAGCCTCCACTACTTTTTCCCTGGAGGGGAAGGGAATGGGAAAGAGCAAAAGGAAAATACTCAGTGTTAAGAGATGAGCAAAGAGGAAGGAAGAAGTTGCATGCTCTGTAAAGGAGAAAACTTCCAGTGGCTCTACAAACTGCCAAGAGCTAAGCCTGTTCTCTTATTTATACATATTTGGGGCGGGGGGTTCTGTTCTCACAGAACTCAGACCGCTGACAGCAGGGAAGAAAGCTCATCTATACAGAGATGTATAGATGTTCCCTGCTGTGATGGAGAAACTGTCCTCAGGTATGCCATAGGAGGAGGACGCAGAGAGGTCAGCCCTGTTCAGCTCAGGGTCCCATGACAGGCAGGGCAGCAGAGCTCCAGACCCCTGCGGCGGTGCAGAGCGAGGCTGTGGGAGGTATCATAGCTAAACAGGTAAGGAAAGTAGGTGCCTGTTGTGCCAAGTCCGGCGGGGCGGTTTGGGAGGTGCGTTGGACTGAGGCCACCAGCTCGGCTGCTGTTTTGGAACAAGAAAACCTCTACTTTCACTTCTTCTGAGCAAGAGACAGATTGCACTAACGACTGAGCAGCAGGCTGAGCTGGAAGAAACTCTGTGCAGCAACCTTAAGATGCAGCAGCCCCCATAACCCACAGGACGCAGTATTTCATACAGAAGTGACTCCGTTCCTCTGTTCCTGTGTGAACACGCTGTTCGTAGTGACTAAGCCTGTGTCATCCTGCGAGCCTGGGATGTTAGAAACACACCCAGCTTCAAAACCTTGTGGATAGTGAACGTTTGCAATGCCAGCTGTGCATCGCCCAGAAACCCATGCATCTGCAAGCTTTAAACTGAGCAGTGAGACAGACACCCACGACGGCGTGGTGGTAAGGGCTTCTGCACGGATTAGCAACCAAAATGTGTGCCTTGGAGGACCTCTGGCTGGTGTCCAAGGTAAAAAACCAAGACTGGTGGAGAGCATATCCCCTCTCTCCCACCCTCCCAGTATCTTTAGGATGGTCCACTGTGCTCTGGCTGTTGCTGGTGCCGATACACCTTTGCTGATACACCCATGCAGCAACAGCACCGCGGCTGCCTGCACAGCCTGAGTGCTCCTGCTAATCCCCCCGCTAAACGCCTCCGACACTGGAAATGCCCGGCAAGCTATTACTGGTATGGAAAAAAATGGTAACTGTTGCTGAGAACGGAGGCAAGGTGGAAAGGGCAGGGGGAAAGGGAATGTTTAAATAATGCAACAAATGACTGAAGATATTAAAAATTATTTAAAATCTATTTTTCCAAATCAAAAAGAAAGATTTTTGTAAAACTTAGCTGCTTATAATTGGTTCCTCTGTATACGTATACACATGCACACATGAACAGCACATGTAAGAACACACGTGTGTGCGCGCACACATGACCTACATGTGAAAACGCATGCATTTTATCACACGGTTCTGCAGATCAGGACATGACATCACCCCACATACAAAAAACGCATGCGTGTGTATTGCCACATAGTTGATGAAAGTGGAATTGGGACAGCGTTGTGTTAATGAAACGTATTATGCTATTCCACAGCCATGAGGGCTCTCTCTCTGTATCTTGAAAAACACGGTTATTTTACAGCATGCAGAGCCTACTTTCTCCAACAGCATGACATCACCCGCCCCACACTCAGAGAAAAATTACAGCCTTGTCTGCACTGCAAAAACTGGCCCCGTAATTCAAAAAAAAGTGCTGTTCAGCCAGTAGCAGCAACAGCAGTGCTCTAATGCAAGACTGGACTCAGCTGTTTTTAGTATTGGATCATCTAACTCTGCTTAGAGTGGGATTAGAAAAAACACCAGGAAAAACTCCCACACCCTGACACCCCCCTCTTAACAATAGCCTAATTGCAGCGGCCGCGAGGAAAGCAAAGGGGGAAATGGTTTTCCTGTCCCCGGAGATTTTTTTGAAATTTCAAAAGGAAAATTCTATTTCAAAGAGGGGTAACAAATAATAATGAAAAGTAAGAACCCCAGCGTTTTCTCAAAATGTTAATCTAAGAACATTTTCCTATCCGGTCAGATGTTATATCAGCAGTTTGGGAGTGTTTCATTTCAATCCTGGCAGTTGCTATTCATTTTTAATCTTTTCAAGCTTTTTGGTAAAAAAGTAACCTAAATCACAGCTCAAATCCAAACTATTTCAAATCAGAAAATGACGCTTTTCATTTGAAGAAGGTAAACTGCAATCACAACCTCCCTGGGTGAAAGACAATTTTATTCCTACCATTCTTTATTTGTACAACAATTAGCCTGTCCTGATCCAAGATAAAGTCCCCCAGGCACAGTGGTGAAACAGATGATAACTGCAGCGTGTTGGGTTTTTTTAAATGAACATAATGAATGATCAAAATCAATCTTTTCCTCAAAATTTCAGTTATGATGAGCTAGCATTTTTCATCCCAAAAATGTCACCTCCAAAAATTCTCAGTTAGACCCAATGATATAAGAGCATCCTAAATTTCCATGCCTCGCAGCAGTTCATGGGTGTTAATGTTATCCCATGGTGCTTCTGCAGCTGTGTATTGGCACAACCGCTAGCTACTCTTCTTAAATACAGAATACTAAGATTTCATGCACATCGGACTTTAAAAAGCAAAAGAAACTCCTTCCCCTACATGGCAATGTCAATGAAAGATGGAATGAATTGAATTCTTTCACGCACAGAGCCAACGAGCCGCAACGCAGAGCAGCACACTAGCTCCCCATGTCAGCAAGCGAGGAAGAAATGCACCGAGACCTCTCGCCAGATGCACCTTATCGTTTCACTCACGTGCACTGACGGACAAACGCACCAGTAATGGCACCCTTTTCCTCTGGGACGCCCCTATCTCTCAATTCCCTGCCAGGGGAAGTGAAACGCTTGCAAAGTGACCTACTCTCTGCAATTATCTGGGAGGCCGCCCTGCGCAGCGAGATATCTGGCATGGCCTTCAAGATCTTCCATTCCTCTGCACAAATTACTTTGGTCATTCAGATAAAAGCCGAGGGAGATGAAGAAGCGTTTGTGTCTGGAATTCCCTGAATTTCATTACTAACCACCGAGGGCTTAGCCAGGGCCAAGCTCTGTGGTTACTGCACAGCCACGCTTTGATTTCAGGACGATAAAGGTCCATTCACCACCACTGACGGGCCTTGAGGGGTGTGATACGAGTGCAACGAGGAGCAAGAAAACAGCCCCCACGGTGACACCGGATTGAACTCACGCAAAGGGGGCAGTTGTCGCAGCATCCCCGCTGTGACGTGCGCTGCCACGGTACTTCTGCTGCTCTTGTAGCGCTTAACCTATGTCAACTGCCTTCTGAGCCGCCCGCTTCAAGACCTGATAGTGACAGACGTGTAATTCGGTTTGGGAAGCCGTGAGACCCGCCGCCTGCTCTCCCTTACCACCTCCCTCCCACGTCTATCCACTTTCCTTGCTGCTGGGTTATGTCAGCCCAAAAGCTTCCCTGGGGAGGAGAATAACAGCTGGTTCTCTCAAAGAATCTCACCCAATTAAAGAAAAATCTGCATTCAATGCTTACATGCTTTTATTGTTGACGAGGCACAAGGCGGGTGAGAAGTGACCTCACCCTCCCTCGGCTGTGCTGACTTTATGAGATTCCTGAAAAAAGTCAACTGAACAAGAAGGTGCCACTTGTAGCCCATCGTTTCTCAGAGTAGAGCCAGGCTTGTAAATGTTAATGCTTGTGTAAAACTCTTCGAGCTGCCAACTGTGCTCTTTTCATCCTGAGTTAATTATATTTAGTATGTTTTCATGAAGTCCCAGCTTCTGGAGTCATGGGATAACACAAAAGGATGAACCTTAAGGAATTTTTTAGCTGTTGTGGTGACAAGCTTGTGGAAAGCTTGAGAATTTGAACCCTCAGCCAGAAAACAAGTAACAAGCACCCAAATGGGAATTTCAAAATACCTTACAATATCCTCTTGAGTGTTGGAGACTGAGTCATGGTTCTGGGAAGGGCAACATTACATCTTTATCATCTGCTGCAGGACTTGACTAGGATGAAATCAGACATTTTCTGTAACAGTTTTAGGCCTCTGTCTCTTATGTGGAGGGGATGGTCCTCAGCAAGTAGCAGAGGATGCCTGCCTGTTAAACTGGCATTAAATTAATAGAATTACAAGTACTTAACAGCCTTCACGGATCAGGACAAGGCAACACATTTAGGTGTCTAAGTGGATTTAAGCATCTATCATTAAACATGTGAGTTTGAAGGCTTGGGCCCTAACTTCTTAGTGTTATTTCTTCCCTAGGAAGTAGGTCTAAATCTAAATCTCTGTCTCACCACAGCATCATGCAGTTATTCTAGTGACTGTAGAGTAACCTGAGATTGAATGAGATGTGCAATGTCAGTGCGATAATTAACACTTAGTCAGTAAGGGCAAGGTCTTGAAGGAGCATTTTGTACTAGGGACACACCAAGCTAATGTCAGGAGAGCAGGGGAGGCCTGACCAATGTTTCTCAGCAATTCCTAGGCAGACCCCCAAGTACAGCTCCTCTAGCAAGAGGCCAGCTATACTGACACAGCCACTGCAGTGGCTGAGGTCCACAAATGGGCACTTGGGCAGGTCAGGGCTTCAGTGGCTAAAGCCGTCACAGGTCACTTGCAGACAACATGTCAAGTATAGTTCTTACTGTCCCCTGACCATCCCATCCCTACCCTCTCCTCTCATCCCAAAACATAAGCAAGCGGCACTTCTAGAGGAACTCACAAAACAATTTTCTCATGTTCACAGAGCGAAGTATGACATGTGCTGAGGGACATGGCAAGGATTCACCTTCCTCTCTCAGCCTTTTCACACACGTATCTGCAGAGCCCAGGCTCCCGTGGCTCCAAGTGATGTGTGCGTTTCTACCGTCCTCCAGAAGAGTCAGCTCAGCAATCCCCATGCCCATCAGGTTTTAACCCGGACCTTGTACCTTTTGTTACACGCCCGTATCGCCATGCCACACAAAAGCCCCCCTACTCTTTGAACAGAGCCCTCGACTCTGCAGCCACACAGCCCGGTCCTGCCGTAGCCCCCTACACAGCATTCACGTATACCTTGTCATTTATTAACAGTCATATACTTTCTGCCAAATATGTTGCTCCTTCGTACAGATCACGGGGCCGTTCAGCTCCTTGCCAAGTAGCCCTCCCAAATATATAGTGTTAAAACTACAAGGGCCCTTGTAATTGTACAGTGCTGTGCGGAGAAATGTTTCTTCCCTGCTATATATTGTAGCCTAGGTACAGCAACAGCCCTTACTGACGGGGAGCCGAGGACGATGCGGTGACATTGCTGCCGTTACCCCAATGCACAGGGAGCAGGTTGGGGGCACAGGTCCATTCCCGAGAGGACAACCTGATGGCCTGTATGTGGCAGGGGACAGTTCACTCCGCTCAGCCAACAGCCATGAGATAGACACAGTTTTAGGTGTGGGTTCACCGCACTGGTTTTTGGAGTTTGCAGGAGACATTGCGCTCTGCTCTGCAGAGACCCTGCTCTCGGATGTGAAACCACCCCGGAGGAAAGGCCACAATTTGACCAAGCTGGCACGCAGTGCTCCACAAAACTCCAAATTTCAGACATTAGACATCTGCAAGCCCTCACACAACAGCAGTTCAGTTCATAAAGGAAGGGATTCCTCTCCCATAGAAGTCCCCAATAATAGTCACAAACCTAAAAAGCCCTTACACAGGTAGCGATCTCAGCGGGACCAACCAGGCTACTTTCACTGTTTGTGCAGAGGAGGCAAACAGCACTTTGATTATCAGTCAGCTTCATTAGGAACGAGGGGGGCTTTTAGAAGTGCCGGATGGCTTGGCAAGAACGACTAGTGCTGAAAGACGAAGGGACTTTTGCTCCTCAGCCAGCTAGGAACTTGAAAGACTTTTTCATTCCGTTGCTGTTACCGCGGTACACACATATACAACTGCTGTTAAGGTATCACAAGCCTTGGCAGAGGGCGAAGCTGCCCAATTCACAGTACAACTGCCTGCTGCAAACACAAAGTAGGCAGCTTTCTAAAAGGTTTTTTATCTATATACAACTTATGTTCTGTGCCCAACAGAAACAATGCAGAAATTACCATGTGAGATTTTGTGAAGAACGTTATGAAGAGGTCGGATGAGATTACAGCACAACCATTTTCCAGCCGCCTGCATTTCAGTCAGAAGATGCCAATTTGAAGAAAAGTGCAAATTTGGGATGAAAGTATATCAAGATTGATATACTGTAAAAAAACTTTTTAGGTCCAGGATGGAAATTTATGTTTCCCAGAACAGGCACAGCCTAGATCACAAAACCCTCAGTTCAAGCCTTGCAATAAATCAGTGAGAACAAGACTTTCGTATTTTCTCACAGCTCTAGTGCACACACAGATGCACCTCTAAAAGCTTTCCTCTGTCGCTGGCCTGAGGAATACTGACTTTATAACAATAAAGAGCTCCAAGAAGTAAGACCTCAAGCTAGCTGATCTAGTAAGAACTACCTTCCCACCCGCTCCAGTGATTTCCCTCCCATAGAATAGGCTGGTGCACCTTTCTGTCTCTTTTGGGTTTTTTCCTTGCCAAAATACCACCTAAGTCCAAAATACAATGGAAAAACTGAAAAGCCTGTTTATGAGAAGAGAATCCAAATGATCCCTTTTGCCTTTCAAGTCTAGGAAAGATGTTTCTTGCTTCCAAAAGGCTTAAGTTTCAGGATCAAACTCTATAGTGGTTTTTATAGGGGAGCTCCCCGCCGTGCCAAGACTCAGTTAAGGTAAGATGCAACAGGTGAGTGCAAAGCTGCGAAGGAGAAGGGGTGAGACAGAAAGACTGTCTTTGCAATAACTTTGCAAAGTGAAACAAACAGAATAAATAAAGCAAAACGCATTAAAACTCTTCCTAGGTTGTTTGTTTTTTGTTGTTTGTTTGTTTTTCCCTGAAGTGCTAACAAGAAGAGAAATGAAGATATTTAGTCACGAGGTTTAAGTCCATGGTTCCCTTTAAAAAGGTATATTCACCCTCCTCTGGTCTCAGTCGGTTTTTATTGAGCAATTGGAAGATGCTGTTTTCAAAGCCGGGACTCAAGTCGGTTAATTGTTACACCTCTTTGTGTTGCCTTTTCTTTCAATGAAAAACAGCAAAAGGTTTGCAGGAAGGAGCCTCAGGGCTGCAACAGATGTCATGAGCCACTTCCTACAAATTAGAAAAGGAAAGTAACCCCCTCAGGTTAATTATGGGGAGAGGCCACACACGGAGCTGTGTAATGAGCCTGTGGGATGGAGAGAAGGCAACTGCTTCATATTAGATTTCAAGAGACAGAGCATGAAATCTCTCGTGCTGACTACATGCTTTCACACTGCAAGAGCAATGCCTTCTCCTCCGGGGAGGACACAAGCCGCGCTGTCTGGGGCAGGCAGCAGAGTTAAGGAAGGATACATTTACATTGTTCGACTATCTTCTGACGACATCTCTTTGCGTACACGTCTTCCCGACGGATGCTTACCGCAGCAGGCTGCTCTCTGCGGCTCGGCACGCCGGGGCTCTGCACCTGCCTCCCTATTTACACAGGTGCAAGGGAGTTAGAAAGCCGTGGCCTAAGGACTAAAGCGTAAAGGCTGGGACTTGGCTGACCTGGATGTTGTTATTTTCCTGGTGGGATGAATAGGCCAAAGCCCTTTCATCTTTCTCTGCCTCATTTCCCCATCTGTATAATGGAGACGGTGGCATTTATCTTTTTTTTTTTTTTTTTTTTAATAAAGTGATTAGATTTTCACTAAGGGAAAGCACCAGAACAGTCCTAGGTAGCATCATTACCAGAGCGCCCTGTGAGAGCGCAGGTTATGGCTTTTTTCTCTCTTCTCCTTTTCTTTTCCATTCTCCCCTCCCCAACAGGTTGGTCCAGGCTTGTCTGAGAGCCCATATTTCATTAAACCTTTTCCTTAGGGATCGGGTCACTTTAAAAAGTCACAGGCGCTCATTTAAAGTAAATTGGTGGAGCTAAGCAGTTGTAACTCAGCCATGAACCTTAGCTGAAGAATCAGCCCCACGTTTCCTTCAACTAAAATATACATCCCTGGTCAGGTTAGCATGACCTGACAACAAACCCAGCAACGACGAAAACAACAACCCTAGCTAGCGTGCCTAGAAGATTTGTTTTCGCTGGGGGGAAAACCTTGATGTTTATTTAAAGTATGATTTGCAGGTTTAAGTGACAGTTAATGGGTTCATCCACAAACAAGGAGAATCCTGGCAAAAGCTGGGCTACAGCTTCACCCGGGAAGGCATCGCTGTCATCAGAGCAGAGTTCTGTGGGATCTAGGCAACGTTGCACAGGCGTAGCTGAACCTCCTACTGCCAGGATGGCCACGTATATTTGTTCCTGAAGAAGGAGGGATAAGAACTGCATGTTTCAGTGAACTCGTACAGTGGCCAGAGGGAATGGAAAAGCTCAAGATTTTCAGTCCAAAAGGGACATTTTGTTGACATTCCATCTTGTGGGGAAAAAAAAAAGTGAAACATTTTGGAGTTGTTCCAGTGCAGAACAGTAGGTTTTTTTTAATCTCAAAAAAGCAATGGGAGATCGATCTGCCATCCTTTGGACAGCTGTAATCACAGCCTCCTCCTGTAACATCTTCCCAGTTGTGTGAACGCCACTTCTAACACCGTTGTTGACACTGTGCTCAAAACAGGGGCCAAGCAGAAAGGTCTGAATTGTTTCAAACTTCTCATAAAGCATGACCAGTGCAGATTAATACACACTTCCCTCACTGACAAAAGCACCACGCAGCGATTGTGGCAGTGGATTTTCATCAACACCTATGACTTCCAAGAGCACAGGAAGATATTCACAAATACATTAAAAACAACTAGTGGTCAAAAAATACCCAATGAATATTAAATGGCATTCAATTTTTCCACACCCAAAGACTAATAAGCAATCTCCAGACTTGAACTGCCGGTTTGCATGTCATCCTACTTCCCACTTCTTCCAAAAAAAGGCGCACCAAATCCACCCTAGTTTCAGCAGGTAGATTAGAGGCTAAGTATAACTGGTTTTCTTGAGCAGGATTAGCTTGAGGTGCTTCTGAGATAATCTGTCTGCCTTCCAGGCACTCTCTAAATACTTAGAGGCACCCATTTGTCATCACTGCTGCATTATCCTCACAAAATGCATCATCCTTGCACGATGGAGCTACCTGACCTGCAGGGTGGGAGTGTGCATGCCTGTTACCTTGCGTGTGTAACTACTGGGGAGAAAAATAGTTTGTGGCCTGCGTATTTCAAGCTGAACACCAAAACTGTGCAGATATTACAGGCAGACACATTGCTAAACTCTGACCAGCCTGTCCTGACGGTGCAGGATGGCACCCAGCTGAGCTACAGGCATGTGGCATGGTAGGTCTTCAAAAAAATGACCATTCAGCAGGGCTAAATGAGCAGTTTCGATTTCTTGCAGCAGATATGAGAGGTGCAAACAGTCCACCCGGGCAATTATCAATGTCAGGTGCAACAGGATGGCAAGGAGGCCTGGAAAACTGAAAAAATACAGCAAGTCTTGTTCATACTTGTACCAAATGTTCTTGGGCTCAAAGGATTTCTCTAAGATTTAAACAAATAACAGGATCAGAAGGTTTTAAGAAGCTCCCACGGGCTCGTAAGGGGCTGAATCCAGCTCCCAGTGCAGTCAGTAAGTTAAAAAAAAAAATCTCCAATTTAAACTGAGCTATCACGATCTACACCAGCTGAGGATCGCTCACCCCAACTTTAATGGGAACATGACCAGGCTGCTTGCCAGCACTTTTGGCTTTGCTGCCGTAGGAGTGACGTTCAGGTATGCGTGACCACTCGCCATCAGATTTCTTTACAATGACAAGCTTTGAAGTCAGAGCGCTTTGCTCTCCTTCCACAAACCATTTTTACTCAAATCAATAACTATTTAAATGGGAGCCTCACCAAAGCCATTTCAGATTTTTTTTTTACTCCTCTGTCGATGATAAACTATAGTTAAATCACAAAAACAGAGAGACCTGCCTGCTCCATAGTATCTATTCAGCATAGGCTGGATATCCCAATGTTCAACCACCTCCATTATTTTTCAGCGCTGCGAGAGAAGGCACCAGTGGCTTCACCCAACATTACACTGAAACACTATACAGAATAAAATTGAGCAAGTAACTCTTTTTGCTGAAAATCTTGTGAAGCTCCTCCCCACAAAAACCACTAAAAGTTGTCTTTTCGTAGCCAGCGGGGCTGCTAGAGGCTTGAATGCGATTTGTGGACCTCATCCTGCCTATTCAGAGCAAAAGATAACACCTGCGGGAAGCAGGCGAAAGGTTAAAACCTGGTACCTCTGTGTTTTCCTAAGTGCAGAGCTTGGCACCAGAACAGAGGCTGTGAACAATGGCAGGAGCATTGCGCGTGTTTTCTTTACCCTTAAAGTAACATTTTTGCTGCAGTGTCATCTTTCTGCTCAGCCAAGCAGGCGCTCTGGGTCAAATCAGCTGCATGAGCCGTCAGCAGATTTTTCTGGCCCTTTCAAAAGATCTTCAGGCATTGTATTAAGAAGCCAAATCGGTGAAAAAACAGGAAAAAAAAAAAAAAAGTGGACAGACTACCCACACGTTTTACCGGTCAGGCGCTCGCATGACTGTGAAATAATCAGCATTCTTTTGGTGATATGTAGCAGCTTTAAACCAGCAATCTGGCTTCACTCTCTGGAAAACAGTGTGCTTTCTCGAAAAAGCTAAAACCAGGGTATTACAGGCTGACAGCTTCAAAATTCCTCAGACCTCCCGTAGGAATCGCTCACAAAAGAGCAGGCTATTCCCCAGGGCTGGATGTCAGGGAAACAGACCTTCTGATGGAAAACCCTAAGGGAAGGCATACTTCCATTTATACCATCTTTTATGTTTTGGCTAAGTGGCTTGTTTATAATTGTTGGATTTAGGCGAGAGAGGCTTCACCTCTCCTCACAGTTCCTGTAATGCAGCAATAAGAGCTTTGAGGCCTGTTGGGTCACTTCCCAAATAGAGAAGAGAGGAGAAAATTTCTTGGAGTATTTCACGTATTTTGGTCAGCATCCTTCAGCAGACAGGGACACACATAGCACGGAGGACAGTCCCATTTTCACAGCCTTCTGCACAAACCATACCCCTTTCTAGGAGCCACCATGCACCAGCAGAGCAGAGAGAGAAGAGGCACTGAACAAACTTCATCGCTATTTGCCAGGACTTCCATAGAAGAAACAGCATTTTTAAAATGAAGCAGCATTTTTAAGAAACCCCACCCTTTCTATAAAAAAATTTCTTCAAGGGCTGTTGCTATCCCAAACAAAAGAAACTGAGGAGTTACATATGGGACTTCCATACATAATAGCTACCACGAGTCTCTGTGGTTATGGTGAGAATCAACAGGTTGTTAAAATTGATGAAGACAAAAGTTTAATTGCTCATAAATTTGCCAAACAGAATTGCTTGGGCTAAGACTTTCCCATGCTTGGGACACGTAACTACTTTCTTATGAGAGAAAAATAGTAGGAGAACATCTAATTAGAAATTCTATGATTTGGCATATGCACACATGAGCTGAATTAAGGCAGAAAAGGACATTTTCTTCAATTCTTTGTTTTGCAAACTTAATAACTTGTGTGATGTGATGTTACATATTTTTAAATATATTTAATGGATGGTAAGTGAATGCTAATTCCTAGTACTTGTGAAGCAGAGGAGTTGAACTAATCATTGCTGCACATTAAATAACAGATTATGGCCTTAATTTCTATTTGTATGGTACTAAAAGAGTGGCCTTCAAGCTTACGCTCTTCAGGCTGCCTCTTCTCATGTGAACTTCCTCCAGTCTGCACTGTAGTGAACGACAGATAAAATCATTTCTAAAATGAGACGGAGGCCTGACTTGCAAATCAGAGGAAGAAGTCATCAGAAAGGGGTCTTCACACAGATTCGGTAGGTTATCAGGTCTTTACCTGCCTGGTAATCAATCCTGGTGCCTGATCAGCTTCAGGGGATGGACCCAGCAGGAGCACAAAGGCTCTTTATTCCTTCTTGCTCGTGTTGTGACTCTGCTGTAAAGCCTAATTCGCTGGGAAGGGCAAGGTGGAGCTGGACATAGGGCCTATCAGGTAACGTTAATGTTCAGCCGAGATATGGACCTTGTGTTTGAACGAGACAGACAGTCTTTGAAGAACATAATCTGTGTTGCCAACAATGGCTGGAGTGAAAGGAACTCGCTCTGGTTACCTTATAGATGGACTGGTAAAGCGTAGTTGGATTCTTATCAAGATGTTGGGTTTGGGGTTTTTTTAATCATTGATTCATATGGTAATGGCTGTGAATACAAAATGCAAGGTCTTCAAAGGGAGGAAACATGAGAAGGGTATAGCTTTACCCAGTTCATGTTAAGGTTGCACACTTTTGTTCTGTGTGATTTTTTTTTAATATATAAACCCTGCTATCCTCACAGGAACTAATCCTATCCGTGTCTTTTCAGATTCCCTCCAATTCCGGTTGGATACAGGCTCGCCAGCAGCAGTGAAAAGCAGCAGCTCTCCTGGGGTGCTGTGTTTCTCAGATTGACCTTAGCTCTGTTTACCCTTGCTTCGAAAGTTTGGGCCAACATCTGCTAAATAAACTAGAGTGCCGGGGCGATGGGGACAGGGAGGGAGAGTTAAAAACAAATGGGATTGTTCTGAAATGAGAGAGTAGCTAGGGGAGCTCTAGGGAGATTGTTGTGGGTCAGAATATAGAAGCAATTCCCTTTGAATCAATAGAAAGCCTTCTTCTGACATCTCTGATCCAGTTTTGAAGCATGCAGAACATACCTGTCCAAAGGTAGTGTTTCCAGTTCAGATTGAAGCACTCTTCAAAATACCCAGCCAAGCCACACTGCTCTTTCTTCTGTTTCCTCTTCATTTGCAGCACATTGAAAATACCCATAGACTTCACCCATGCATGCAATAATGGCTACGCTCATACAGTATGTTTAAGAAGGGCAGCAGCTTATATTTAAGATAGCAGAATCTGTTTCCCCTGCTAGCTAAATTCAAGTTAACCAACCCAACAGCAGCCAGCTGCAAGCATGGTGACTAGAAAAGTCTTTTCAAAGCCAACGGTGTGTTCATTGATGAACACATCATGGTTTAGACCCTCACTACCAGCAACCACAGCTTTTCACAAGCCATCACAGTTCCTCCCTGATACAAGAGGTGCCTGACCATGTCACGCTTTGGACTTTAGGGCTGGTCCCCAGGCCAGTGGCCTGCACAGCATCACTATATTGTGGTCGTGCCTCCCATGTTTGCCAGGGGCACGCTAATCAAAGCTCTTGGTGAGTGTGAGGATGCTCAGCACTTTGCTGAAGAAGCGTAGCATCTTGATGGATCAGACATGCAGGTATTATCTCACATCTACTGCCTTCCTGATTTGAACATCTTGCCAGCTAGACTACCATCTAGGCACTAATTCTGAAAGCCAGTAACACGGGATGAGACACCATGCACTTCTGCCTCCAGAAAGCCAGGAGTAAACCATAAGTCTTGGACAGGGCCGGGGAGGGGGGGAAGTGGGGCATCCAGAAGGGTGTTACCACTGTAATGATGAGGCTGCCTAAGAGTGATCCCAGACTCACTCAGGAGGCTTCAGTGTAGACAATATATATGGGAAAACCTGCAGCTTCTTAAGTTTTCAGAGGATGCTTTAGCTGTGCGGGCCAAAGCATGGCTTTGTTGTAGCAGCTATATTCACACTAGGAAGCCACTAACTGCATAGCATACCATTATATACCAGTAAAGCACTCCTTAAATAACTGTATCCTCAGTATTCAGCATATGCCTTTAAAGCATCAGGATTAGCATCCCTTAAAAAAGAAAAACTGGGTAATATGAGAGCAGATATTCCCATTATCAACATATCTACATATTTTTTAATCCCAACCAGCACGTGGCCCTGGTATTATCTCATGGCAGTATGTTCCAGAGCTTATCTAGAATAACTTTGCTTTTCATCACCTTCAAAGTTCCCTGAATATTTCCTTGTTCGTCTGTCATGCTGTCTTTGGCTTACTGGACAGCTCTGTTCATACTCAAGGCATCTGAGAAACAGATCCCAGCTGACTCAAAGTCACTGTCTAGAAAAAAAGGCAAACGGGGCCCTCCTTGACAGCAAGCTGTCTGATACTCTTTTTCATATACAGCAATAGTGAAACCAGCACAGTGTCATCTGAGGTGAGTACAAGCCCAAGAATACAATCTTAGTACCATACAGGGCTTTATAGAAAATCTTGAAGCCCCGAGAAATTGAAGGTGGCTAAGTAGCCAAGAAATTTGGGTAAAATGCAACATTTCTTAATCAAAGATGCCAACTAACTGGGAATCTGCTTTTGATATGAAAACAGATTTTCTAGACATGAAAAGGTGATGTGGAATTTGAACGAAGCTTCATTGGCTCATGCCAACCACGCAGAGAAATGAAAATGAAGTGGAACTCACCTTGCCTGAAAGCACCTCGCTGAGCCATGCCGGAAATTACCAGTGAGCATGAAGAGATGGGGACCAGTAAGGTGAGTTGGTCAGTCACTGAGCAGGAAGCCACCTGGCATTATGCTAAAAAGATCAACCTACAGGAACTTTCCTAACGGAGTTCTTCCAAAAGGGTCCACAGGGTAAATCTTGCTAAAGAATATCACTAACAGTTTTGGCACCAGAGCATAACATGGTGTTTAGAGGCTGGAAGGCTCTATCTCAGGGTCTCCAACCCATTCACCACTGCAAGAGCAGAGCTGGATGCCACGTCCCTCCAGAGGAAGCCGATTATAGGCAACTTGGCGTTTTCTAGTGGAAGTATTTCTGTGAAGCAACATTACCCTTGTTTCACACCCGGGAAACTCATGTACCTGCTGGTGATGGCAAAGACAAAAGGGATTTCTCTCACATCAGTCAGAAAGACTGCTGATGCACAAAGATTTAGACCATAGTTTGTTAAGTCCCAGCCAAGAACCGTAACCACTAAACCAGTCTTTCTCCCCTCTAGGTTACAAGTCCTTGAATTCCTCTCCTGGAACAGATCTCAGGTACATCAGTCCCATATTGGGATATTTAAGGGTTAAACAGGGCTTACAAAGCATTTTTTCTGCTGATGGTAAAGAGTTAGAAATATATTACAAATAAAATCAATAAAAATTGCAAAGGAAACTCTAACAATAACTGTCACAGTGGAAACCCCCTGAACTCTATTTGTTGTCAAAAGCAGCAAAATAGTAACCTAAGCCTGTTCAGTTCACCTTTAAAAGAAGAAAACTAGAAGAAGCGGGGAGTTGAAATCTGTGTCACTCGATAGCTCCTGGCAAACTCTTCTTGGCTTTATGGTTATGCTTCTAAATCCTCTCAATTTAATGGCGTAGGTTTCCCTATTTTTAGATCACAACTTAAGGCAACTCTGCTTTTTTCCCTGCATTATTTTTTAACCAGATCATGGTCGTTAAACTTAGCACAGGAGCAAGAGCATCCTTTAAATAAAAAAACCCATCATACACACGGAATAACTACACGGCTGGAGAAAAGAAATCGCTCCCAGGGGCTGACAGACCTCTTGAGTTTCCACTTCGCTGGCCCACCAGGCAGGTCTGCTGCTGGGACTCCCGAGCCCCCAGAGGTGCCAGGGCGCTTGGCGGCCGATGGAGAAGCTGCCTTGGCACAAGTCTCACATTGAGCGCAGGTCACCAACAGGTCTGCAGCGAGCTTCAGTCCGCAACGCTTCGGTTGGATTCTAACCAAATAACCCCCAGTTTAACGCAATAATCAGGGTTGAATATGGCACCTTGCTGCCTCCTTTCTGCCTGGCTGCAGTCGGGCTGGGGGGGGGGCTCTGCACCGGGAGGGCATGCCGTACTCCAGATTGTTTTGAAACAACAAGAAAAAAGCTTATCGTAATCCTCTTGGCAATTAGAGCCCTGGCTGGCTGTAAAGTGTAATGCATTTATCAAAACCTCCTTTGAAGGCGCTGAGGGAAGTGAATTTGAAGCTGTTGGGGACTGCAGGAGTAAGAGAGCCCAGCTGCTCCCGGGGAGCCTGAACTGGGGCGAGGGGGCAGAGGGAGGAGGGAGAATTCCCTTGTCTGGGACATGCACATTTTCCGTCAGCCTGTTTGTGCAAGGATAAATAAAACGTTATCTCTCTCAGTGTATCTCTCGAAAGCTCAGCCGATTACAGCTGGCATGCTCCGGGGGCTCTTCCTGCAAGGTTCGCCAAAAAGTTAGCCACCCCTGGAGCCATAAATCATCCCAAACCAGGCTTCTTCTCCCCTCCTCCCCATCAACATGAGAAAAACCCAAGCTGTTTTAAAAAAAAAAAAAAAAAGGAGAGAAAGTTGCCAGTTTTGTGAAATGTCAGGAGGACAAAACTGGCAGCTTTTGCCTTTTTTACAACATGCATTAGCCGCATTTTCCCAGAGGCGATTCATACATGCGGCATGTTGAAGGGGATCATCTCCCCCTGCCACACAACGAGGCCCTGGCCCAGCAGCATGAGGTGGGATTACAACAGTGCAGTCTTGTAAAAACCATCTAAAGTAACAGGCTAGAGCAGTGTTCCCAGACCTCTACCACCACAGACTGGGTATTGGCATCTGATTAAATTCTCCAGACCGCTTTCATTTCCCACCTAGGGCCCGCTGCTCTCTCCGCAGCCCTACAGACCTCTGGACATCATTCTTCCTCTCCCCCCTCCTCACAATTACAGGTAATTTCCTTAGAGGGCAGGGGGAAGAAAATTGCTCATGATGCTCTCTCTCCTGATCTGCTTCCCTCTGTCTGGTGTGAGCGTGCAACCTCTTTGGCTGCAGGACACCCTCCTTCTCTTGGAGCAAAGACCATCTTCCATTTGAGCAAAGACCATATCCCAGGATATTTATGCTGTAATGTTAGTGGTCTCCCCACGGCAACCAGGGAGGTTGATCATGACACCATAGCTCTCCTATCGCAGGGAAAGGAGCTGAGTCCAGCCCATGGTGCAGCCATCCAAGACTATTAGGGCTCTTTGCAGAAGCATGTTGGCACCCGTACGCCCTTAGCAAGGAAAAGAATGTCAGGATAGGGAGTGAAAGCCAGGGAAGGATGGGAAGAAGCAGATGGGAAAGTAAAGATGAATTAAAGATTAATTAAACTGTCCTGAGTAAACTCTCTGCAGAGAGTAGGACTCCCATGCCATCCCCCTACATCTCCTCCCCACACAGGGTGGGATTTCTCTTTACTCCATATAGATGCACAGTCCCATGCCCCCTTCCAAAACAGCTTCTCTCTTCTGCAAGGTTTTGTTCATCCAAAACCACTGAACAATCATTGCCTTGAGTATTTTTTTAATCACTCCCAAATGCCTTTCCTTTGGGAGATTCCTGCTGAGATCCCAAGCTGGATTCTCCACTGGAGTAAATCAGCCTACCTACACTAACTGGGCTGCTGATTTACATCTACCAGAGATCTATCCTCCTCCCAGCCAGCCTCACTCCCTACGCTCGCCCGTGCTTGCCGTGGTCTAAAAAACTCAACCTTGCAGTGCATCCTCCCCTGCACAGGGCTATTCTTGGGATTTAAGGAATGTGGGCATTACATTGCTATGAAAAGGGGCACTGTACTGAATTCATAGATGGGGAGGTTGCAGGGATGAGAGCCAGGGTGTAGTAGCCTTACATCTGTGACAATGTTACAGGGGTGACAACAGCAAAAAAACTTTGATCAATCCCAGAGTACAAATGCAGGTTTATGTTCTTGCCATCTGGCAGAGTATCATGTTAAGAGCTGAACAGACAACAGTGGCTGCTACTACAGAGTGTACTATATACCAATAAAAGCTGAATGGATCTACAATAAAGCAGACTTTTGAAATAGCTGTGAAAGGAAAATCTAGGCCACTAAGTGCTGTTAGAAACAATGTCCTTATATTTTTTCCCTTCCATTACTATTCTCCTCTGTCTTGCTTCTGCTCTTGGGATTCCTCTTCCCTCCCTTTTCCCAGCGCCGGTGGCTGCACAGAGAGCTATCAAGTGAAATACTGAACCTAAACTAAAGGTTGTGTTCATTTAACAAGCATTAAATAACGGTCAGGAGGGGCAGACTGGCAGCTGCCTTCACAGCTGAGGCCAATCCCCCTCCATAAATGGTGAAGCGTAGCATCCCCACGAATGGAGGAGGTGACTGCAGTCTCTTCTTTCCTGCTTCTCCCTCCCCTACTCAGCACAAATGCATACGAGATCCGCACTGAGCCACAGCCCCATGGATAAAATCCTGGACTAGTGTAATCATTGCCTTTTGCACTTCTCCAGAGCTTCTCCAGCACGATGAGCTCCAATCGTTCTCGGGACCTTGCCCATAGCAGCTATAAACTCCCAAATATGATCAAGCCACCACTGTTGTCAGCAAGAGTGCTCTGCATCCATCTCAAATGCAAATGTCTTTTAGCTCAAATGTCTTTCATTAGAAGCGAAGTGGACACACTCTGCCCTGCACTTTCCACATGCCAAGAGCACATTTGCTCTGACACATGCAGTAGTGCCTTACACAGTGTTGTTTGGGCCACAAAGTGCCAGAGCATCTCTCTGATGGGTATCAGAAGGAGGGACAAACCCTCATTTCGCTCACGAGTTCACCGTGGCTTAAAGATGTTTGCCCAAGCCAGTAGCAAAGTCAGGAAGAGACTCTACCCATCCTGGCTCCCAGAAACCGGTTTCAAAACCATGACCACCACGACCACCACTCCTGCATTATTCAACTTCACAGGCCACAGACCTTAACACAAAACATGGTTGGTATCATTCTTCACGACAAGCCGTATAAGTCGTCTGAGCTACCAAATCATCACACCCACTGGGTATGGACAGACACCAACACATCAATGCCAAGATGTACTCTACAGCACTCTCCATTTCATCGCACTGGTGAAAATACCACGTCATCTAAAGGACCCCATGGGATCCCTTCTCTCTGTTTTGAGTATGTATTTCCCATTAAAATGAATAAGAATATTAGCCAGCAATTAGATGGAATAAAAATTTAGCCTGGCAGTTAGGTTTCATTGTTACTAAGTATTCCTATCAGGAAATACAATGGTCTCAGAAGGGAAGCAATGGAAACTATCACTCGAAACAACTGAACAGGTTGCTAGACTAGACACTACAGGGAACAGTCCTGACCTGGCAGGATGACCCAATAGCCCCATTCTTCCTCTTTGGCATCTGTGATCCTACAATTGCTCAGTCATTTCAATAAATCCTTCAGCTCCTCTATCAGATTTCGGTTTTTTATGGGCTTAATTCTCAAAAGAACTCACTGCCCAGCATTCAGGCCAGCTTTTCATCTTCAGTTGCAACTCTGAGCTTTCCAAACGTGCTCAGCACCCAAGAGGCTATCTTTGGAAAGTCCCAGACGAGGTGGTATTACTTTGCCAAGACTCTGAAGTACTAAGGGTATATTTGATGGCTGCCTGACTCTACAACAGGAGGAAATGTTTGCATGATGTTCTTATGGATGTTCACACTGTCAAAAGGGCTAGATACTATTTTCCCAAAGTAACTTGACCCATTTAAAGAACTTCTCTGGGAAAGCCATTTGAGTATCTCTGACATCTGCATTACCACAGACACTCTGGTATTAACCATCCCCTTTATCTCACTATATTTTGTTGATAGCTGAACTATGCAATGCAGTGGTTCTGGCATCCCAGCAATGGCTAGTTATCAGGAGCAAGAAAGCACGAGGTCTGGGAACTCATTGAAAACATTCAGAGGCGATACGTGAGGGACTGGGAGAGATTAGACAGGGTTTGCTGGGGCTCCAGGAATTCCTGCAATTCAGGAGTTACATGGCGAGATTTCTTTTTGTACGGGACAGCAGCAAGCAGGAAGACAGAGTTTCCATTTCTCTTTAAAGTTGTTTTCCCAAAACTGTCACACATACACAGCTTCTCCTGTTTTTTCTCCACTGTTTCAGCCAGCTGGGGTACCCAGGGCAAGTCCTCAGAGTAACAACCCTCATGTAAACTGAAGAGGCTCAACTGGGCTCTCATTTCACCAGGAGCTAAACTTTGGAGCCTGACTGACAACATCCACAGCTGCCTCCCCAACAATTCACCACTTAGAAAGGGCTAATTAGTATGAGGTAATTAGTTTCAGGCAAAGAATGCTTGAAAAATAATCTGTGTATGTAAGGTCAGCCATCCTAGGTTTTGTTCAACATACTTTTTTTTTCCTCTGCTGCTGAAACAGAGCCCGGTAAGATGATGTAAGACACCGAAAGTAAGCACATGCTGGAGATTCAGAGAATCAAGTGTTTAAACGTACTAAAATGCTTAAAGATGCAACTTCAACCCTAAACACTTCTGATGTAACAGGCCTATAAAATGTGGAGGTTTCATGGATGACGCTAATTATCCTAATAGCTCATCTCCTTTTCCCATGCACCCCCACACCTAGTTCTTGGTTTGCCCGGGGAAACAACCAAGACAACACGAACGCGATGCAGCAGAAGACAGATGTGCCGACAGTGAGGTCTTGCAAGAGTTGCGGCTACATTCATTTGCCACTCGGCTCCTGCCCGGTCATGGGGCAGCTGTGAAAACAAGGCCACTGGGAAAGCACCACACGAAGTCAGAATGGAAATGCCAACACAACCC
Source organism: Calonectris borealis (assembly GCF_964195595.1). NCBI lineage: Eukaryota > Metazoa > Chordata > Aves > Procellariiformes > Procellariidae > Calonectris > Calonectris borealis. The sequence continues at coordinate 7,338,521 of NC_134315.1, read as the reverse complement.
CAAAGTAATAGTCAATCTCAGCCACAGACGCTACAGTGGGAGCTTTCTCGCATTGTTGTTGTTTTTCCCTAAAATAGCCTGTAAGATAAAGAGAGCCAGTGATTAGCTAAGTGCCATCTCCCCTGATACGCGTTTGCCCATTATCTGCTCCTGACACCTAATATCTAATTGCACTGAAACGTCCCAGAAGGACAGCCTGTTCTAAGAGGGACTGAATAGATTGACTGTGGGGAAAAAAAAACAGAAGAAAAAAAAAAGCTCGCTGGCACATCCAAGAAATGAAAAGGCTGCACTCCAGCAGGGTTAGGATGTCAGTATGGGGATTTCAACAGCAAGGATGCAAAAGGTTACTTCTAGGAAAGGTTGGCTACCTCTCAGAAGCACATCCAGGTTCCAAACTATTGGGTATGGTAAGGTTTCCTGCCCGCAAAAATAGCCGCATGCTCTCTGTCGACGAGACCTGGGCTCTTCCCTCTTTCCTTCCTGTTTATAACACATCGCTTCAAGGACACCAGCGAGATCAGAGGCTCTCTGTGCCCCAGAGAGAGACAGCCCCTGCCTCGCCATGCTTAAAATCTGCACAGAAAAAGCAACAGGGGAGAGGAAGCATTATCAACTCTCAAGGAGTTTTTTGTTGCTGTCTTGTTTTTTTGGGCTTGCCTTTTTTTTTTTTTTTAAAACTGATTCATTTCACTTGTTTTGCCAAGCAAACATATGAACAACCTGATCAGCACAGCTGGCAGAGCAGCACAACGTGGCACAGGAACAGATGACCGGGGATGAGAAGGTAGGAGGATGGACACTGCCTGAAAAAAACAGCCTGAATTACACTGGCATCTCCCAAAGCAACACAGGGGACCTGTGGCAGAGCCCAGTTCCCCCATGTTTCAACCTAGAAGGATGAGATCCACTTGCCTTTCGATCATTTGGTAACCCAGGAGCCAGCTCTAGTGGTGGAAGAGCTACATACCAAGCCCTGTGGGCTCCGGGACTGACACAAGTCATCCTGCCCCTGAATGCAGGACTGAGTCCATCATAAACATGACGTTGTTTAAGTGTTTGTTGTAAACTAAACAGGAGGGTATTAGTTATTTGGGAACCTCATGCTGTCCATGCTGGAGGGAGGAAAATCTTTAATCCTTAAAAAGCAGCAAAGGAAAATTCTGGAGCCTAGCTCTGCTGACAATTTTTGGCTATAAGGTTTGTCTTCTACATTGTCTCCTCTCATGACAAAAGTGATTTTGGGTTATGATCTGCAGATGCGTGGAAACTGCCCCGGAAGAAGGCAAAGGTTTTCAGATTAGGTTGCAGTGCTTTGTGGGTTGCACATCAACAAAGCAACAGCCATGATGAGCACATGCATCCATGACAGTTATGACACAGCATAAGAGGTTCACTGTCCCCAAAAACTGTGACATACTTCTCCATCCTCTGACACGCCTGCCACATGCCTCTGAATACTGTGTTACCCAATGCAAAATGTAACTCACAGCACTCCGGGACATTGCTTTACTTGGCTTTGAAATCAGTCTGGAAGCATCTCAGTTATCCCGTGTTGGAAATGGTCATGATGCATTAGATTGCTATTCTGCCAAAGATCTGCGCAAGCATCTTACAGCCCTAAAACCACTCTGAGCCCTCTAATCTAAGCAGAAGCAGTAGTGCTTGAGTCTTGGTCCAGACTCGGTTTGCTCAGGTTTTAGGATTTGAGATCTAATCATAATTAGGCTGCAGAACTCATTTCTATGATGCTAGAATCTTCTAGGCTGTTCTGATCAGATTCATACCACCTGGAGAAGCATAAAAAGGCTCCCAAACCCCACCTCACGCTGCTGTAATGTCATTCCTGTTTTCCTGATCCTCGTGCTAAAATGGGACCAAATTCAGAAAACAGAGCTCTCTGGTCATGCAATCCAAATCCAAAACCAAAACCCATGAAGTCTGGATTTGGATTTAACGAAAGCGTTTCCTCTGCATAAAAATTATCATGTAGATATAACAGATAAAGCCTTCAATTGATGCCCATTCCTTGTGAAATAATATGCCATAAACAAAAGTCTTACTATGGTACTGTTGGGCCATATTTGTCACACAGTTGCAAGACAACTGCAACTGTTCCCTCTTTATGTGGAAGAAGCACGCAGCTCTGCTAGGGATGGCTGACGAGCCAGCTGAGAGTTTATGGGTCAGGATCAGAGAGCAGACCACTGTGGTCAATGTTGTGATGGGTGTCTCTAACAGACCATTTGCTCAGGAAGAAGAAATAGATGAAGCCTTCAGACAACTGGAAGAAACCTCACATTCACAGGACCTGGTCCTCATGGGGGACTTGAACCATCCCGATATCTGCTGAAAGGGCAGCAGGGCACAAGCAGTCCAGGAGGTTTCTGGAGTACATTGACGATAACTTCCTAACACAGGTGACTGAGGAAATGACAAGAGGAGACACCTCCTGGACCTGATACATATGAACAAGGCAGAACTGGTCAGGGATGTGAAGGTTAGGGACAGCCTTGGCTGCAGTGACTATTAAAGGTGGAGTTCCAGATCCTGAGAGGACGGAGCAGAGCAAAAAAGCAGGATCGCAACCTTGGACTTCAGGAGACCAGACTTTGGACTGTTCAGCGATCTGCTTGGAAGAGTCCCATGGGAGGAGGGCCCTGGAGGAGGATGGGTCTAGCAAAGCTGGATTTTCATGGATCACCTCCTCAAAGTTCAAAATGATCCATCCCCATGAGCAGGAAGTAAAGTAAAGGTAACAGGGAGGCTTGCGTGGATGAACAAGGAGCCCCTGACTAAATTCAGTCATAAAACAGAAGTATGTGGAAGCCAATCAGCCTTACCTTGATCCCTGGGAAATTGATAGAGCAAATAAACCTGAAAGCCAAACATATTACAGACAAGAATGTGACTGGTAGTAGTCAGCATGGATTTACAAAGGGGAAATCGTGCCAGACCAACTGGATAGCCTTCTATCTAGCCTACCACAGTGGAGATGGGGAGATTAGTGGATGTTGTCTATCTCAACTTCAGCAAGGCTTCTGGCATTGTCTCCCATAACATCCTCATTGATAAGCTGATTCAGTATGGACTAGATAAATGGACAGCACAGTGGATTGAACTGAACTGCCAGATATAACAGTTGTGATCGGCAGCGCAAAGTCCAACTGGAGGCCAGTCATTAGCCAGGCATCAATACTGGGGCTGGTAGTGTTTGACATCTTCATCAATGACCTGGACAATGGGACCGAGTGCACCCTCAACAAGTTTGCAGAGGATACAAAACTGGGAGGAGTGGTGGTTGTACCTGGTGGTAGTGCTGCTGTTCGGAGGGACCTCAACAGGCTGGGGAAATGGGCAAACTGAAACTTTATAGAGTTCAACAAGGGAATATGCGAAGCCCTACGGCTGGGGAGGAACCATGCACCAGGACAGGCTGGAGATATCTTCATCTTGGAGATATTAGAAACCAGACTGGACATGGCCCTGAGCAACCTGCTCCAGCTGCCCCTGTTTTGAGCAGAGTATTTGGACCAGATGGTCTCCAGATGGTCTCCAGAGACCATCAGCTATTCTGTGATTTTGTTAAGTTCTCATGTTGTGTATGGAGAGTATGCAAATACTCTGGCTTTACAGTACATGAATAAACTTGTTAGATACTAAGACTGCCTAATAGCTATTGTACCTTCAAGTAAAAGGTGGCTATGAAAACTGTCAAAATGGTGAAGGCTGCCACAAGGGACACCAGAGGGAAGGCTGTATATCTCCACAAGCACAGCAAGCAATGCACAAATACATACTGCGCCGGCTAGTGCCAAATATGAAGTCCCCCTCTTCTCTCTCTTTTTTTTTTCATTTTACTCGTATTTCAGCTTTTATGCAGGATGAGGTTACAGTTTTGACACTGAATGTCAGAGGTGCAGGGTCAAGTGTCTCTCACTCTCCCTCTTTCAAAGGTACATTTCACTCCAGATCAGAGATTTGAACCTGGAGCTCCATATCCTGAGCCAGCAACCTGAACTGAAGATGAGAAGCACCACACTGTCTTGCTCATCCTCTGTCTTGGCCTCTCTCTGGGGATATTTCTAATTACATTTTCTTCAAAACTTCTACCTCTTCACAAGTATGTCGGTCTCAACAAAAGTACAAAAACAAGTTCAGGAAAGCTTCATTTCACAAAAATGTTCCCATCACCTCTAGTGGTGACTTAACTTTCTCTAAGTATACACAACATGAGTCCAGCTGCAATGTGTGTGTTGTGTAAACCTGGTGTCACTCTGCTGAGTCAGCAGATGTGGTCCAGATTTGCAGTGCTTTCTTGGAATGAAGAACTTTGCCTTCTATTTATAACATATTTCCTTGCTAAAGAAATAGCCTTAAAATGGCATTCACTTTTTCAGTAAATGCTTTAGAAAAAGAAACAAGACCATCAATTACAAAAAAAAACCCCCTTCCTATGGCAAAAAATAGCTCGTAGTCCAAGTTCTGCTGTTAGGCTGACACAAAGCTGGAGTCATCCTGACCTTGTCATTAACATCACTGCACATTCACTCTAACTTAAACAGGCAGCAGAAAGCTGTTCTCATGCAAATAATACACAAATCTGCCAGGAATTGGTAATACTGAGCTCAGTTTGACAGATATGCATACCATCAGACAAGTATTGATGATAAATAAAGATAATGAATGAGAAACTTGTGTTTAGCAGCCTAAGCAATTAATAATCTGTCAGCACATGGAAAGGATCCACTAATTGCCTTGCACGTAAGTTGCAAAAGTGGACAGCTTTTATTGTTTTGTTTTTCAGAAGGGCAAACTTGTAAGAAAGTTTAAAACGATGCTTAAGAAACTTTAAAACAATGCTGCTTTTCCGTGACTGCAGCTCCCCCCTGAGCAGGGCAAAGCCGTATCTGCCAGACATCTTTCAGGTGTCCTACCCCCAGCTCCTCTGCTCCACAAGGGAACCGGGACACCAACAGCACCCCCTCATACTTAGATTTTCCTCCCATTACTCAGGCGACTTTCCTGTTGACTTAACTCCCTTTTCTTTAATGTCTCGAAGGTTGATCTTTCCAACATAAGTCCCATTCATATTTAATCTCTACCTCTATTTAACTTGTCAAGGCTCTAATAAATGAGGAGAGCACTCTTGGCCAAAGGTTTTCCTCTGATCTGCTTGGTCCAAATAGGTACACGGAAGTGGATATACGCTTCAAATGATACAGCTCACGTCTCGGAGGACGCAAGTGAGACTGCAGCCAGCAGCGGGGCGTGCAGGCACCCCAGCCCCACAGCCGACCCACCACCACACCTCTTCATGTTGAGATAGATATCAGGCTCCAGCACCCACCTTAGCCTTGCTTGCATGTCCCGATTAATCCCCAGGACAAGGGAGGGAACCTCCAAAGGGTGAAAATGGCCACTGAGTAGGGCCATTTAAGCAAAAGCAAGTTCAAGGACTGCAGGAGGCTGGGATGCGGGGTTCACCATGGTATCCTCCCACCTTGGAAAGACATCACTTTAGAGGGTCCCTCCACCTTTTTTTCAGGATCAGGGACTGATCCCACTCCCTTGACCCCAAGGGAGCTGCTTTAGCTCCAAGGTCTCATTCATCAGTGCAACTTCTGCTGGAGAAATGGGGCAAATCCCATAAACACCCTTTAAATGAAAGCGTAGGATACCTGATGCGACAAGAGGTGGCCCTGGCCAACTAGAAGGGCTGCAAACACCAGAAAACAGGGCTCTAACTGCCGCATTTCAGAAATCTTGCTTCCATTTGACCACACTTTCATCCCTTTTACCCTGAAAACCTTGGTGTCCTCATTGCTCGCAGCCCCAGAGCCGGCTCCCATCATCACCAGGACCTTCCCCCCTCTCCCTTCCGTCACGCACTGCCCCGCTCCCCTACCCTTGCCCGCCAGCACCAGCCCTCCCCACACACACCGGGCCCGCCAGCCACCTCAGGAGTTTACCGCCGCCGTGCCCTACCCGCCATGTCGTGCTACATCCACCATGTCGTGCCCTACCAGCCATGTCACGCTCTACCCACCACACCACACCACCCAACCCAGCTCCTCGTGGCAGCCATTGCAGCAGGTCCGGACCACTGCCTCAGCAGACCGAATGAAACGCAGGCCCTTCTCTGCCTCAGCTGCCAATTTTCCCTCCCCTGACCTCCACACCAGTAGGCATTTATCTGAAAAAAGTCACCTTTAAAGCCAAAACCCACACGGGGGCTGGACAATAGGAAGAAGGGGGCCTTTCCATCCATGCTGTCCAGACGCTCCAGCAAGCGGCACTATCTCAGGTTTGGCTCCCTCCTCACCCCTCAGACAAACATGGCTTTCACTCTTGACTTGCTATTTAAAAACCATCCCAAGACCGGCATAGGGCGGTTTCAGATTAACGAGCTGGAGCCGTTAGCGGGCGGGCGGTGTCCCCGGCTGCTGCGAAGCGCCGGGTGCCCCCACAGCGGAGCTGCTGCTGCCTCCGCATCAGACCAGTCCATGAATTTACTGGCGGCTTTGTCTTATTTTTTAATTTAAGGAGGGCCTAAAACAGACTAAAAGCTCCAATTCCAGGGGAGAGGCGGCTCAGTTATGGGTATATATTGCATAAATTTAAGGTTTTATTGCATTTACACGTCCCCTCTCAGTGCACTTTACCAGAATAGCTCTTTATCTGCAGACGTGGCTCATTGACCAGGGCTGAACATGGAGCCTGTACCGAGGCAGACAACACGACCGAGACCATTTGGGTCCCTGTGTTGTGTCCCTCTACCCAACCTGCTCCCTCTAAAGCCCACGTCCTGCCCAGCCCGCAGGGCAGGGTATTGAAAGCCTCCTGCCATCCAGAGGCAGGCAGAAGGTGGGTATTTTGTTTCATGCACAATTTCAGAGATTTTGAAATCTGGATTGACGTGGAGCAGCAGCAACACCTGAAGTGTGGAAATTGTCTTAAAAGGAAACCCTTATTTTCAAGAGGATTGTTTAGGTCTGAAGTTCAGCAAAGCCCGTGCTGCTCTGTGAGGTGCTTTCCTTTCAATGGGACAGGACTGCAATTTCTGATGGAAAACAGTTCTTTTCCCCTTTTTTTTTTCCCCTGTATATATCAGAGCTAATGTAATTACATGCACGGAAAAGAGAGTGCATACCTGTAGATCTGCTACACTCAGGGCAGTCATTTACAGTGATGCAAAATGGGTTAAAGCCCTGTCAAATCGACACAGTGGGGTTTTACATCACGATTATTACAGCACTTCCCCCAAGGTCCCAGTTAGGATCAGAGGTACGGTGCAAACGCACAGTGAGAGAGCATGTCCACATGGGGGGACCGGACAGAAAGCAGGAGGCTGAACGGAGCTATGAAATGAATTGGCCAAGGTCCCACAGCAGGTTGATTGCAGAGGCAGGAATCACCCCAAGGGCAGGTCACACCACCCTTTGCACAGGTTTGCACAACTGTAAGTGAGCAGACACTTTAAAATCAGACTCATTGTATAGGGAAACATGGCTTTGGGGCACCACTGGTCCAGACGTACATGCCAGGGGCCTCCTCTTTACAGCTCACAGCTGCACTCTTGCTTTCTGTGGCAAACAGGGACCAAACCAGCACCATCAGTAGACGGTGACATCATTTAATACCTTCGCTTGCTTAGTGCACCTGGCCAAGAAAAACTGCAAACATTTTGTGTTGATTTGGGATGCAGGTGAAGAGTCCAGTGCTCTCAGGATTTAGCTGCACTGCAGAATGAGAAGCCTGGGGAGACTGATGCTGGGTAGAGGAAAAGAAATAGCCAGCGAGAGGATTAACATAAGCAATTGCAAGAGGATTGACAGTGGTGGAGCCTAGGTGATAAAAACCAGGCGCAAAACACAAACTGGCTTTAACATTCAGAAGCAACTCGGAAAAAACCACAGGAACATGGACAGACATTTATGTCACCCTTGTGCGAGCACAAGGTAGCTCCATGCCGATGGGGTAACCGCTCAGGCTGTAACCATCTGAAGGGCTGAAGTGACAACCCCCAAAGCCAGTGGACGGCAAGAGCCTCAATTACAGCGGGTGCAACCTCTCAGCAATTCGTGTAGGAGACCAGCTCGGTATTTTACACGGCCGTGCTGTGCCCTACACGCCATGGAGTGTACGCTCCTTTCCACATGTCCAGCGATGGCAGCGCAGGGAGGAGATGGCATCATCTCTCATGTAATCCCATCAAGTCACAGCATGCAAAGAGAGGGGCTGGAAGCTGAAGGGGCAACTTGTGGGGCTCCACTAACTTCGTAACCCCTTTAAGTTGTTGGTGCATGCTAAAAAAAAGTGGCTACTATGGAAGAGATCTGATTAAAAATGAACAGGAATTGCATTCTAACCCTGAGAGTTGCGTGGCTGAAGTCCATGGAAAACCTGGTCTAGGATCCCTAGAAGACAAGCTGCATCCTGGGCTAAGAAGCCATCTTGGTGAGTCCTTGGTGGGCAATATTTTGTTGCCAATCAAGCCCCTATCCTTTTCAAATACCCCCGTCAAACAGCAACCTTGTCCACATCATCCTCCAAGAGCAGCCTTCAGAACAGCCACTCACATGGCATCCTCCACGTCCCACCAGTGCCCACCCAGCAGCACAAGGACCGTAAGTAAGCTCTGCCAGCTTCAGCCCAGGCTGGCACAGGGTTTGGAGGCGGCTGGTTCGGAGGGCAGCAGCGAGGCCGCCCGCCCCAGGCAGCACAGACATGTATGCAGCCCGTGCATTTACTTGCGACCATTTCTGCTTTGTAATTTCTGAAAACATTTTTTAGGGGCCAACGTTAGAAAAGAACCACAAGATTACAGAGGGCTTGTGGACAGCCACAGTCAGGCCCACCAGAGCTGAAACTGTGGGCGCCCCAAACAGGAGACAGAAATTCTCTGGGAACTTCAAGCCCATCACCAGGCGCTGACTCCTTTGTGTCCATTCAGATTCAGATGAGGAGAACAGGCATTAAATCCCCAGCAGATCTGCGGTTTAGGACTCCAGTTAACAAGGGAGGCTTTGCCTTGCTTATTTTTACATTCCAGTCATACATAAACAAAGAATATAATCTGCTTTTGAGGATTTAAAGTCTGTGGATCTTGCTGTCAATGTTAAGGTGCTTGGCCGGTGCCATCAGCCTCTGTTCATCGGGTCTGATGTGCCAGGTTGTTTTTTTTTTTCCGTAATATTTTAGAAAGGGAGGGAGCACTAGAGAAGGGAAAATTGAGGTTACTTTTGAAGAATTTCTTGCTATTAGGGAAGGCAGGGAAACACTTCTGGTTCAGATTAGCAGGGCTGGGTAATGACAGAGGAGACCGTTTGCTACAAGCCCTTGCGTTTCATCAGCACATGAGCTCTTTGCTGGTGCACCGGCCAGCCCAGTTCTGACCATTAAAGCAATGTTCAGCACTGTTTCCCTCCAGAGGCTGTCCTGTAAGCTCAAATGTCTGGAGCTATTTACACTGCCTATCTTTACCCTCCTGTATAGCTAACGGACAGAGTAGACACCACTCTGAGTCCTCATTTAGGTACCCAAATTAGATGCCTACAGTTAGATGATACCCCCACTTTCTCACACACTCCCTTTCACGTCCTTCTCACACTGTCAGACTGGTGCTAACAAACCTGAGCATCCACAAAACTAAGTGTCTCTCCTTCTAGGATTATATTACCCCAGGAACAAACTGCATCCTTTGCCTACGGTTCGACAACTGGGCAGATTACAAAAGAAGGCTCATCGATTTCCCTGCACTTTCGTGCACATTAAAGAAGAAACCACGGATGAAATGCAGGACCAGCCTCCTGCACTCAGACACCTGTCTAGGGAGGCAGTGCCTTGCACCCAGGGGCTGATTCGTAACGAGAAGGGGAGGAGGAGAGAAAAACCTCTCCCCGAACGCACACACCACCTGTCCAAGCGGTCAGCTTGCCTCCGGCGGTCTCGCTTTGACGCATCACACACTGGATTTGGGCTGTGAAACGTTGGGTTGCAATACATCCGTAAAAGTAACAACCACCATAAAAGGGAGGGGGAGCTCCGAGTTTCCTGCAAAATGTAACTAGCGGGAATTAAAATATAAAAGAAACACCCTCCAGGGTCTATAAACCCAAGCAACTGTTTTGCCAGGTGTTATTGTGCAGCGCCTGCTGCTAAAGCGACTCTTTGCTGGCACCTCGCCTGTCTCATCTTCCCAATACCCCTGAGCCCACTGGGCAGGCAGCGCCGAGCGGGGGCAGCCGGGAAGGTTATTAGCCAGCAACGGCAAAAGCTGAACCGGCGACGGGCTTTGAGCAGCTGAATGAAGTGTTGTCATTTCCCAGCTGGGAGCGGGAAAGAGCACGGTGCCGCTTCCTGATGCTGTTATTTTATTTTGCAGCGGCTTCCCCTTCCCGCTGTCTGAATGTCACAGATTACTTCACTGCTGTGCGAGCCTCGGGGGGGGGGAGCAGAGGGGGAAGTGAAAAATCTGGCGAGCGCTTCCCGAGCTGCCGGCATCCCTGATGCCCCAGCTGCTGCACAGAAAGCAGAGCCTGGAACGGATCGGTGGAAAATTCACCTTTTGGGAAGCAAGAGCCATGCACAGGTCAGTAACCCACCTGCCAAGGTCTGCAAACACCCGAGGATCCTGCTCTCACTGCCATCTATTTAACCCCTCTGCACTAAGGCTTGTGATGTCTTGCTGGCTCAGGAAATATAAGCCCCGGGCTGCTTTTTGGAGCCTGTCAGCAGCGCTCTTTTGTCAAGCAGAGGCCTTCCTGTCAAGTGATACAAAGTGCTCGCTCTCCTTTTCCCCTTGGGAGCTGCACACGCTTCCTCCCGCAGCAGCCCCAGCCTTTGTCAGCCCAAGGGAGCCGGGCAGCTGGCAGGACGCCCGAGTGTCTGGCAGGGAGACGGCTCTGCGCGGCCCCGTAGCTCACCATCGCATGCATGCAAAGGGTCTGGGTAGGGGAGGCGGTGGGGAATTTGGGGGACCAGGCTGGAGAATGGCAGAGATCACCGGTCTGGATGAACGGCAAGGATCTGCGTATTGCTTCAGAGCAAAGCGACTCGGCTGATCCTGCCTGCAGCCGCTCAGGGTCGATGCCCCCGTACTAGGGACTGACCTACTGCATGGCTGTAGGGAGAACAGTGTACCAAAATGGAAAAAGCAGCAGTGAGAACTACATCCAAAGGCAACACATGCTGGTTTCTGACCCTTTCCAACCTTTCTGGCTTCAATCTAGAGACAGGCAGAAAAGCAGAGGGTCTATTTGATCAAGTTCCGCAGCCACATGATTTCATATAGTTTACAGAAAGCTCCTGCCCACAGCAGAAGTATGCTGTCCAGGGCTGGACTGAAGCACTCGGAGATCTAATAAGAATAACTAAGAATAAGAAACAAAAGAGACGTGACATGATTTCCCCAATGATGTTACACAGCTACAGCCGCAGAAGTGAGAACATCAAATTCTCCAGCATACGGGAGAAGCCCCTTTCACCAGAGCATCCTTGTCTTCACTTATCTCTGAAATTTCATTTGGTCATGGCCCTGTTTTGGGGAATTGGCTCCATATCTGCAAATTTACACACTTAAGAGTTATATCTTGTACGTTGTACACACAAAATAAACTAAGTCAAATTCAGTTCTTTTTCCATATCTTAATAACTAGCACCTCCAACCCTGGGTGAAGAGCCATGGGAGGGAGAGCAGACAGCACTAGTTTGAGCTGGGGTGATCTAATACCGACCTACAACACTGCCACTGACTATCAGGTGGGTCATAATTCTCTTTTCCTTGCTGCTTGGTTTAGTGAAAGCTCTTCCCTGTGCCTTGGATTTGTAAAGCGGGGACAAGAGTGCCAACTGCCTCTGTAAAGCATTTTAAGACCTTTCCACTACAAGGTGCAATACCCATGAATTTCAGCAGGACTGTTGGCTGAATAAGGTAGCACACAGAGAGCTCAGAGGGTGGGCTGAGGCTACTAAAATCATCCTTTGTTTTAAGACAAAAAGAAGATGCAAATAAAAGTATTCTGCTTAATTTGTTCATTCTGAAAGAGATGGAAAGTGCTTTCTTCAGTGTGCCAACACAGGAAGGATAATTAAACAGCAGAGATTGAGGCAGCATGGTGTGTCATTGTGACAGTCTTGTTTGCGGGTTCCCCATATAATTGTCATATCAGAAACAATTGTCATATCTGTAACATCTAGTAAAAGTTGGGTATTGTCAGGAGGAATTAAATTTACAACATTTTCAATTTTTAAGCTTGAAGAGCACATTAAAATTACTGCAGAAAATGCAAAAAGTCAGACTTGATGACAAAATTAGTGTCTCAAGAAAGGCTTCTCCTCTAATTGCAAGGGAGATCCTGAATCACATTCTCCTCTAAATAATTTTTCCTTTTACTTCCACAGGGGAAAAGACAATTCATTTTAATAGACAACACCAATAGAAAATCCTATGGCTCATATGCATCACAGCATCAAGAGAGGAGGACCACAATGGAGCTCTCTTTCTTCTGTTTAAAGTTTCTAGCCATCTATCTGGGAGACCCTGCAGGACAGGCAGTAAAACCTCAACCTGTATCAACTTCGTGATGAATTCTCCCAAACTAGGCAAAGAGGGATGCATTAGTGTTTCAGTGCTTGGTAGGAAAGGGTTGAGCTCCCAGACCGCTTTTAACTCACCTAGCCTCATCCTGCATCCACGTGAGACAACCAGGAGAGGAAAGTAGGGCTGTAGTTGCACAACTTATGTTGGCCTAAATCACTGCTGTGGCTGAAGTTGGTGGTAAGTCAGGTCAGTTTATTACAACTGCTTACAGCAGCACTAAGAGAGGGGTAGAGCAGGGCTGGTAGGTGGTCAGGGACAGCAGGCAGGCAGGACCACTTCTCTCAGCAGCGGTACCAGCTTGTGAAGGCTGAAAGTACCAGCGATAGACACACAATCACACTGCCAGCTCTGGGCTGAAGGACAGAAACCATTTGGTAGTGCACAGCACTGCTTCGCGGTAAGTCAGGCTAGGAGGTATTCGCCACCGCACAGCCCCAGGGTTTCAAGGAGCATTTAAGCAGACAGGTTGCATTAAATCCCATGTCAACATGCAGCCTCCGGCTCTGATGTTTGGATTGAGTGAGTGTAACTCTCCACTGATCTCTGGGGCGACGGGGAAAACACTATCCTCACATCCCTCAAGGCACAAAGAAAATCTTTTCGTTCTCACTTCTTCTTTCTCACCCCTCTTAAAGTGATGGCATTCCTCACCAGCTGTAATCAGCACGCACGCTCTCCCAAAGTGCCATTTAATACCGTCTCACAAAACTGCAGCGTGACCCACTTTGGGTTATTATGTGCAATAATTGCAAGACACAGCAGCCCCGGTCTGCCAGGCTCCAGAAGGCTTTCTGCAAGGGCACTCACTCAATCCCCGCTTTCTGTAGACTCTCAGCTACACGCCTGAGAGATGGACAGCATTTCTCTCCGTCGCATCCACCCCCACCTCCACTTAATTTCATGCTTGGACTGTGACTGCACTAACAGGGCATATCTAGTTTCTCCCTCATACGCTGATTAAACCGACATGGTGCTTTGCACAGTCTTTCACGGACTCCTTATCTCAGTAACACGAGGGAGGAAAAAGCACAAGGACAACTCCGAGCAAAGCAACACTGTCTCCTTTTCTGGCATTGGCAGAAGTCTCTCTGGGAAATGGCGTGCACCCTCTGTCAGGAAGCTCCAGAGAAAAGTTACGACGGCTCAAGGGCTTGTAAGGGCAGGCCGGTCCTGGTAAATGGGAAATTCTGGAGGTCTGTTTAACAACATTTTCCAACCTTTTCACTGTGTTTTTCAACTGTATGACATTGAGGAGGTGGATAGAAATCAGAGGCTCGGAGAGGTTGTGCACAAAGGTTTTCAGAAGTGGCCTCTGCTTCTGAGAGCTCTGCAGGAGATGTCCAGGACCGGGTGGTGTCCTGCCCTACCATAGTGTATGCCCATGAAAATCAGGATCACGGCTATGGTAGCACGGCACTAAAGCCACAACTGAGTGCTGCTACTTTACATCAGTCCAAAACTCACTAGATCAGTTTTAACCGAATTATTTTTCCCATACTGCCTTCTTGTTTGCCAGGCTTTGGTGTTGTTGAATGTACTCTAGCAAACTTACAAAGCTTTTCTGGAGAAACATCTTGTTTTAGGACTAATGAAAAAAAAAAAAACCAACATAAAACATGAAATCAGGAATTCCCATCTAATCCCATTTCCTTGGTTTTTCAAACAGTGGTAAAAGCAGGAAATATTCTAAGGCCCACAATAATTGCAAAGGGAATTGCCACTATTAAAAGGTCCCTTCCAACCCAAACCATTCTATGATTCTGTGACCGTACCAGGATAAATTAGTGGCAGAGCCATGGGTAGATGCAGGGATGGGAGACAGCTCTCCTCACTTTAGGGCCTTGAGTCACTCTAAACATAGGATGCTTGGGGCAGCACAAGATGCCCCAGGTCATCCATATGGAGCTAGCAGATAGGAACACTGAACCTATGGGATGCCTATGTTCTTGTAGGGCAGCAGAACCTTAGGTAAGAGCCCCCATGTACCAGTTATCTGTGTTTGGGAAACCAAATAATAGCCTAGATTTCCACAATGCAGCTGCCTTCGTCCAAGCTAGTTCCCTTCAGCTCCCTGTACCAAGAGCGTAGAGAGACTCTGTTCATCTCATGATAACGCAGGCACTTAGAACAGGTCAGATGATTCCCACGCCAGGTCTCCTAGCCCATAGCCCGGCATAGTCTCCGCAAAGACTCCATTTGACAGGCTCTTCAGACAGCAACAGAGCAATGACTGTAAAATAAGGATGGCTCCAAGTCAAAGCCTTCATCAATCCTATGATCTGAAGCTTTAAGAGAACTTTGGAAAATGCAAACACATAAACTTGCCTTTCTCTCCTGCCTCCTTCTTGGGCTCTGGTACCAGTGACAGGTACCAAGAAAGGTACCAAGCCAAGACAGGCTTTTCACTCCTCATGGGCTTGTGAAGAACTCCCAGCTCCTTTCAGCTTATACTAAAACCATTCGACACCTTTACAAGTTCCTTGGTTTCTCAAAGGAGCCAGCCCAGCATCTCCACAGTCAATTATAGGAGAGCACAATGTGAGTATAAAAGAACAGACTTTGTTTCCAACCTACAGGTTAGTGGCTTTGCTTGAAGAACCTCCAAATCCATCACAACATATTCACTTGCCATAACCCTTGCAAAGATGGCAGCACCTGGAAGAGGAATGAGTGGAGCTGATTTCAGAGGCAGATTGATGACCTGTGACACAGCTCGCTGGTGTAAAGGGACCAGCTCAGACCTCAGCTTTCCCAGCAGTTCTTTTGCTCGTCACACAAAACTAAGTTTGAGAGAGACTTGTTCTACTCACACATACCTACAGGTGACATTTGTGCAGTTTAAAACAGGCTATTTCAGGAGGAAATATCTTTGTTTGGCTTGGGGTTTTTGATGGGACCAGCGAATTGCAGCTGATATCACTATTGAATGGAACTAGGCCAGGTGGGTTATCGCTCCAGATAGCCGGCCTGCTGGAAAGTGCTTTCACACATGCACACAGGCACACACAGAGTTTGGCTGGGCTGGTTAAAACACTGCAGCACTTATTGCTCCTCGAGGCCTATGAGTTCACTTCTAGGCTCCAGGCCAGCTTGGAAATCACATAACCCACATCAGCAGCAAGGTTGTAAGGAGACATTTGTCAAGAAAAAAGATAGTTCCTGAGTGCAGTTCCCCGCAGGACATATCTCAGCAACCCTGAAAGCAAGATAGTAACTAGTCAACACTTCGGGGACTATCCTTGGCGAGGTCAGACAAGAAATGACTGCCCACCACCACGAGTGAGAGGGTTGCCATGCTGGGGGAAAAAGGACAAAGCACCTCCTAGGCCTGGCTCTTTTCTGCAGAGAAGCACAGAAATTTTGAGTCATACTCTAGCCCTTTTATGTCAAGTGAAAGGGCCAAAGAGGCATAAAAAGGCCCTAAATCATTTATGCTGTCTAGAAAAGACAGCGGAGCACCTTCCAAGGGCCTCCTTGCAAACACCAGCACAAGGGGCAGGGGAGGGTGCCAGGTAATCGGAGGATGGCACGATGATGAGGCATGGAGCAACCTCATTCAAAGACATGCCTCTAAAGGAGATATTGCAAACCATCATGGGTCTCTTTCCCCCACCAGAGCAACACATGATGGGCAGGCAGCAAGGTAGATAAATGCCTCTCAGAGGTCAGTATTGATCTACTCACAGAACAAGGTCCTTTTCCCCAAATCCTGGCAGGGATAATCATGCTGGCCCTTCACAAACCCATCCCGCTGTGTCCTCCCTCTGCGGCACCTAGTGCATCAGCTTCAGCTGGATCACAGTGGGGTGAGAACCGGTTCTGAGACATGAAGGGGGATTAGGCAGCCTTGTCAGGACAAATGCTGATACCTCACAAGCACATACCATCACTGAGGAAGCCAATGAGGTTTTGGCCCATCCTATGGGGATGAAATTTATGCTAAAAATAAGCTAAATTAAGGGCAATCCCCTATTGCATCATGGTGCAACAATCTGCATGAAAACACAGCTATTGATATCATCAGGTTTCCCATCCCTAATAGTCATCTTTTTCTAATTTTGTTTTAATTTTTGCTGTCAAGAGGTGGCTGATTATTTGGGGGGGGGGGGGGCTGGTTATGTTTTTTTTCAAATTAAATTGTGGCAGTGGTGTGCAGAGAAGCACGGCACTTCCCCTCTCTCACCGGGTAAGCTGCAGCACAAAGGCTTGGGGCTGATCTCACATCCTCTTCAACAATTAAAAGTCAAGGCCAGCAGCACAGCCAAAACTTGACACGCTCTTTAGAGAACAAAGGTCACAAGATTGAAGTCTTCACTCCCCGCTTTGGCTGAAGCAGCATGAAACATCCTCTTCAAAACCTAAGGCAGTTGAATCTTTATCAGGTGATGATGGCTTTTTGGAGAATAAAGACAACTGACCTCTGTGTCTTCCCTCCTACTGTTCCACAAGAAACCTTCAAGCCACCTAATTAGTATAAATCATTTTCCAGTAAGTGCTCCTGCCCCATGATGGCCTCATCAGACACAAGGTCCAGAGATAATGCTCCTGACGGCCGCGATAGCAGCTGGGCCAATGCTGGGTATGACGGCTGGAGCAAGCCAGAAGCCGGACGGTCACAGGCTACGGTTGGCCCCAGCTCCCCGAGGAGCAGAGTGGGCTGAGGTGGTCATCGCAGAGCTGCAGGCGTGACCTCCGCACAGCTGCAGGCCACATCGCTGCCCGGCCAGGGGACAGGGGGCTGGAGAGGACAACAGCTGGGCAGGAAATGAGCCAAAGAAATGCTGCATTAGAAGCCCCGGCACTCCTAATGCTTTTGCATAAATAGCGTTTTTGGAAGATTAAATAGAATAAAAAGTCATGGTTAAACAGTTAATTTCACGGCCGTACTCATAAAGCTGACAGAAGTCAGTGCAGCCACAGGGAGGCCCTGTCCAAGCCTGACAGCACCAACACCCCCCTGAGAAATGAGGCTTCACTAAGTAATTTGGTTTTGGCTAATTTAAAATTAATCCTCAGCACGTTGCTTGGTCAGCCCAGGAGTCTTACTCTTGAAAGACAGACTCAGAGGACAAAAGTCAGCCATCTTCTTGCCCACCATGGAGTAGGACTAACACCCATCCCAGAGAGTTCGGAGGTCCTTCCTGCCTGTTGCCCCTTCCCAATGCTCCCTGCTTCATCCAGCACGCTGAAATCCTTACTTGAGAGCCCACACAATTCAAAGGTAGCCGCCAACTTGAGGACACTTTGTGTGAGTGGTGAACAAGGCCTAACACGGTCCTAACTCCCCTTTCTCTGCTTGAGGCAAGGATGACCTATGAGGAGAACCTACAATGGTGGACTGAAATTGCCTTGGGGTTCATAGGATTCATCTTACTCCCTCCTTCCTACCACCTCAGACAGGCTCTGGAACTGGAGTGCAGACTGACAGCATTTCCCCCCACACTTTGGTTTGCTTCTAGCACAGCCCTTGTCCCAGCACAGAGCCTTCCCAGCAGCCAGGGAAAACCCTCACAAAAAGGGTCTTTTCAGGAGATGTTTCCTCCTATCCGTTTGAAGAGCAAGTGGCATTTTGCTATCGTTAGCCCAACAAAAATAGAAAGCCCAAAGCACCACAGAATCAGACCTCTCACTCCCGTGAAGAATTCGAAGACCTAAACCTAACCTCTTCCAAACTTACCCTCAAATTGCAAAGATGAAACGAAGCAACCCCCACCAGCACCAGCACCAGGAAGGTGTTTGGATTCAGCTATGAACTTGGAGAGATCTAAGTCCAAAGCAACGCTAAAGCAAAAATCGAACCGACCCTTTCCTCTCCTCAGAGTGCAGTCACTCCCGAGGTACCATGTCGTGGTAAGAAGGAAGATTCAGGCCATTAACCCAGCAGAAAATGTTTTGTTGCATTAGTTTTCAGCCGTGTTATGAGTCCGACTGGCCCAGCGTAGCCAGAGGAGTGTGAGAAGGCAGCAGGCAGCCAGCAGCAGGAAAGGAGATGGGGAGAGAAGGGCCTCCAAAGTGAAACTCACCCGAAAATATGATTTTTATATGAAACAGCCTCTGCTGACAAATAGTTCTTTGTCCCAATGCAGAGAGCATGCTTCAGGCAAGAGCTGCTAAAGCAGGATTTCCCTCGTGGAATTCCCTGCTCAACAGAGATATGCTGCAGAAGCCAGCACTGCCTCCATGTGCCCTACCTGCTCGGGGGTTAAGACAAAACGTTTCCAGCCATGTCCTTAAATAAATAAGTATTCCATTTCATGTGTTGATCTATTCTGCTTTTATTGAGCCAAAGTCAAAATCTTCACCCAGTACCACTGAAGTCAGCGGGGCTGCGCTGCTGGGGCCCATGAGAACCGCTCCGCTCCTCAAAGCGTCATCTGTGTTAATTGAGGCTCAGAAAACAAGACATTTCATAAAACATGAGGCAGCTTTGATCAGGTTACACTAATTGATACCTTAAATTCCAGCATGTAATTCTAGTTTTAAAAACTTTGTCTCCCCCAAAAAATGTAAGAGGAGGGGGAAATGCCAAATTTTCTTCAGTTTTCTTTCATGGTATGCTGAAGAAATTCTAAAAGATAGATGAACAGAGTAGAGTAAATTGTATTTTAACTCTGGAATCAATAGGCTTAATACTCCTAGGATCCTCCATCAAAGTTTATCCCTAGAAAACTGGATTCAGGTTTATCAGACATTAATTACCTATATAAAAAAAATATTCCCACCTTTTCCTAAAAACTAGTGATTAAAAAAATAAAATTGATAAAGAAGTCATAATGGATGAACACACACATGCATTCACCCTGCTACTTACTAACCACAGCCCCTAATAGGAGATAATGGAAGTTGCTTTCAAATGAAACGTCTAAATGGGTCTGGAGCTTGTTTTCTCCAAACTCAGCCAGGCATTACTGCTGCCACAGCCACTTTCAATCAAGCTTTTACTGCAAAGCAAAACAAAGGAAGAAGTTAAATCCATGGGAGATTTCCAATGAATACTTAAAAATCTTTTCATGGGACAGAGTGAGGGAACTCTGTACCAGCAATGACCTCAGAAATCTGGTGAGTTCACTACATTGCAGACTGTTCCCTCTCTCCGCTAGATTTTAATTAGCTAATTCAAGGCCTTGTATGGAGGAGGAAAGAGTAGTGCTTAAGCAGCAGAAAGTTCAGCTAAATTTGCTGTGTGCTTGGAATTTAATACACGAATAAAAAGATCCTTTCGGGGACTGTTATTTTACACAGTTCAAGGTAGACATAAGGCCACTTGGAGCTTTTCAAAGGTCCACCTACGCAGACAGCATGCCCATACATGCAGCCACAGCAGCTCTTCTTATATCAAGTATATGCCCAGATTTGTGCGCCATGCGTACACCTTCCCATGCGATGGGGACGTAGGCGTGGGGAGAGGTGCTGCCGTGCTGTACGCGTGCAAATTTGCGACGCAACCAGAGGCATTTTCCCTGCCTGCCTATTTCTCCCCCGTAAGCTCTTTTCACCCGGCTGAGCAACAAAGCCAGCGGTTGAAAGATTCAGCAAAAGTGCCTTGTTATGCAGAAGAAAGAGATACTTTAACTCAGCTGTCAATAAGTTTTGCCCATTTACATGTGTGCGGAACACTTTGAATAAATTACGTTTCCAGGATTTAGCTCCATAACACTGGCCTAACAAAAGCGGACTTACAGCTCCGGGTGAGGGGAGGGGGTTGAGGGAGAAACACATTTTGCACAAGATAAAATCTTTCCAGAACCATGAGGGCAAAATGGGTTGGTATTTTTCTTTGAAGAGCGTGGCTTTTACATCACTTTCAATCTATTTTCAAACACATTTTCTGCTTTAGAAAGCTGGGTTTCCATCAACCGTAGAAAGTCAGTTCCACATATGGTCTCTGTGGGGGTGAGGATGGGACGGTTTTGCTTTTTTAATTACAGATCCATCTAAAGTAAAAATGATGGGGGAACCATGGGGTGCCGCTGATGTCAGGTAGAGACGTGCCCCTTGGTGGTCAGATTTTACTTGGAGAGTGAAATCTGCTGTTCCAGCTTTTAGCAGGACCAGCAGCCAACAGAAGCGCTTACAAGACACTAGCTGGGGTTTATATCTTATTTTAAATATGCACACATATGTCCCCAAGTGACTACTCTCTCTGCAGAAAATTTCCCTGTGGGGAGTGAAACAGAGGAGGATGCAGTCTGCCACATCACCGGGGGGGACAGGAAAAGCAGCTTTCTCATGGACCAGTCCTACACCAGGGGAATCACTTCAGCACTTTGCTAAGTAAGAGACCCTAAAGAGGCAAAACCCACTGGGGTAAAGTCAGAGGGATTTGTTAAGAAAAAATTGGGGAATTAGGTTTCCTGATTGGAAAGGAGACTTTCCCGGATGGCAGATACTCTTCTCTATCCTTCACTCGCCATATAAAGAGATGCTAGAAAGGGTTTAATCAAACACAAGTTTGTGCCCCCATAAAGTGTAAGTTGAAGCTCCCAGCTCTGTGCCAGGCAGGACAGATCAGCCACTCCAATGGTACGCGCCGATCTTTGCATTCTTCATACTGTAATGCCAGGAAATAAAGCCTGGCTGCTTTCCAGGGTTGCACTGGTCAGTAACTTTAATAAAAATAAATGAAGAAAAATAGATCCATGAGGCTGAAAGCTCAGGCAGGTTCCCCACGAAAACAGCAACTGAAAATATCCCCAGCTGACAAGCTCCACAGTGCTTCGGTGGCAGCGGTTTGGGATGGGCAGCCAAAAAGAGCTAAAGACTACATGATTCCTTCCTCCTCGAAGGCAGCAAACATGAATTCCTGACCTCCCTGATATGAAAACCAAATACACTGAAAATGAGAGAAAAGGAAACCACCAACATCACAGCTTCGTGTTTAATATCAACGGGAACATGCAGAACCTTTCCCCACTGCTTCAAACAAATGAATGACTCATTCCCTTCGCAGCAGCAACCCTCACAGCCACTGCCAGCAAAAGAAACAACGTGAAAAAAAAAATATCCATCTCAATTAGGTGAGTTCTCTGCCCCCAGCACCCACCAGCGATCGGCGCTTGACAAATGATACGGGAAAACTTTTGAAAAATATCTCATCATCGTCCAAAACGGCCCCTCTGCAATTACCACTCTAGACCAGTCAAAACCACTGCCAGAAGCGTGCCGATTTTAATGCTCTTAATCTTATCTGTGGAAGAGGATCCAGGGCATCAGCTTTACTGATGTTTCGAGGAAGAGGAGCCCTAATCAAGCATTTCTCCCCATGAATAACAGACAAGGAATGTCTCCGCTTGGCCAGTAGTAGCCTGTGAAAAATTAACAAAACATTGTAAAAACCGCTTTGGAAGCAGGGGAGAGCTAGCAGAGGATGTGACTGCTGTCTTATCTCCACCAGTACAGATGTTGTGAAGGCAAGAATGACCCACGGACAGCCTATCACTCCAAGCTGGCCTAACCAAATCTGCAAGGTCAAATACAGACCTAGGGAACTGGCTGACCATGCTGGATGGCAATCACTCAAAATGGAGGTCTCTGCCCAATAGATTTTTTTTTTAATGATGAAGAGAGCTGCAATAATCACTGATTTGCTTAAAGCTTCAGCTGCTGCAGCATCGCAACAATGTGAAAGTTGCAGTCAAAAATACACCCATGTTTTTTTCAGAGAACTCTGAATGTTCAGCAGAAATACTCAAAGAACCACAAACCACTTCAGGTATGAATCTGAGACTAACCAGCCCCGGCTTGGGGACTTGACCCATTGCTCCGGAAGGCACCAAGTGGGCCATGTTGACTTTTTACTAGAGGATACCTATGAAAAAGAAAAGCAAATGTTTACAAGCTCTTTTTCATGCCAACCGGGCCTGGTTATTCCCAACCAAACCGCATGATCCCGCATGGTTAGCAGACAGTACTGAATTGGCCAGGAATAATTGCTGATGTTGGGCTGGCTGTTCCTAAGCAAGTAAAAGCACTTTCAAGTGTGTGCGTGCATGCAGATTTGCCATGGCACTTCTTAGAGATCTGACAACACGCAGCAAAGGGTCAACAGTTCTCTCTGGAAGGCTGTGTTGATATCTGCTGCAAGATAACGCACCCTGCAGTCAAAGAGACTTACTTATTTTCTAGGCTCGTTATCAGTTGTTATTGTAAGTAAAGCAGTACTATGTCAAATGCCCCTTCTTTTTGACCTTACCATGGGCAGGACCCACTAAGATCTCATGGAATGTGAAATAATCATTAATACAGTCTTCGTGGCAGTGCTAATAAATCATACAGCTCAACATCTTTTAACAAAGCAATAAAACTCTACCAAAGACACACCAATAAACTGCACATACGAGAACTCTTCCACCCCCAGCCTCTTCCCTCACATTCCAAAAATGCAGAAAAGCAGCAGTGACGTTGGCTCCCATCCTCTAGTCCCCAAATCCCCAATTACACGGAGGGAGCTGAAGATAACACAGATTTAGGACCTGGAAGGAAGCTTCTTCCAGGGGTAGAAGAAAGGTGTTACATCAACAGTCCTGGGTAATGGATTCATTTACCATGACACTTCTCCGTGTGCAGACAGACAGGCAGCATAATGTCTATAAACATTTGGCCACCCGTGCAAGCCCTTAAGAGAGGGGTTTGGTGGTACCTGAGCCTTCTGCAAAGAGCTGAATTTCGTGCCGTAAGGAGAAGTTTTGCCTGTGTCAGGAAAAGGGCTAGCTCACATATTAATCCTAACATTCACTGAAGCCTGAGGGTGAATTCATGTTTATTGGCTTTAAATTAGCCTTTCCTTTTTCACTTCAAAGAAGCTATTCCTGATCTACACCAGGACGTGCTCAAAACCAGACCCCATCAGGACTCCTTCACCTCTAACTTCAGACACACACAGTGTAGGCACCTGAGGGGTCCCTGACCTCCCTTTACAGGAGGAAAAGGTGCTTTTAGGGTATGATGCATCTCAGTCTCATGCAGGTGAATAAATTGGGCCAAATAAATCCTGCTCTGCAGCATAGCAGGAACCGGACGAGCTTCTCTCCTTCCACTGTCGGAGGGACCATTGGGGCTCTGCACAGAGCACTTTTTGTTGGTTTTTCTGACTACTGCCATGATCTGATGTTCCCTTTCACGGCAGTGGGGCTCCAGGCCATCGTGTCCACCTTTTCCGGTTCACACGAAGCAGGAGCTGCTGTATCGACCCTATATCTAGCCGTGGTGAAGGCCACCAAGTTCTCTGCGTGCGTCACCAGCCTTGTCAGCCAGGGCAGGTTTTGCAGCACTAACACAGAGAGGAAAGTTTTGCTTCCAGCTCCTGATCCACCATCCACAACTCCTCCTCCTGGATCCAGCTATAATCCCTCTGCTAGGATGCTTTAAAAAAAAAAAAAACAAGTCACGTTTTCAGGGTCACTGTGAAATGAGGTTGTTTTCGGCAAACAGAACTGCCTGAACCTGATTGACTGATTCACTGTACATCCCGTCCTTGCTTCACAAGGAAAACACCACGCAACGCTGCAGGTCAGACCTTTGAGCCCCTCCTGCTTGGGATGCTAATTCCCTGCATGGTGATGAAAAAGCCCCAAGGGGTATTAATCCTTCCCACTCTGGGGTATAAATTGATCACCAGGAAGGAGGAAAATGAACTCTTCCCTCAAGTACAGATAATATTACACACTTAGGAGCAATTAGCCTGCGTGTGAAGCTCCCAGAAGCAGCTACTTTGCTGATAGCGGCCAAAATGTACCACGCGTCTGCCCTCAGACGTTTGTCCAGACAGTGTGAACTGCGATGTGTCCTCAAGCACCGGGGAGAAGTCGGGGTCTTTGGGTAAGGGTGGCCTAAACTGGGCTGAGATATTAGGTAGCTAAGGAGCGAGCTAGAGCCCATCCAGGCTCAAACTCAGGAAAAAAAACCTGTGAATTACCCAGAGGCTTTAACTACCGGCACTGCATGCAGATAGATGAGCAGTAACCATATATAGCATCACCATTAACTATCCTGGGAACCTAAATATGGCCAGGACTCAGCTCTCGGATTTACCTAAATTTAGGTGTCTAACTCCCATTACGGTCTGCACAGAGCTGGTCAGTACGAGCTCAATCCCTACTTACTAACATCTCCATCAACTTTGAGGGCAGCTCAGACACTGACACATAGACGACTTAATCTGTGAGCTGAACACCTCTCACGGTGCCTCGGCTTCATGCCACAGGACAGCATTCCCGTGCCTGGTGGGGTGAGCCCCACGGAGGGGACGAAGGGCTCCTCTGGAGCACCTTCCCCACGTGTACCCATCTTCCCACACTCCCCAGTGGTGCGGAGGCTCCTTGCCCACCCAGAGAGACAGTGCACCAGCACAGCTGGCTGAGAATAATTTGTGGACCCGTAGATGCAGGGAGGATCAGTCCTACCTGAACAGGAGCACACGGAGGGAGCCAAGTGCATGTCAAGCCCACAGCCTCGGGGTTCATCGGAGCTGTCCTGCTGCTCCTTGCAGAATGCTGCCCGCTTGAGAGGGGAGCCAGTGAGGGGAGCCCCGCCTGCAGTTTTCAGAAACGCTTTTTCATTCTCACTAAATCCTCAATCCAAACCTTTCCCTTTTGCTCGAAGTCTTTGCAAACACTAGCAAAACCTTTCCCGTTAATCTTTCTTCATCTCGCTAAAACAACACAGACTGTCTGTCTCCAGGGAAGGCTGTCACAGGATATGGGGGAGGAATCTATCATTTCTAATGCACGGAAATATAACTTACATATATCAAAGGCATTTTCTGTAAAAACAAATACACAGCAAAGATTGGGAGGCCAAACCCCCATTGCCTTCAAGCTACTGTGCTTAGCAATCGTGTGAGCAACAGCCTGAGCAAACCCAATTAACTTGATTTGTAGATTGCACAGATTAGCAATTGTGTTCCAATAGCAAATCCCGCAAGGAGCCCCTTTCCCTGATGTTTCTGTATAGCTCCTCATTTGTTACCATAATACGTTAAGAGCACCTATCTAAATCCCTTAAATTTACGTACTGCCAAGTATGCATCCCTGGCTTCCAACAGCACCATCCAATCAAGGACTGCGGAGATCTCTGCAAATTTTAAATCTGAAAACTCTCCGATGTCTACGTCAGGTATATAAGCAAAAACATTGACACTGAGGCATCAAGTGGCTCAGTTTAGCTATTAACGCAGAAAGTTTGGAACAGAACTGAACTGTCTTGAGGACACGATTTCTGATGGGCTTCACACTTCACCCACCAGCCGTGCCAGGGCTCCTGCACCCTCCAGCACCTCTGGCTTGATCCAAATTTAACTCCCAAATGTGAGACCCTTTGCATGGTGACAACCCAAATGAGGGGCATCTTAGCAAAAAAAAATACTTATTCTGAAAACTGGAAAATGTTGCAGGATCCACTCCTAGAGTGGAAATTATTCTTTCAGCTTTATGAACAGTTCTCTCTCAAGTAAAAATGCTTGACGTAGAAGTACATAGTCAAAGTTGCATGAGATTCTAGTAATGTTTGTTTTAAACCCAGAGATGCCCCTCTGAAATGAAGAGGTTTATGAAGCTGGGAAAAAATACAGCGGCGACAGAGGGGTAGGGAAAGCTTTTTTTTTTGGTACTGCATCAACTAAAGAAACATGTTCTGTTGGTTAAAATAAAAAAAAGCAAGATGTCTGATGAATAGTTCTACTGATATTGACTGGATTTCTATATTTCTAAAAACATGAGCACTTCATAAATACACTGAAATATTCTGTCATCGCCAGACAGAACGTGCCAGTTTTCTATAAATATAGACATCTGGCTTCTTCTACTGTTATGGATTTCTGGTGCAAAGAACGCTACTTTGTGAGCAAATGTATGTTTGAAATTAATTTCATATGCGACAGGTTACATTAAAGAGCAAGAAAGATTTGCTGGGCAGAAGCGCGTAACAAAAACACTGTGTTCCTATACTGCTCCTGACCCTCCGTATGAGGTTGCCCGCACAATACTGTAAGCATAAAATATGTTCCTCCAAGCAGTGCTGTGAAGCTTAATTAAAGCATGCCCACAAATTGCATTGAAACTTGAAAATGGGACTTGGTGTTTGGCGTCGTAATTCCAGCCATGGTGAAACACCGCTGAGAAAACAATGAATATTAAATATCAGTGAATAACAGCATGCTTCGTACAAACCACCTGAGGGGTGCCACAAGCAACAGCCAGGTATATAAAATCCAGTGCTATAGGGCTGTGCCATCACTTTATCTCACTCTTTTTTATTTTTTTTTGTGGGATTTCCAGCCAGATCTCTGTCCTAATCTGGCCCACGATGCAACTGCCCACAGAGTTGCATCAGACAGAGGCCAAGCTGGGGACGCCACAGGGTCACAGCAAAGATGCGAGCGTGGGGGGACACCTTACATCACTTCGGGCTTGCTCAGGCTGAAAACAGATGCTAACCTTGCACTCCAAGGGTGACAGAAGACATCTTTGTGTAAGGGCATGGGCTACGTTTTCTATCCACATCTGTCTTGCTCACTAGGCTCCCTATAATGAAGTTATTAGCATCAGCAGGTAAATCAATTCTTGGCTGGAAAAGTTTCCTTTAACATAAGCCAAGTGTAAACACTCCCTTGCAGG
Organism: Calonectris borealis; assembly: GCF_964195595.1. NCBI lineage: Eukaryota > Metazoa > Chordata > Aves > Procellariiformes > Procellariidae > Calonectris > Calonectris borealis. The sequence goes on along the minus strand of NC_134315.1, from coordinate 7,311,305 downwards.
TTAACAAAAGCCAGCAGCCCAAACAGGGATAATGCTTTAGGAGAAGGGGAGCTGGAGTGGGGGAGAAGTTGAAAAGACAGTTCATCACAAGCTTTCCTACACCGTGACACATTTTTGCCAGTGACCAGGTGTTTAGGGTGACTCTGTGTTGCTCCTCACTCCCTTTAAACTCTGGTTGAGGAGAATATTTTCCAGCTGGAGCCATCAAAAGAGCATTTTGGGACCAAAGACAAAGAGAAGGGAGGGGGGAACTCACCAAACCCAAAGCTCTAGAGAGCTCTCAGTGCGTGTCAAATACTTGCTAAAAAATCCAAATAAAGACAAACCCAAGAAGCCTTGATACCCTGCGTTATCTTTGCAGGCTGCCTGCTGCCTTATCAGCTCCGACAGAAACCGCATTTAAGAAAAATTCAGTAGCCTTTGGGTAGAAGCTGGTTCCTAAGAAAACATGCAGCCAAATTGCTGGAAGTCGGTACAAGAGGAGAGGGTGAGTGGGTGAGAGATGGCCTGAAAGCCTCCACCATCGTCTCGCCGTTCTCCGTCAGGAAATACGCTGCCACGTATGATTTTTAATTATTTTTCATAATTCACTCCTCAAACTTCACACCCATTGCACAGGCCAAGAGCTACAAGGGTGAACAATTACTCGAAATGCCGCTTGCTCTTATTAGGGAGTGATGGAATCCAGGCAAAGCCACCAGCTCTTGGTACCAGGTTTCGAAGCGCATCAGAAATGGAAGAAGACAGAGGATCTTGTCCGACACTGGCGTTAAGTACAACTGTCATGATGGGGAAGGATAAAGATGTTTTTCTTCCCCACCCTCAAAGGTGACAAAGATGTTCTTTTTGGATAAAGTCTCCATGGAAGAATTTGAATGTTAAGGAGCAGTTGTTTTGTTTTTTTTTTTTCCACGGAAAGCAGAAGTCCTGTTTGCTCTCACATGGATTTTGGCAGCCACCCTGCACAGGAGTTGGACTTTCCCTTTGCAAGGGCGTGAGGGTCCCGCTCTTGAAAAAGTTATAAAATAATTACAAAACACCTTTGCTTGACATTAATTGATGGGTAGAACGAGCTAGAGAGAGAAGAGCTGTCTCAAGGCCAAGGGCTGCTTTTCAGCATCTCATTTGTAACGTGGCAGAGGGAACAGCTGGGGGGAGGCCGTCTGCCTCTTGTCAACCCCAGAGGGAAGGACAGACAGACAGATGCTCCCCGAGGAGCTGCCCTGGCATTATAAACGCCTCCGGTAGAGGGTGAGCGGCTTTCTACGTCTGACCCGACCCTTTCTCCCCCAGAGAGTCCTCACAAATCTTCCTCAACAGCTAGCAAAAATTGAAGTGACACAGCTGGGCCCCCAAAATGTCCTTTTTTCTTTTTTTTTCTTTTTTTTCTTTTCTTTTTTTTTTAATTTTCAAGTTTTGCCCAAGATAACATCGCAGGGGAGGCAAAGGAACGAAGCAAAGGGAACTGCAAGTGTGGAGGGTGTCTGCACCACCAGGCTCAGGGCCTCACACGACAGCACTCGTAGGGGCACTGCCCACCCCTAGCACCTGAAAATCATAAAGCAGATTCCAAAATAACAGGACTGGTTTAGAGGAGTCATGCAAAACTTGCTTTGGTTCTTCCTTTATTTCCCTTCTTGTGTCTAAGCCAGCCAACAAGGTTGGTGCATGCAACTTACATTTTCTATGTATCCTTCAAAATCATCCAGGCTGAAATCTTGTGAGTTAGTTTCTCTTTTCTTCAACTGAAAGCTGAGTTATTTCCCAATTTCCATGAGCCCAGAAAAATAATTTTAAGGGGAAAAACCCAGTGTCAGAATCCTTGAAATAATCCGTGAAATAATTGCTACCTCTTCAGCCTATGTATAGGTCCTCCATATTTCACATAAGCATAACACACTGCATCGGGTCCTCAACAAGTGTTTCTTTGAATACAAGCAATCCCCAGGTGATTAAAAATAAGTATGTGCTTAAACACTTGCTAAAAATGGTGTCTGAGATCAGAAACTTCTGTAGATGCAAAAGTGCATTGAAATACTTGGGTTTGTACTTCCCCTTGCGTGTCTCCAAGTGTCGTGCTACATGGATTTCAATGGATTCAAACCAGGATGAATTCAAATAGATGTGTCATACACTATTTTCCTTGTTTTATTTGACTTTAATTACTTCTTAACAGTACTGCTGTTTGAAAAATCTTTCTCAATTGAGGGTGTTGGTTCTGCCGAGGGCTGCTTGGCTCTTTTCCACTGAAATGCCCTTTCAACAACCACCACAAGCCTTTCCACAAAACAAAATCTTTTGGAAGAACCTCTTTTTCTGTGCCTGTGTGAAAATTTGTCTTTCTCAACTCTCTTCCCCTCCCCCAGATTTTAGGTTGGCTTTTCTTTGCACTTTTCCCAGAAGGAACAGAAACCCATGTTGGACTCCAGTGGGATGTGGAGCAACACTTGGGAGCAGTCAGACCTTGTTGTTATCACGCGTGAAAACACCTTGCTGCTAATAATAATAATGCTTGAATAATCTCTGGTGTTTTTTTTTTTTTATTCGAGGACTTTTGATGATTGTTTCCATAAAAAATAAGCATGGTGTAATTCCTAGCTCTCCCTAAAGTCAAAGATAAAGTTTGTACCCAGCAGAGAAGGGAAGACTGGGCTCACGATTCACGCATACGAACCACGTTGGGTGTGCGGCACAAGCCCTTCAGCCCGTGCATGAACGAAACCTTTGCACCTGTTTTGCCTTGGGCACTTGCCCAGGGTTTGGGCACAAGATTATCAGTTGTGTGGGTCTGTATTGCAGCAGCAGCAAGAAATCCTTATCGGGGCAACGTCTGCTTTACATGGGGCACTGTAGGCAAATACGGGATCTCACCTTTCTCAAGTTTACGCGGGTAAAATAAAACTCGGCCGACCGATGGGTCTGGTTTTCGGAGGGAGCCTTTGTCAGAGCAAAACAAAGTCTCTATACAAAGAGCTGTCAGTACCTTGCAGTTAAGACTGTAGCTCTCTGTCTTTCGTTCTGGGTTTGACAGCCCTTAACAAAACAGGGCTTTGGACTTCCAGGCACTAACCCCAATATAAAAAAATCACACCAGCTATAATAACAACTTTGCCTTACGCTGTGTTCATTGTATCAACCAAAACCATTGCTCGTTTGCTGACCTGTTCTCCAAGAGCAATATTAAATAGTTTAGATGTTGCAGTCCTCCTCCAGCTCTGCCTTAATATCTCTGTCTTGTAGCAAAACACCCTCCAACACATGCCACAGGCAGAAGGCCCTGCTCCGGTTTGAAGGCTGGGATACTCACAGCAGAAAGCTCATTCAATTACTTTGGTGCATTTTTCATCTCCCTCAGACAAGTTACTGGGTTTGTTGGTTGGGGTTTTTTTTTTGCATTTAGAATAGTATCTGCATTACTCTTGCAGAGGTAAAAGGGAAAGCGCCTGCAAGCATGTGAACAAAAAGATCCAAGTCAAGAGGCTATTAAAATTCATTCAGGCTTGTTCCTCTCTGCTGTTATTTCAGTTAGTGTCTGATAACTAAACTGTTCCCTTTTAATTCTGCATTGCACATTTTTTTGTTTCAAACACTTGTCTCGGTGGAACTTCGATGCTGTTTTTCCTTCTGGAGAAAGAAACCCCAAAGATGTATTTTCAACCTCCCGGCTCAGTGTTTCCCAGATATTTTGAATCAGGGACCTCTGCCAAGATTCACATTTTTCCACAGATCACCGCACACCCTCACACTCGCAGCAGAAAGCCATCGCGGCGACACAGACGTGGGGATGGACTCTGGAGCGGGTCTTACTGCCCTGGTTCTTGTTGCCCTTATTGCAGTCCAGGAGCCAGCACGGGAACCGGCGCTCACCCTTCTCACATCATCCAGGCCTAAGAAGATCTGGCAGATTTTTAAGGATATTTTAAAAAAACCACATCCTTGCTACCTTGGGATAATTATAATTATTTAGTACCAAGTTCTGATCTTCCTGAACGTGCCAGAGTTTAGCCTTCCAACACAGAGTCACCCCGGCATCCTTCACGTGGGTACTGGGACATGCACCAGGATCTTCCCCTCTCTACAAAAAACTGGATGAACAGGCAAGCAAAAGCCACAGTTTCTCCGGGGTGCAGGGTCATGGTTCATCACGTTAGACACACGTCAATCATCTCCAGCCAGAATTCACCCACCGCGCCTCACAGGCCAACATAAACACCCCCCCCCCCCCCCCCCCGCCCAGAAAACCCCTAAAAGCGTTGTTAATGCAGCCCTGCGGCTTTACCTGTTTAGCCTACTGGCTCTGTTCCCCTGGAAAAAATATTTTTGCCCATGGGGAGTATTTTGCACAAGTTGTTTTCTCTGCCTTATTTTTGCAACCCCCTGAAGCCGTGTCAGTAGTCAGAAGTCCACACAGAGATGAAGCCAAGGCTGGGGGAGACCTGGCTCCCTCTCGGGCCTGGGCGACATATCACATTCACCTTGATACCGGGGTCGGTCGATGCACGCTGTGCCTGGACCAGAGGGAACTCGATCACCAGCAGCGCTGGTTGCTGCTGGAGCAATTTTTGCTGCTGGAGCTGGAGCAGCTCCTTCCTTGCAGCAGGCAATGCCGTAGGAGGGCCAGCGAATGCTGGCAGCATTAACTTGCCATTTCCCAGCTCCCCAAAATGATCCTTCTCCCTCAGAAGCCAAAAGCAGAGGACAGAGGAATGAAGATTCCCATTTTGCTATAAAGCACTCCGAATTTCAAGGGAACACTGAGACAAAAAGAAAATTGTCGTGATAGAGAGTGTGAAAGCTGGAGTCTCCCAATGCAAAAGGGGCAGAGACGTGCTACCCTCTGACTGAGCTGAACCAAGAGCAGAAGTCAATGGGGAGTAATTACTGCCTGTTCAGAATGGCCCAAACCACTTCTGGATGAGAAGTCTCTACAGGGTAATATACACTTTTTCAAATGGGATCCACTGAGGGAGGACCCAGGATCCAAATCTGATTTTTCCAGTCTTCACATTCACTGCCCCAGAAATGCTACATTTTGCAGTGTGGACACTGCTGCATTTTACATTCCTAAAGGATCATTTTATAAACGTTCACGTAAATGCTCAGTCCTCCAAAGTACTGAGCCTTCCTGCCATAAGTGGGAATGGAAAGGACTTGCTGCCCGTGGTCACACTGCGATACCCCACGAGCTCAGGTCGTGCTCCTATAACAATTTAACTCATCACATTTTTTTCCAGGTTGGCTTCCTGCCCAGGTTAGCTCCCCAAAACACCCAACAGCAAGGTCAGAAGAGCTCTCACACTGATGCAAGGGAGTGAAAAGCCTGGGAGCAGAGCAGGACAAGGACAGGACAGCGGTGGGGTCAAGTTCAGTCATCTTCAGCTGCCATGAGATCACACCTGAGAAGCATGTACTGCCAGGATCCAAGCGGCCACGGTCGGGCATTTGTGCCACTAATGACCCAACTTAGCAGGACAGAAATCGAGTGCTTGACCTTTCCTAACATCATGTGAAGCAAATGTTCCATATGACATGTCTCCAGCATTATCTCCCAGGCACAGGTGCATGACTGCAATTAGAAATGAGCAGCATTTCGGACATAACAGCACCTTTCAAACCAAGTCAGCCCATCCAAAAACACTTGGAGGCTCAGTTACCACCTTCTTCCCACCCAACCTCCCCAGCACCTTGCCAGCTCAGGAAGCACCAAAAAATTCCCCCCTGAAGCCCCACAGCTATTACTTGGAAATTAAATTGGAAGCCACGACACCTCTCTGCACACTGGTAGATCTTAAACTTGGCGCTTGGTTTGTCCCGAGACCATTTCTCACCCCCACCCCTAATTCAGCTTCCGTAGAGAACAATGCTGCTGGTTTGTGTCCACAACAGATTTATTCCCTCCTTCTAGCAGCTCGCGCCGCCCGTACCTTCAAGGGGCAGTAGCTGCTTGAAGCGAATGGTTCCTTCTGGTTTCTGGGAATAAAAGGCTGCCCTCCATAATCAGGGTATTGTTCTCCCTAAATGGACCCAGACTCTGTAAACACGCTCCTCTGCACAGCACTGGGAGGGCGACTGCCAGCCTGTGTATACGTACACGCAGGGAATGTGTCCTGTTCTAAAAACCAGTAAATTATGTTAATTCATTTCCTCTGCTTAAACAGTGGTAATAAACTTCGGGAAAGGAGGAGGAAAAAGTAAACAAGAGTCAATTACAAAAAGGTGAGGGGGAGAGGTAACCAAATAACTCCACCAAATGTCTCCTTTGGGAAAGGACATTCACATTACAGCTTGGATGGGCTCCACGCAGCCCTCCCTCCATCCTGCTGGAGGTGTAAATGCGACCGTAACGATCTCTTTCTTTGTTTTTTTTTTTTTTTTTTAAATAAGGTTTCAGCCTGTTTTCATGAGTTCAGTCCTGGGAGCTGGGAAATGAGCCCCCACCGGTGCCCTGATCCACAGCGAGTACATCCCCGGGGGCTTTGCTCCACATGTGATGTGAGCGCTCCGGTGACCGAAGCCAATACGAATAGTCAGAGCCTATTTGTAATTTTCTAACAGGAAAATAATTTCACTAAGCAAACTACGATGCTTTGACTCAAAACCCTGATTAGCACAGTTTGAAAACAGGGCAGCATACTGTTCTGGGAATTAACTTGCTTGACCCCTAGTCTATAATGGCACTCAAATAATCTGTGAGTCAGACGAAGTTGAAAAACTCTTGGAAGACCACACTGAAAGAATTTACTGGATTTATTGGATTTTCTAGGATAAAAGAAAAATAAGCCTCAAACTCCACTTAGGTAGTCTGTAGTCTTCAGAAAGACAAGCTTTTTCTCCTGACACCATGTAGAAGGGGAATGCTGC